>NC_052051.1:159632465-160232465 GCF_903992535.2 Arvicola amphibius
TTGCTTGATGTTCAGTTTTTCAGCTCTTCGTATATTCTAGACACAGATCCCGTGTTAGCTACAGAGCTGGTAATGATTTTCCTCCATCTGTGAGCTCCCCCTTTATTCAACTGACAGCTTCCTTTTCTGTAGAGGAGCTTTTTAATCTCATGGGATCCTGTTTGTCATTTTTTTTTTCTCCTGCTTCCTGTTTTAAAGAAAGCCAATTCAAAAACTCCTACCAATACCTCTACGTTGAAGCACATTCTCTGCCTTGTCCTCCAGCAGTTTCAGGATATCCAATGGTGTGTGGAAGCTCTTGATCCACTTCAAGGTACGTTTTGCTCAGCATAACAGATATAGTTTTATTTTTCTACATGTTGAAATTCAGATTTCCCAGCACCACTTGCAGAAGATGCCATTTTCTTCATCAATGTATATTTTGTTGTCTTCATGAAAAATCAGGGTAGCTGTGTTTGTATGGACTGGTATCAGTTCTCTGTTCTATTCCACTGCCCTTGGTCTGTTTTATGCCCATAACAAGTTTTTATTTATTCAATAGTTTGGTTCTGCAGTTCAATTTAAAATTAGGTAACTGTGATATGTACAGCAATAATTTTTGTTTAAAATTATATTGGCTATCTTTGTTTTTATTTAGTTGTTTGTTTTATTTTTGTTTGTTTGTTTGATTGGTTTTTGTTTGGTTTGGTTTTTTGGTTTATGGCTTGATTTATTGTATTGCCTATGAATTTTGAGATTTTTTTTTCTGTCTGTGATAAATGACCCTAGAATTTTGATTGGGATTGCAATGAATCTGAAGTAGATTTTGGTGTGTTAACTATTTGCATGATATTAATTATTCCAATCCATGAGCATGGAAGATTTTTCTATTGCCTGCTGTCTTCCTCAGCTTCTTTCTTTAGTTTTTCAACATTTTTATTACAGAGATATTTTATTTCCTTGATTGGGTGTATTTGTAAGTATTTTACTTCCCTTTACATTTTGAATGGAATTGTTTCCTTGGTATCTTCTATATTCAGTTTGTCATTGTTATGTAGGAAGACTACTAATATGTGTGTTAATTTTCTATTTTGCCACTTTGCTGAAAGTGTTTATTAACTCCAAGGTCTTTTTGGTGGAATATTTGAGAGCTCTTAAGTATAGAATCATGTCATCTGCAAATTGAAATACTTTAAATTATTTTACTCTTTGTATCTACTTGTCTTATTGCTCTGGTTAAGTCTTCGAGCACTATGCTGAATGTGAGTAGAGAAAGTGGGCACCTTTGCCTTGTGCCTGATCTTAGTAAAAATGATTTGAGTTTTTCTCCTTTTTTCCCATTTTTCATAATGTTGTCTAGGGGATTTTTATATAAAAACTTAATTTTGTTGAGGTTTAGTCTCTGTGTCCCTAGATTCTCCAAGACTGTTATCATGAAGGAATTTTAGAATTTGTCAAAATGGGGACTAGGGCCAGAGGTGGTAAATGCTTTTAAGGATACAGTATCCTCTAGCCACAACAGGGTTGGTGCATATTTGAACTCACAGAGATGATGACAGCATGCACAAGATCCATACAGGTTCAAGCCTGACAAAATCTCAGCACAGAAAATGGAAGCAAAGAAACTATTCATAGTTGATAACTGCTGGAAGCAGGGAAAGTCAGTTTTCTTCAATGTAGTGACATTAGGTATATCATCTCTACTCCATAGCAGGACCCGTGATCAAGTGTACTCAGTTAATGCAAATTAGACTCCATAGTCTTCCTTTTGTTTTGTTCTGTTTTTATAAAAGTGAGAAAGAGCATGAAGTTGGGTGAGTAGGAATAGAGTATCTTGGAGGAGTTGGGAAAGAGGTAGTACAAGGTAAAAATAAATATTTTATGAAATTCTCAAGTAATAAATAAAAACATTACTAAAATACTTATTTTTAAAGAAACTCTTACAGAAGGATCCTGCATGGGTGGACAATGCCGCTCCTAGAAGACATGAGTCATTAAATGAAAATCTCAGTGTCAGGCACAAGATACTCCCTAAGAGTCTGGGAGTTACCGGCAGCACTCAAAACAACAGGAGGCTATTGTCATTGTTCTTGCTTGCCCACCACAACCACAATTAAGGCCCTGTTGCTGAAGACACCACTGACTTTGCATAGACAACACAGAGACGCCAACCTGGAGTTGAGCAGGAAGTTGCCATGCTGCCCAGCTTACATAGTGCCAGCAGGAATTAAGAAGGCTGCTGATGGAGAAAAGACATCAGCTGTCTTACCAAGCACTCTGCTGTTGACCTGGTGGTTATATGTACCCCCTGGCACAACAGCGGCATGATGACAATGGAAATAAGCAACTGCTTCTAATTAGATACAAGCCCTGTGCCATAGGAAGTATTTTGTGTGTGGTACTGTAAAACCATGTTGATACAAAAGCTCGTTCTTGGTTTCACAGGCCAGGGGTAGGAATTGATGTTTTGCTAAATGATCATGCTATCAAACTACATTCTAAATATTTATGTTCGTGCCCATAGACTTGTTTTGCTCTTAACTTGGATCACAGACACTTCTTTTTGTAGTGGGCAGTAATTCATGCAGAGATTCATAACTGGTCAAAGTAACAATTACAAAGAATCTTGAGTACTAAATTGTAAATAGGTCATCTGTGCCAACCTTCCATCATGCCAGGCTCAGGGAATTTCAAGTATAAGGAGGTATATAAGAAGTATTTCTTTGGGTTTCTTACTTCTAAATCTGACATGGCTACTGCTCATATCAATTCACAGTAGTGGGGGATACCTGTATAACACCTGCATGAGATCAAGCCAGTCAGAATTCCAACATGGATGGAAGAGGGTCCCACAAAATGCCCACTCTTTTGGAGGAGCTCATGACAATTAATAGAGACAGTCAATCTCCTTTGGAGACAGTGCCTTCCAATAAGTTGCTTATGAGCCAGGGAATGGCCACACACCATGCACATATAGGCAGCATCAATTAGATTTAGTGGGCTACTAATAACAACGAAAAAAGAAGACATGAAGTTGAGAAGGAGCTGGAATTAGAGCACTGTGGGAAGTTGGAGGGAGCTAGTGATAGATATATACCATCAATATGAAGTTTTCAGGGAATAAAAATATTTTTTAAGAACAGTGTTATTTTAAGAGCATAGCTTTTTGGTAAGATTCGCTAGAGGATAGCTTGGCAGTGCCTTTCAAAACTAAAAATGGTCTTACCATGCAGTCCCCAGATTACAATATTGAGCATTTATCCCAGAGAAATCAGAATATATTTTCATGGATGGACTTGTAAGTTACTATTCATAGCAGCTTTACTTGTACTAGCCCCGAATTGTGACATACCTAAGTGACCTTCAGTGGATAAATAATTAAACAAACTGTGGTAATCTATGCTATGAGATAATTACTCAGCATGGGAAAGAGTGGAGATTATATGAACAAATCTTAGGAAATGGCACTGGTAAATAAACAACACAAGAAGTTATTTACTGTGTGGCTAAATTCACACAACAATCCTGAAATGACAATATAAGAGAAATAGAGGATGAACAGCTGCTGCCATTGATTAGATGGGGAGATAGTTGGGTCATGATTCACTAAAATTGATGCAAGGAAGACCCATGGTTATGGTGCAGTTGTCTTTTCATTGTGAAAGTGATAATGTAAGACTTCATGTAATAAAGCTGATGCAAACACACATTTCATCAGTTGAGTTTCTCTAGAGAAACACAGCCCATAGAAAAGGGCACAGCTTATTTGATTTTTACAATTTTGTTGTAAATTTTTTTTTTTTTACCTTCTGAGATGGGGTCCTCGCCTAAGCTGACCTCAAATTCTCCAGGCAGCAGAGGATGACCTTCAGCTCTGATTCTCCTTCTTCCTTCCAAATGTGGTTGTAGGCATGCACCACCATATACAGCATATAGGGAGACTTCTCCGAGGAGTTCTCTCATGCTATTACAGCATTTAAGACAACCAATGTATGCTAGAGAACAGGGAAAAATGAGAGCGTGGCTCACTCCAAGTCAGGAGTCTGGGCAGGGGATGTACTCACTCATAATTGGTTTCTAGCCATAAATAAAGGACATCGAGCCTATAATTCGTGATCCTAGAGAAGCTAAGTAAGAAGGTGAATCCAAAGAAAAACATATAGTTATCCTCCTGGATATTGGAAGTAGACAAGATTGCCAGGCAAAAATTGGGAACTTGGGGGTGGAGTGGGATGGAGGTATGGGGGGATGGGGAGAGAAAAATGTGAAGTGGAGGATGGGGAGAGCTTGAGGGAATGGGATAGTTGGGATATAGGAAGGGTGGATGTGGGAACATGTAGTGATGGGAGCTGCGGGCTGCATTCCTGCCCTGCTCCCATGGCGCCCAACTAGCTTTACCCGAAATAACAACACACAAACTGTATTCATTTAAACCCTGCAGCATGTCTGACCTGATGGTTGGCTTCATCACATCTCTCTCCCTGAGGAGAGGCATGTCAGTCTGCCTCACTTAGGAGAGGCGTGGCAATTGTCTGAGCCATCTACCTCACTTCCTTTTTCCTGTTCTGTCTACTCCACCTATCTAAATCTTGCCCTATCAAAAAGCCAAGGCAGTTTGTTTATTAGCCAATGAGAATCCTCCATCAGGAACAGGGAATTATTTATCTTAATTAAGGGAGCCATTCTAGGGTTGGCAGAGACTTGACTCTAGAGAGATTCCCAGGTGTCCAGGAAGATGTCCCCGGCTAGTTCCTTGGGCAGCTGAGGAGAGGGCGCCAGAAATGTCCAGATCCTATTGCCATAGTCATGAATATCTTGCATATCACCATAGACCCTTCACCTGGCGATGGATGGAGAAAATGACAGAGCCCCACATTGGAGCACCGGACTGAGCTCCCAAGGTCCTGATGAGGAGCAAAAGGAGGGAGATCATGAGCAAGGAAGTCAGGACCGACCGTGAGGAGTGCGTTTACCCATTGAGACGGTGGGACAGAACTAACGGGAGATCACCAAGTCCGGTTGGAATGGGACTGAAGGAACATGCGACCAAACCGGACTCTCTGAATGTGGCTGATGGTGGAAGAGGACTGAGAAACCAAGGACAATGGCGATGGGCTTGGACTCTACAGCATGGATGGGCTCACTGTGAGCTTTGTCAGTTTGGTTGCTCACCTTCCTGGACTTAGGGGGAGTTAGGAGGACCTTGGACTTAACATAGTGAAGGGAACCCTGATGGCTCTTTGGCCTGGAGAGGGAGGGAGGGGGGTCATGGGTGGAAGGGAGGGGAGGGAAGGGGGAGGAGGAGGGGAGGAGATGGAAATTTTTAATTAAAAAAATGAGGGAAAAAATAAAAATAAAAAAAGAAGTCTGGGCAGGGAACACAGCAAGGTGAGTGGGGCACTGGGTTGTGACACACGAGTCTGAGAGCTGGAGAACCTGGAGGTTTGATTTCCAAATACAGGAGAAGACTGGTATCCCATGTCCAAGAGGCTGGAAGGAAGAAACAGCTTTGTTTGCCTTTATTCTGCTCAGACCTTCAGGGAATTAGCTGGTGGCTTTGATACTACTGAAACAGATTCGAATTCCACTTTCTTCCAGAAATCACTAATAGACACATCCAGAAACCATGTTTTACCCTAAGGTTAGCTACCACCACACACAGAGAGAATACTATGTCATGGTAAACCTAAATAATTATGAATTGTACTGATGTCCATTTCTAGCTTAAATACTATACTTACATAACATCTTTATCCTGGAGGATGTTATTTATAGGCAGGGCACTTGGTATCTTACATATAATTCGACCAAAACCTCCTCTGAGTTTATAATTATTTCAAAGTTAAAATCTTGCAATAAGAAAAAATTAGTAAAAGACTTTTCTGAATATCAATTTATTTTAAGCTCATCTTTCAATATTCTCTGCACACAATTCTCTGAAGGTTCCTTTTTCCTTTAGTTCATATTTTGTTCACACAAAATTGAAGAAGGTGACACTTCGCTAAAGGACAAAGGACATCCACATACATTTTAATGAAGTTTACAAGACTGATGATTATTTTCCACGATCTGCTGCCGTATGTTTTTTTTTTCAGATGACAAATGATATTTACAACTGCAAAGGTAATGAGATGGCTCTTTCTTGAGTTATTATTTTTTCATACAAAAGAAATTGGCAGTGGGAAGAGAACCCACAGTCAAAACTCTAATGCTGTTGCTCTCTTTACAATAAGTGGTTGAAGCTGCTCTCCCAAGTCTATTAATGCTGATTCTGTATTCACCTCTTTAAAACTCACTTATCCTGACAGAGCTGAGTGGCAGAGGAAGTGTACCACCTACTTGTCCAACAAGATTTAACCTTATATTTTTAAACTGCCATGAAGTAGATGATGAGAGACTAGTTAGACAGATGAAAAGACAGGAATGGAAAGCCCCAGCATAGACTCAAGCACTGCGCAAGCACGTGAAGATAATCAAGGCACGTTCTACCTACAGATCTGCCAGCTTGCTTAATAAGTGGTGTAAGTAGAACTTTACCATCAAGAAACAAAAAAGAGAAACCATGAAAAATCTATGTCCTCCTATAGCATTGAGACACTGAAGCACAGGGATCATCAACTCCATGCTGAGGTCAAACCAGGAACCATATTAAGAGTGCATCTTTGTGAGCGCTTTTAAGGGGAATCTGCATTTTCATATAGGGTTTGTAGCAAATATTTCAAAAACCTTTAAATCATTGTATATCTAAGCAGCATTAGTGTCCTATGGTTGATATAAATAATAAAAAAAAAAAAACTGGTCTTCTGAGAGCAGCGAGGGGTCTAAAGCCAAGGTGTTGGCAGGATGAGTCCTTTTTGCAGGCTCCAAGGGAGACTGTTCCCCGTTTCTGGTATTGCAGGTTCCCTTTGGTGTTCCTTAGCTGGTAGTTCATCACTGCAATGTCTGCCAAGCTTGTTTTGTGGCCTTCACTGCATCTTCAGTGTCACAGTTGCCCTCCTTGTGGAAAGACGCTGAACGTTGGCATGAAGCCCATACTAAACTAACATAACCTTGTGCTGACTTGATCACATCTACAAAGATCCTACTCCAAATAGAGTCCCATTCACAGGTACTGAAGGAAAAGACTTGTGCCTTCTGTGGGATACAGTAAACCAGTAAACAAGCAAAGCAGTCTGTAGATGCACCCCAGCTTAGATGATCAGTTTTTACTATTCCATAGTGAAAAAAAATTCCAATTAGAATAATTCCAAATAAAATATTTATAGCAAACAGATTATAAAATATTTAAATAAATGCTTGTTTACTCAAGAGATACATCCATTTTAAGCATACCTCAAAACAAAAATTTATACATAAAATAAAATTTATACATGCATATGGATTGAGTTAAGCTGTATGGGCCTAACAAAATAAGTATTTCTTTGCATTTAAAAAACACATACCAGAAAAAAAAAAACACATACCAGAAATACAAACCAGAAATTATAATTTATACAATCACAATTAGACTTTTTTTTGAGGCAGGGTTTCATGTATCCTAGACTCACCTTGAACTTACTATATAGCTGAGTATGACCTCAAATTTCTAATCCTATTGCCTCTACTTCCAGAGTGCTGAAATTACAAGTATATACATGCCAACACAATCTGTTTGATTTTCTTTTGATCAATATGTAACCCTCAAAAGGAGGGGCCATGGGACTATAGTAGAAAAATAGCAATAGATTATAAATCACGGGTTCATAGACATATCACCTATACTGTTTCTTACTGGTTATCAATTCACTACAAATACAAAAACAACCACAGGGGCTGAGGAGATGGTTAAATGTTTAAGAGAATTTGCTGTTAGCACAGAGGGCCTGGGTTCAGTTCCCCACACCCATATGGCAGGTCACAACTATAAATACAAGTCCAAGGGATTCAATGTCCACTTTTAGCCTCTGAAGGCATTGCATGCATATAGTAAATATTCAGGTAAGCAGGCATATGCATTTAAAAATAAATATTTTTTTAAAAAAGCAATCACAACATTTTTTTTACTTCCATCAAATGTATCAAAATTAAAAATGAAATAATAATCTCCCGTGAGCCCCTTACTAAGGCCTACAGCCCCGGCAGTTTTACTGAGGCCAGGGTGGTCCTAGGAGCTCAGGTGCCCTCTGCCCACCACCCACAAAACCCCTTTAAGCCTGTCCAACAACCCAGGCTGCACACACACACACACACACACACACACAAACACACACACACACACACACACACCATGGTCCATATCCTGGCTCTCCCCTGGGCTCCACACTGGGGCCCACAGCCCCAGAGCTTTACTGGAGGCCATAGTGGTCCTAGGGACTCCAGGGAAGACACTACCCACTACCCACTAAACTTCATTAAGTTTGTCCAACAGCTCCAAACTGCATCCCCACCCCTGGACTCCATATGCTGTTCTACTACTTTGGAAAAATTCTTCAGCTTACCAAGAGGCCAGGAAGGATCTAGGAACCCTAGACTACACTGTTGACAGAGGTTTCTGTCTTGCCCTGTCCCACAGCCATTCAGTCCCAAAGAAACACACAGAAGTCTACATTAATTATAAACTGGTTGGGCCTATTAGCTCAGGATTCTTATTAACTCTTACATCTTAAGTTAACCCATAATTCTTCTCTGTGTTATCCAAGTGGCTTGGTACCTTTTATCAGCAAGGCAGTCACATCTTGCTTCCTCTGTGTCTGGGTGACAACTACAGACTGAGCCTCTTCCCAGAATTCTCCTGTTTTGATCACCCCACCTACACTTCCTGCCTGGCTACTGCTCAATCAGCATTTTATTAAAGCAATACAAGTGACAAATCTTTACAGGGTAAAAGGCCATTGTCCCACAGCACTGCACCCCTCCCTTAGGCTCCATATCCAGGCCTACAACTTCAGAAACAGACCAGTTTTACCAAAGCATAGACTGAATCTAGGGATGCCAGCCCTGACAGCTGTACTGGAGGCCAGACTAGTCCTAGGGACCCCAGAGGCCAGACAAGATCCAGGGACCACAGACTGCAGTGCCCCAGGGCTCCATATCCTGATCTATAACTTCAGGAGAGGACTTCAACTTTATCAGAGGTCGGGCCAGATATAGGGGCCCTTAGCCCACAAAACCTCAGAGGGCAGATCCTACTGGACACATTAGTCACCAAAACCCTTGCCCATCTAAGCCAGATGACCAAAGAGAAAAGAGAAACCAAGAAACAAAACACCCATACAACAAAGACAAATGCAAGAAACAACACCTAAACCTATAATCTTCCCAAAGCCAGATCCCTAAATTCCAGTGTAGGAACACAATCAATAACAGAAAAGGCAATATGGGACTATAAATCAAGACCCTGGCATTAACAGATAAGTTCTTCTAAAGTGAATAAAAATCAGTGAAATTTTTAATGGAAACTAACATCTCAAAATTTCCTTAAAGGTTGAAGATACAAAGCCGGAAGGATTACTTCATGCAAATTATGACAATGGCATTGTGCCCCAGCCTACCACCGACACTGAATTACCATCATGTCCAGGTACAAGTGACAGAGGTGACACTCTTCAGGCACCTGAGAAAATTACACTTCACGACAACATCCTGGTTCACACACGTTCTTTAGGACTTACACAGAGTTGGTGGAGACAGAGGTGGCTTCTGAGGTGCCCGTAGCTTGGACCAAGGTAGCTTTGGTGGAGGAATACGACGTGGTCCTGGGGGTCCTTCTGGACCATTGATGGAACAGGTAGAAGGAAGAAGAGGTGGATCTGGAGGACCTGCGTAAATGGATAAAGGCGAGCACCATCAGGAACTTAGAGATCAGCCCTACTAGAGAGACCTGCAGAGCTGCATTGATGACCAGATTTAGATTTTTAAACCAGAAAATGTTTTAAATTTATAATTTCATATTTATAATGTTAGCCACAACATTATGATTATTCCTTGTGTGTACTTTGGTATTTTCATCTTTTATGAAGAAACATTAAAACAAGTTAAATGGTTAAAAAAAAAAAGAAAGAAAAGGCAATATGGCATCACTGGAGGCCAACTATCCTACAACAGCAAGACCTGAACAAGACAACACAGCTGAAATACAGGAAAATGACCTTAAAAATGATTTTATAAAGATGATAGAGGTCCTTAAAGATTCTAATAAAAAAAATCACTTCAAGAAATTGAGAAAAAGACAAACAAAAAATTGGAAAAAAGAATAAATCCCTAAAAGAAAGCCAACAAAAAGCAAACAAATAGATGAAGGAAGCTGTTGAAGACCTGAAAATGGAAATAGATACAATGAAGAAAATACAAATGGAATTCTAGAAATGGAAAATCTGAGTAAGTGAACAGAAATTATAGATGCAAAGCATCACTAAGAGAATAAAAGAAATGGAAGAAAGAATCTCAGGCATTGAAGACACAAAAAAGAAAATACATTCATCAGTCAAAGAAAATGCTAAATGTAAAAAGTTCCTAACACAAAACATTCAGGAATTCTGGGATATTATGAAAAGACCAAGAATAAGAATAGAAAGAGTAGAAGATGAAACCCAGCTCAAAAGCCTGATGGGGGAGCTGACCAATCCCTTTGTCTGAGCGGCGTGCCCCCTCCAGGGCCCCAAATACCTTTAAAATATCCCTGTGATTTTGTTTTCGCTCTCTTTTATTTCCTGCGCTCCTCGCTGGAACCTTGGCTTTTGTAAGTTCCCTTTTCTTTCCTTTATTAAAGCTGAATATTATATATTAAAGCTAGTCTGGTTAATCATAATTGCCGATCGACCACACCCCTTCAAAAGCTCATAGAAATACATTTTTAAAATCATAGCAGAATATTTTAACAACATAAAGAAGTATATGCCTATTAGGTAAAAGAAGCTTACAGAACACCAAATAGATTAGAGAGGAAAAGAAAATCACCTGCCACATAATAATCAAAACACTAAACATATAGAACAAAGAAAGAATATTAAAAGTGACAAGGGAAAAAGGCCAAGGAATATATAAAGACAAACCTACTAGAATCACACCCAATTTTTCCACAGAGACCCTAAAATCCAGAAGGACCCGGAGTGATATCTTGCAGACTATAAGAGACCACAGATGGTGATCCAGACTATTATACCCAGCAAAACTGTCAATAACCATAGATGGGGAAATCAACAACAAAATAACAGGAATTAACAAACAATGGTCATTAAAATCCCTCAATATCAATGGACTCAATTCTCGAATAAAAAGACACAGGATTTAGATTTCAAATGGCCAAGAAATACATAAGAAGATTTTTCAACATCCTTAGCTGTTTCACAGTATTTATTTGCACTGTGTAAAGGTATATTGCTGCAGTTGGTTTAATAAAGAGCTAAATGGTCAAAAGCTAGGCAGAGAAAATAGGTGGAATTTTCAGGAAGAGAGAGAACTCTTAGATAGTCCAAAGATGGTCCAAAAAGAAAGCTTACTACACTTAGCCATGAGGGAAATGAAAACCAAAATGACTCAGAAATTCCATCTTATACTTGTCAGAATGGCTAAGACCAAAAACAAGCATCAGCTCATGCTGGAGCGAATGTGGAGCAAGGGGAACACTAATCCATTGCTGGTGGGAATAGAATCTTGTACAAGTCAATATGGCAGCTTCTCAGTAACCTGGGAATAAATCTACCACAGTACCCAGGTATACCACTCTTGGGTATATACCTAAAGGATGCTCAATCATACCACAGGGATACTTTCTCAGCTACATTTGTAGCAGCTTTATTTGTAATGGCTAGAAACTGGAAACACCAGAGATGTCCCTCAACTGAGAAATGGATAAATAAAATGTAGTATATTTGCTCAGCTATTAAAAACAAGGACACCAGGAAATTTGAAGGCAAATGAACAGAACCAGAAAAAAAAATCATCCTGAGTGAGGTAAAAAGATGTAAATGGAAAATGTAAAAGGAAACAATAAACTTGGCCAAACATACCTTTAATCCCAGGGCCCTATAGGCAGAGTCAGGTGGATCTCTGTGAGTTTAAAGCCAGCCTGGCCTATATACCAAGTTCCAAGCTAGCCAGAGCTACACACTGAGATCTTATTTTAAAACATAAACAAATTGACTCTCAACAGTAACAAGAGTGTAGTAGTTACAAACACCATCATCACATATATCCAGCCTTTTCAGGACCACTTTGCTATCTGGTATCAAGACTTAAAGCGTTTCTGTCTAGAGTGCTCAGTAAATGTGGAAGCCAAGTGGTCATAGCACCTGCCTGTAATTCCAGGATTCAGAAAAGGAGACAGAGCCTTGCTGAAGCAAGCTGGCTAACCAAACTAGCCATATTCGCAAGCTCTGAGCTCAACTGAGAGACCCTGACTCAATATCTAAAGTATAGAAAGGCTGAGAAAGACTCCTCACATCCATCAGTCTCAGGTGTATGCAAGCATATCATACACATACACGATTTTTAAAAGTGGATAATTGTCACTATGATATTCATTCTCATTCCTGGTTGACAGTATTGTTGGTAAATTTTCTTATTTAAAAAAATATTTTCATGAATTACTTTTGCATGGATTAATGGTTTTAAGAAAGAGAAATATTTTTGCTATACTCCCCTTTACTTTGGAAAAAAACAATTCTTTTGCTATAGTGAACTATATACAGTTTCACCAGAAATGATCAAATTATTGATCCATGAAGAGCACACACCTTAGGGACTGGTCCTGTTGTCTGATCTTAACTTACACAAAGCCACAGTATATAGACACCATCCCTAGAGGAAGATCTGTGAGAACAGGCAAATCTTTCTTCTAAAAACAGAATTCAGTTGTGGGGATGACTCTTTGTTTTCACTGGGCCCACAAGACGCTGTGAGATTACTTGCTGTCTTTAGACACTTTGATTTATAGGTAGATCCAAACACACTTTCCCAAAGGAGAGGGAATGCTACTGTGGGAATAAACAATGTCGACGTTTGACAGCAGAAAAATCAATGAAAGGAACAATAGAAGAGAATTTGAGAACAAAGAAAGAAAACAGTATTAAAAATTATATCCTAAAAGTGTAAGTGTACTAACCAATGGAATTTTTACTTAGGTGAAATTTCAGATTCAAAAAATGATCTGAAAATGAGTGAAAATATGCTAATTAAGTCATCTGCACTCAAATTAGTATACTTAAGAGACAATAAAGAAAGATATAAAGTGAGGGCAGGTAAAATAGCTCAGTGGGCAAAGATGCTTGCCCCTAAGTCAGACAATCTGAGTTTGATTCCTGGAACCCACATGATTCAAGGAGAGAACTGACTCCCCAAAATTGTCTTTTGATCTCACACACATGCCATGGTACATGTGAACCCATACAAATAAACACACACACTAAAAATCTGTAATAAAGAAAGAAATGAAGTAACATACATTTTCCAGAGCATCCTTTACATATTGTCAATACATAACAATACATTAAATATTAGATTTGTACTGATGCAAATACTGACATATTAGATATAACAGAATAGCACATAATCTGAGTTAATTGCTTTATATTTGTGGATTATATATCATATAAGTAATAGTTCCATTCTTAATAGAAGCAAAATTTTCCAGGAAAATAATATTTAAAAATATTATTTATGCAAGAAATAATAGGTTTTTATGTTAAGAAAATTTCCATATTTTTATTCTTCTCCTAAAAATATAAAATTAAGGTATTTTCTTTTCATGTGTTTTTTTATGTGGTGTTCCACTTAACTACATGAAACAAATTATTCGTTTTTCAGAAAATGTTTGATGATAAATCATAAAAAGAAATCCAGCCAGATACTGAGAGGAATATGTGAAAGTTAAAAAGTACAAGAAATAATTACAAAATAAACTAATTAAATTACATCGCATAACCACTTACCCAGTAAGCATTGTGCTATGTTTAGAAAATTCAAAGATGTATATGGTCTACTCCCTGTGTGTCAGTTGGGTAGAGAGATATATAAACAGATCGATACTTTTCTTTTTTCTTTCCTGGGTCATATTTTCTAATTAATCAATAATCAATGAATGTATACTGATATCTTCAAATAGTTGTGGCTTCAAATTCTCCCTAACAACTCTTACTGTATCAATTTACATAAGAAGGAGAAAGTTAATTATTGCTTTTCTTGTTGGTTTGACAGGAATGCTGTGTTGGCTCATGGTTTGAAGGGATAAGCCCCTCATGGCTCTGAAGTGATGGCAATGGGAGGATCAAGGGAATTAGTCAATGTGTGTTTAGCCAAAGTGGGGGGAAAAGATAACATAAAATCCTTCTCCCTCCTAAATTCAGGATAACCGAGTATGAAATCTCCAAAAAAAAAAAATGGCAACAAAAGAAAATATACTAAAAATAACTCTTTACTCTTATTAAACAATCTATACTTACAATAGTAAATTACTGTCTCCCAGATACAGATATAAAAGAGAACATCCCTATTTGTTTTCTAAAAGGAAGAATTTAAACATTAAAATATATAGTGTGCATTAAAATATATAAAGGGCACTATTCTCAAGCACAGGAGGAAAATGTATTCAGAATGATGGGCTGGGACCAGAAAAGAAAGGGAAGTGGGATCAAAGCAGCATACAGCTCCTAACTGTGACCACAGAACAGTATTCACCCTGTGAAGATCAAAACCGACAAAGTACCAAGACGCCATCCACTGGAACAAAAGGATTTAAACTTTAGAATCATTGGAGCAAAATCTCTGAATAATTCTTGCCATGACTTAAGAAATGCCCTGAAGATAATCCATCAATTAAATGCTGGAAAACAGTAAAGCCACCATCAATCTGGAATTAATTACCACTGACTCCGAACTGATTGGGGCTATGCATGCCATAGAATACAAAGATGGATGTGAAAATGTCAACTCAGACTATTTATCATAGCTTAAACTAGGGTTGTTTATGACTTATGTTTCCCTACACTTGTCAGCAGCATTTCTGAACATACAGAAACAATAAAACTAGAATGGCCTACCCTTTCCCAATGCCCTTGTCATTGCTAGGTTATCCCCATTTGCAGTTGTCCCATGGAAGTAGCTGTGTTTGTATAGCTAGTTATAACTTTAGTTTCATATTTCATGTTTGGTTTTATTTCCAGATAGCTGTTGTTATTTTCAGGTTGTCCATACTCTGGAATTAAATGAGCAACATTTGTGGCTCATGAGCCCACACTTGACACATAATATAATTGTTCTGATTTCCATGTCCAGAAAAATTAATTACCAGGAACCAAGAGATGCAAACTTAGATTATTCTTTGGAAGCGCTGAGAAAGTATAGAGAATCGGGAAATATTCTTTAAAAAATGGAGATGGCAAATGTTGGTCGTATTCTGATATAGTCATAAACATGGGTCTCAGGATTACAGACACATTTGAAACTGAGTTTGAAAACAATTGAAAGCAGGTTTTAAAATGGGTATTTTGTGACTAAAAAAAAAAAAAAAAAAGAAAGAAATCCTGTCAGCACGAGGGAACCCAGTAAACACTTCTCAGCTAGCTTTCACATAATTGCTTCTCCAGCATGAAAATAGAACCCAGAGAATTCCTGCCTTGGAAATCTTAATTTAGAAAGGTATTTAGCATGGGAGTGCACTAAGGTAAAGTTTGGCTGCACAGAGTCAAGAAATATCAAAGAAGTGAACCCAAGTGACCCACTCAAACAGTCCTGTTGGCCATTTCACTTAGCCACCTAGATGAAGAGTCAGGGGCACTGTGTCAAATTTCCGGAGGAAATGAAAATGAGACGTGTGTAGGAGAGCACGAGGGCCAGCAATCGCTGGAAACGCTAAGCAGAAGAGAAAGGCTAAGAAGCAAAACGCATTGTTGTGAGTGCACAGCAATGATGGTGGTGAGAGCATCTCCAACCCCGTAAAAATAGGAAGGAACATAAAGTAGAAATCTTCAGGCAAAATCTTCAACGGCATGCAAAGAAGATGGGCAAAACTGGAAATCTATGTATTTCTAAATGTGAAATTCAATTTGATTATACATGTTTTATGTAAGCCATACCTTATTTTTAAAAGGCTTGGACATACTAATAAAAGCATAAGTTGTTTATTAAATATGTATGGTCTCATTGTTATCCATATGGCTCAGAACACACTTGTTTTCCATAGTAATCTCCTGTTAAGGGAGAACACTACCCAGTGCTTCCAAATTTATAATTAGCATTGTAAAATGTACCTTACAGATCATAACCCCAACATCCTACAAGCTCTTACAAGAATGGATGTTACCAGTATCCTATACAAGCTTACCTAGTTCCCTGGACCACACACATACAATTCACAAGGATAGAGGGCTGCTTAACCTAGAAAAAACCGCATGTGCCTGAGATACTGACAGTCGAAAAGTGTAAATGAATTGAATGGGATTTAAGATCTAGGAGCTACAGTAAAGAGGGAAAAAAAAAAGGTATCTTTTTCTAGTAAAGACTCTCCAAGGTGAGGATGGCCAGGATTTCCATGGGGACAGCACATAATCATTGGAAATTTTCACAGGAAAAAAAATAATCACTTTGGGGGAATACTACAAAAGTTTTAGAAGACCAAGTAGAAAGTGGGTACAAATTGCTAAATCTTGTATCTCACCACTCCCCGTTGACTGGTCTTATTTTTCACAGTAAATATACTAATTTTAAAAAAAAAGACTGACACATCCAGCAATCACTGTAACATACAGGATATTTGACATGACAAATGTAGGGTACTATACTATCAAATTCAAGTTTCAAGAACTTTTCCCTGAAATGAAACAATCTGGTTTTACTTTTCTCATCCCTCCATGAGTTGGGACGTGGCAGAAGTTTTTCTTCAACGTAACATGGCATTAGCTCTCTTCCCATTAAGTGGTTGCCTGTGCTGTCCTCCTTGAACCTGAATGAATCTGACTCTCCTGCCAGCAAAATATGTTTAAATGGAAGACCCATGACTTCTAAGGTGAAAATCATGCTCTTTTATTGTGCTTTCTTGGGAATCATTGCCATTGTGCTGTCACACAGCTTGGGCCATGCACAAAGGCTGTGACTTAGTTTTCCTGAGAACGCCGTCTCTTCATGTCAGTCACATCAACAAAACTCACAGCAGCGAACCACATTAATGTTGGACTGAGTGAGTTACTCAGTGCTATAATCTACCCAAGCTGACTATTGCGTCATAGCAACTAAATGTTTTCTGTTATTTTAGGCCAGTAACATTTAAGGTAATTAATTTTACTTATCTGTGTATTTGGCTTTCTGTTTGGTTTTCTGAGGTGGGAGTCTTGTTGTATAGCTCAGGCTTGCCTGAAGCTCAGTGTGTAGCCCATCTTAGCCCTGAACTCACAGCGATACTTTACTTCAGCTTTCCTAGGTGGGGACTGCAGGTGTAAACCAGCACCCTGAGCTTGCAGTGATTTATGCTTGAGGCCCTACGTTTGATCCCAGCAGTACAATAAATACATAAATAAAAGTTCCTCAAGGATCTAATTATATTAATCAGATTAATATATCTGGTATTACAATATATTTAATAGTACCATCTAAATATGCTAGGCTAAAAATAAAAGGACTCCCTATTCAAAATAGCTGGGATAACTGAACTATGTGATGTCATTTAACAGAATGTGGTATAATGAGTAGAGCAGTTACCACAGAGTTTCTTAATTAAGCTAATCTGCAACCACTTCAAGGATTCTAATTCTCTCAATCCTTCCCATCAGCCACCCCACTCCTGTTAGGAGGAGGGTTGGTTGCATGCTACCTCTATGTCTCCAGGTACTCCCTCCCTGATGTCTGCTGTGTGTTTGTTCTCTAGCAGGAACAATGTAACTATAGTGACTCACACTCACAGAGATTTATACTGGGGTTGAGGATACCTCTAACATAAACATGTGCACGAGCCACCATTCTGCTGCCTTTTGAATTAAATCTCATGTCTAAAACAAGTCAGGTCTTCACCATAAGTTTATTCTGCTAAGTTTCTCTTGCATGTGTCTGCACCTAGGCTTGGGGCCGCTAAACCAGGGAGAGGAAAATGAATCTGTATTTAAAAATAAATGAATTCCATTTTAAAATATCCATTGTGGCCAGGCATTGGTGGAGCATGCCTTTAATCCCAGCACTCAGAAGGCAGAGGCAGGTGGATCTCTGTGAGTTCAAGGCCAGCCTGGTCTACAGAGCTAGTTCCAGGACAGCTAATACTGTTACATGAGAAACCTGTCTTGAAAAACAAACAAACAAAAAATTTCACTGTATGTGACAGCCAACATAGGGAACATTCTAGGCTCACAAAAGATGGAAGATATATATTCCTGCCCTCAAAGAACTATGTGTGATTCCACAAATAACCATGGAGACACAGCACCAAAGTTTTATCTCTATATAATTTTCCAGACTAATATTCACAATGCAAATAAATACTCTGATTATTACAGAGAAATATCCTGAGGCTCTAAGAGATTAAATGGCCTGATACTCTCACACGGATGGTTGGTGGATGATGCCTAGGAAGAGTGTGGTGGTTTGAATACGCTCATGTGTTTGAATGTTTGGCCTGCAGGGGGTGGCACTATTAGGAGGTGTGGCTTTATTGGAAGAACGTGTCACCGTGGAGGCAGACTTTCAGGTCTTATAAGCTCAAGCTACATCCATTGTGGGACACAGCTACTTCCTGTTGCCTGCAAATCAAGAGGTAGGACTCTCAGCTCCTTCTCCAGTACCATGTCTGCCTACACAACACCACGTCACGCCATGATGACAATGGACTAAACCTCTGAAACTATAAGACAGGCCCAATTAAACGTTTTCATTTATGAGAGTGGCCAACGGTCGTGGTGTCTTCGCAGCAATAGAAACCCTAACTACGACAAAGTGTAATCCAAGCAGTTGTCACACGCTCATCCTAAATGCCAGCATTTCCCTTTCATGCTATAAGAAGACCTAGCTGAAGAGGATTTCTCTATTTCAGGCATAAATTTGTAGGGCTTAAGCTCCATGTCTTCTTTCTACCCAAAGCCAAAACCCACTTCTCCCCACCGCCTCCTCCTTGACAGTTAGTGTTAGCTGGCTACCTGAGTCTTGTTCCAGCATGATCATGACACTACAATAAGTCAACACCCCTTGCCTCTGTTGCCTGCTAATCCCAGCTGCTGCCACACTGAATTGCCTGTTTGTCCACTGCCCTTGTACTTTGGCTCCTACTTCTTTACTCAAACCTGTTTCTTTTTGTTTATTTTTACTCATTCTAAAACACTCTAAGCTTGGGCAAACTTTTATGCTTTATTTTTCTGTCTATCTATAAGCAACAAAGCCAGATAAGATTGCAAGTTTTCTATTTCACTTTATGTAACTTTTTTACTTTATGGTAAACTTCTACAGTATAGGATGTGAATTTAGAAAGAAACACAATTTAAAGAATATTTGCTTTGTAGCAGCCCTTACCAGAAGTAAGAGAAGTTGCATAGTGTACATTCCAGCATTGTTCAAGTTAAGGACAAAGAGACAAGTAAATTCAAATTACAGTGGTGTGTGTGTCATATAATATATTGGGGTAAACAAGGAATATTATACCAATGCCTGGGGGGAGCTCCAGCAAGGCTTGAGAATGGGAAAACCTAATGCAAATGGAAAAAAAATAGTTTACTGTTTGAGGAGAGTGGTCCTAGCATAGAAAGGAAAGTGAGGAGAGAGCTGCGGAAGTTTGAAAGAAAAAGACCTCCAAGGGACCCCATGTGGTACTAATGTGAAGCATGGACTTGCTGAAGTAGGTGTTGGAGGTGTGGACTTGTTGGAGGAACTGTGGAGGCCTTCAAGGTCTCATATGTTCAAGCCACACCCAGGGAGAAGACCACTTCCTGTTGCAATATGCAGTACTCTAAGCTACTTCTCCAGCACTACACTGCCATGTCCCACCATGATGAACTGTAAGCCAGCCACCCCAATTAAATGTTTTCCTTTATAGGAGCTGCCATGGTCATGGTGTCTCTTCACAGCAATAGAAACACTAACTAAGACAGAGCCTAGCATACACAGAGGCTCTAAAACTATTCTGTTCGACTGGCATGTCAAGATACTTGACAGAAGTGAAGTTTGCTGATGACTACAGGGATCTCTGTGAGCAGTTCAGAGGGATACAGAAATAGACTCAAAGATTTATTCAACAAAAGAAGGGGATACGGAAGTGATGAGAATGCAGTTCCTGCCAAAAGGAACTCATCACCTCTTGGGAGCCACAGATACGTAAACAAATCATTACAGAACACTTTGTTTAGGTCTAAGTATAGTGAACACAGGAGGGCTTGGGGACTCAGAGGAGGGTGGCATCAGGCTGCCTGCAGAGAAGAAAGGCTTTGTGAAGGTGACAACTGAACAAGGTGACAGATGAGTGGGTGGCAGCTAGTCCCTGCAGAAGGGGTGGGCCCTTTGAGTGGGACCAGGAAAAGCACCTCCGCCTCATTACTCAATATTGAATTAGTCGAATATTTGCTGCTCTCTTCAGATTTCATGAATTTGTATTCCAACTCTGTCTCAGGAATTTTCCTGTCTTGTTAGAGATAGTGAGTGTTAAACTGTAACCCACCTTTCTCTTCTCAAGAATTTTGAATGTTTGTATACAGAGAACACCCATCTGGCACATTCCAGAAACAAAAAAAAAAGCTTTTTCAAAATATTTTCCATATACAGAAGCTGGGTATGTCTCTGAAACCTGCATTCTTGGAAGCTTTATAGCATAAGCACAGAATTTGGAGGTATAAACACTGCATGCTGTGTCTGATTGGGATGCACAGGACACACTACACTGTAACAGTTCCCTCCTCTGTGCAAACAAATTCCAAACTTAAGTGCCTATGTCACTAGGACATAGTGTTTTCTTTTTAGCAGCAACAAATTTGGAAAATGATTCCACTAAACAAATACAGCATTATGTTCTTAATTTAATTGAAACGTACATTGCCTAAGCACAGAAAATCATGATCTAAAAGATGTCCAACTGACCCACAGTCTCTAAGTAGACAAATACAGTGGGGTGTGATTGGCGGTATATTTGTGTCAGCCCAGTTTTCATATGTTAAAGCCCTAACCTCCACCTTGATGTATGCAAGAGTGGTAACTTGGAAAGTTAATAGGTCATGGGGGTGGAGCACTAATGAGTAAGAATAGAGACCGATGTCAGGGAGCCCACAGAGCTCTTGGGTCTTTCTTCCCTCATGCAAGGACACAACAAAATAATAGGTTGTTTGCATCCAGAATCCATTGATGCCGCCATCCTCATCTCTGTCTCCAACCTCTGAGAAATAACATTCTTTCATTATACTCCAGCGAGCCTGTTGTATTTTGTTATGTCTGAGTCTAAGATCCACACAACATTCACTTTGCTTTTAAAGAAGTACAGAGAAAGTAGGTTTGGGTTGACACACTCCACACAATACTGCTACATGTGATAATACTATAGAAATATTGAAATAGAGATGAGATTGGATGGATGGTGGAGCTGAAAACAAAGGGGTAGACAATAACAGCAGGCAAATCAAAAAAGAATAAAAAGAATAGTTATACTAACAAGAAGATAATGTGTTTTTAATACAAAATTTCAGAGGTCTATTTGGGAATGATAGTTTAAGAACTTTTTAAGTTATGTTTATGTGTATGAGTTTGTGAACATGGGCGTAGTGTCCATAGAGGTTAAAAGAGGGCATCAGGTCCTCTGGAGGTGGGGTTAAAGGAAGCTGTGAGCTGACTGGTGTGGGTGCTAGGCTTGAGTTCCACAAGGATACAAGTTCTACAAGGATAGCATGTACCTTTAACCACTCATCATTGTTAATGCTGGAAAATATTATAGTCATGAACTTATAGGTCCTGAACATACTAAACATATACTCTTTGTTTTATTATTACTGTGATAAACACAAACCCAGAGCAACTTGAAGAAGAAAGTGTATATTTTAGTTTATAGCTTATAATTTATCATGAAAGGAAGTCTGAGCTAGAATCCAAGATAGGAACTGAAGCAGAAACTGTGGAGGAATGCCATTTAGGCTTGCTCCCATGACTTATTCAATTTGCATTCTTATACCATCAGGACCACCTGCCCAGAGATAGCACCACCCACAGTGGGTGGACAACCCCATGTCAATCACTGGAACAGGAAGATGAGTGATCAGAACTTCAATCATAAACATGAAGCCAAGAGGAAACTGAAGTAGGTGAGGCTATAAACTCTCAAAGCCCACCCTTAGTGGCATACTTCCTCCAGCAGGGCTTCAACTTTTCATAACCTCTCCAAACAGTGCCATAAACTGAAGACCTAGTGTTCTAATACATAAGCCTATCAGGATCTCTAGACAGCAGAAGGCACAAAGGTGAAGGATTATGCCTTAACACTAACATTCTTAACGTTTATATAACAGTGATCTATTGAAACAAGCCTGGGGAACAGCGGAACTGTTGGTGCCAACTAGCTATACAATGCATTATAAGACAGGAAATACTTGTTTCTGGGATACACAATCCTATTGACTCTGTCTCCTGATTACTAGGATGAAAGATACCTACTGTCATGCCTACCTAACACAAAGTTCTTAGTATAGGGCTAGGATGTAGCTCAGAAGAAAGCTCTTGCCTAGCTTGCTCTAGACTCTGGATTTAACACTAGTACTACCAAAACAAACAAGCAAACAAAAAAACCTTCTCTAATCACTCTTAATCTGATCTCTTAGCTCATATTACATTGAAAACTTACAACAAACAGCAAGGTAATATAAAATGGATAGGTGAGGGAATATTACTCAAAGACAAATATGTGAGAAAACAGGAGGAAGGATTTTATTTTTCCTTCATGATTTCGAAGGTTTCAGTACATAGTCCTTGACCCTACAGCATCAGGGTAGAGAGAAGTAGAGAGACAGACAGGAGGCCTGGACAAGATCCCACCCCCCAAGAGCATCATCTAGCCCTGAAGCGACTTCATCCTTCTAGCTTTCACTTCCCAAAGTTTCCACAACCTCTCAAAATAGCACTACCCACTGAGGACCAGGCAGTTAACACATAAGCCTGTGGCAGACATTCCATTCTCAAACAGTAACACAGAGTAAGGAAGCCTGGCTCGAGTCACTAAAATGTCATATTTGTTCACAAAATAAACCAAAAACTTTGTATATAATCATCATCTTTCAGCTGAGAAGAATGCCCTATAAATTTCTCTACCATCTTTTATATCAGTTATCACACATAAAAAGAAAAACATGCAAAGGGTGTCTAACGTCAAGTGACTAGCCTTGGACACATGTATATATGAGCAACATTAAATGACCACAGTACGCTGTACATAATCTGTGTATTTGAGAGGGAATTGGAGGACATGTGTGCTGGAGGATCATAGTTTTTGTCAATTTGACAGAACCCAGAGTCATTTGAGAAAAGGAAACTGCAAATGATAAAATGTCAACAGCAGACTGTCAGGTATAAAAAAAACCTGGGGGACATTGTCTTGATTGGTGCCGGAAGGTGCAGCCCACTGTGGGTGGTGCCATCCCTAGGCAGGTGGTCCTGGGAAATATAAGGAAGTCTACTGAGGAAGCCTGAAGAGGAAGCCAGGGAGCAGTATTCTTTCAGGACTTCTGCATCAGTTCCCGCCTCAGCTTCTCTCGATGATGTCCTGTGAACCTTAAGTCAACTAAACACTTTCCTCCCCATGTTGGTTTTGGTCATAGTGTTTATCACAGCAAAAGAAACCTAAGACAAAATGGGAGGAGCTGGAGTGAGAAGGGAAGAGTGATACAGATGATATAGTACTCATGTATGATGTCTCAAAAGGAAATAATTTTTAATTATTTTTGAAATTGTATTCGGTTTGATAGGAAACAATGAATAAGGGATGATAAAAATCTTACAAATGTGAGGTGGCTGTCATCTCTTTCACAGCATCATGGCTGCTCTCTATCCTCTGGTGAAGCCAAAGATTGTCAAAACAAGGACCAAGGTCTTCATCAGGGTCCACTCACATTGATATGTCAAAATTAAGTGAAATGGGCAGAAATCCAGAGGTATCAACAACGGGTTCTGAGAAGATTTAAGAGTCAGATTCTGATTTCCAACACTGGTTACAGGAGCAACAAGAAAACCAAGCCTAGCAGCTTCCAGAAGTTTCTGGTCCATACGGTCAAGGAGCTGGAAGGACTGATGCAATGCAACAAATCTTACTACTTACTGTTCTAAGATTGTTGGGAGCAGTGAGAACCCAGATCCTTAATTTCTTGTAATCCCCTGATCTGAGTGCCTACAGCTGCTCTGAGCACGAGACCTTCAGGAGTTCCTGATGGCAGAGTGGTTTCTGGTGGGTTTGGCTGGGGTGTGGCTATCTCTATATAATCTGCCCCTGAACACAATAAAGGGGGCATTCTTGGGGAATTCAAGGATGACCCGTGTCGCTGTCTCTCTGTCTGTGTGTGTCTGTGTATTTTTTTTTTATTTTTTATTTTTTCACATTTAAAAATTTCCATCTCCTTCCCTCCTCCTCCCCCTTCCCTCCCCTCCTCCTCCCCCTTCCCTCCCCCCCTTCTCCCCCTTCCCTCCCCTCCCCTCCACCCACACCTCCCCTCACTCCCCCTCAAGGCCAAGGAGCCATCAGAGTTCCCCACTCCATGCCAAGACCAAGGTCCTCCCAACTCCCCCCCGGTCCAGGAAGGTGATCGACCAAGCTGAGAAGGCTCCCACAGAGCCCGTCCATGCAGAAGAACCAGAGCCCAGCACCATTGTCTTTTGCTTCTCAGTCAGCCCCCTTTGTTGGCCACATTCAGAGAGACGGGTTTGGTCGCATGATCCATCAGTCCCATTCCAACTGGGGTTGGTGATCTCCCATTAGTTCTGTCCCACCGTCTCCATGAGTGAACGCACCCCTCTAGTTCCTGACTTTCTCCTTCATGTTCTCGCTCCTTCTGATGCTCATCAGGTCCTTGGGAGCTCAGTCCAGTGCTCCAATGTGGGGCTCAGTCACCTTCCCCATCTGTCGCCAGATGGAGGTTCCCTCACGGTCCTGACTTTCTTTCTCATGTTCTCTCTCCTTCTGCTCCTCAACAGGACCCCGGGAGCTCAATCCGGCGCTCCAATGTGGGGCTCCGTCATTTTCTTCATCTATCGTCAGGTGGAGGTTCTATGGTGATATGCAAGAAACTCATCAGTATGGCTATAGGAACTGGCCTTTTCAGGCTCCCTCTCCTCAGCTGCCCAAGGAACTAACTGGGGGCGTCTCCCTGAAAACCTGGGAACCCCTCTAGGGTCAAGTCTCTTGACAACCCTCAGGTAGCTCCTTAAATTAAGATATATGCTTCCCTGCTCCCATATCCACCCTTCCTATATCCCAAGCACCCCATTCTTCCGAGCTCCCCCCATTCTCCCCTTCACACTTTTCTCTCCCCGTCTTCCCTTGGCCCAGTCTTGCCCAACCCTCAAGTTCCCAATTTTGCCTGGCGATTGTGTCTACTTCCAATATCCAGGAGGATTACTATATCTTTTTTTGGGTGTTCACCTTCTTCTTATCTTCTCAAGGATCCCAAATTTATAGGTTCGATGTTCTTTAATTATGGCTAGAAACCGATTATGAGTGAGTACATCCCATGTTCATCTTTTTGGGTCTGGGTTATCTCACTCAGAATAGTGTTTTCTATTTCCATCCATTTGCCTGCAAAATTCAAGATGTCATTGTTTTTTACCGCTGAGTAGTATTCTAGCATGTATATATTCCACAGTTTCTTCATCCATTCTTCCACTGAAGGGCATCTAGGTTGTTTCCAGGATCTGGCTATTACAAATAATGCTGCTATGAACATAGATGAGCATATGCTTTTGTTGTATGATTGGGCATCTCTTGGGTAGATTCCCAATAGTGGAATTGCTGGGTCCTGGGGTAGGTTGATCCCGAATTTCCTGAGAAACCGCCACACTGCTTTCCAAAGTGGTCTTCTTGGAAGTTCTGGTAGAATTCCGCATTGAAACCATCTGGTCCTGGGCTCTTTTTGGTAGGGAGGTTTCTGATAACAGTTTCTAATTCTTCGCGACTAACAGGACGATTTAGAGCATTTACCTGGTCCTGGTTTAACTTTGGTATATGGTATTTATCTAAAAAACTGTCCATTTCTTTTACATTTTCCAATTTTGTGGCATACAGGCTTTTGTAGTAAGATCTAATGATTCTCTGAATTTCCTCTGTGTCTGTGGTTATGTCCCCCTTTTCATTTCTGATCCTATTAATTTGCATGTTCTCCCTCTGCCGTTTGATTAGTTTGGCTAAGGGTTTGTCAATCTTGTTGATTTTCTCCAAGAACCAGCTTCTTGTTTCATTGATTCTTTGGATTGTTTTCTGTGTTTCTATTTTGTTGATTTCTGCCCTCCGTTTGATTATTTCCAGTCTTCTGCTTCTCCTAGGTGAGTCTGCTTCTTTTTTTTCCAGAGCTTTCAGGTGTGCTGTTAAGTCACCAATGAGCGCTTTCTCCGTTTTCTTTAAGTGGGCACTTAGTGCTATGAACTTTCCTCTTAGCACTGCTTTCATTGTGTCCCATAGGTTTGAGTATGTTGTGTCTTTGTTTTCATTAAATTCAAGAAAGACTTTAATTTCTTTCTTTATTTCTTCCTTGACCCAGGTGTGGGTCAGTAGTTGACTGTTCAGTTTCCATGAGTTTGTGGGCCTTCTGGGGGTGGCATTGTTGTTGAATTCTAATTTTAATCCATGGTGATCCGATAAGACACAGGTGGTTACTAATATTTTTTTGTAACTGTGGAAGTTTGCTTTGTTACCAAGTATATGGTCAATTTTCGAAAAGGTTCCATGAGCCGCAGAGAAGAAGGTATATTCTTTCCTATCTGGGTGGATCTCTGTGAGTTCAAGGCCACCCTGGGCTACACAAGATCAATGCAGAACCAAATCCAGGTGGTGGAATGTGTCTGTGTATTTTAACCTCCAGCCCCTTGCCCGAAGCTCGGTAACTGGGTAATAGCGCACAGAGCGCAGACATGGGGGCGCGGTGCGCGGCATGAGATCACTCACATTTACTCCAAGAACCACAAAGCAGAACAGGCTGCACCCCCAGCCACCCGAGTCACCAATCCCAACACTAGGCTATGCCATGAAGAAAATGAGTAGGTGGCATGCGCATATATTTTATTCATGTTTAAAAAAAACCACAAAAGCTAGGAAAAGGAAAAAGGAAATTTATCCTTGTTGCCTCTGTAGCTCTGAATAAGACGTACCTCATAGATAGCTGAGATGGAGGAAAGACAGAGGAGGAGAGTAAGGAAAGAGGTATTTTGATTGAGGGAGCCATTATGGGGCTAGCAAGAAACCTGGCACTAAAGAAATTCCCACAAGGATGATCCCAGCTAAAACCCTAAGCAATAGAGGAAATGGTGCCCAGACTGGCATTGCCCTGTAGTCAGATTGATTACTGTTTTCAACATCACTATAGAACCTTAATCCAGCAACTGATGGAAACACAGGCAGAGACCCACCGTAGAGCACTGAACTAAGCTCCCAAGGTTCAGTAAAATAGTAGATGGAGTTAGAATATGAGCAAAGAGGTCAAGACCACTAAAATAACTTACCTGAGTTAATGGGAGCTCATCAACTCCAGCTGACAGGGAAGGAACCAGCATAAGACCAAACTAGATCCTCTGAATGCTGGTGACAGTTGTATGGCTGGGGCAGACTGCTGGGCCACTTGCAGTGGTACCAGGATTTATTTCTACTGCTTGTACTTTCTTTTGGGGAACCCATTCCCTTTGGATGGATATCTTTCTCAGTCTAGATATAGTAGGGAGGGCCTTGAACCTTCCCAAAAGCAATGTGCCTTACCCTTTCTGAGGAGTGGATGGGAGTAGAATAGGGGAAAGGTAAAGGGAGTGGGAGGAGGGGAGGGAGTGGGAACTGGGATTGGTATGTAAAATGAAAAAAGATTGTTTTCTTTTCAGAAAAAGTAAAATTAAAAAGGAAAAATATGTCCCTCATAGATACTTGGACCCGAGTTGGATCCAAATACCTGGAACTGTTTGGGAAGAACTAGAAAGTATGGCCATGTTGGAGGAGGTATGTCCTTGGGAGCAGGCTTAGGAGTGCCATTCCCAGTGTGCCCTTTCTGTATCCTGATTTCAGATCAAGATGTAAGTGTTTCCTGCTACTGCACATTTGCTCTGTCATCATGAACTTCACCCCCTGAAACCAAAAGTCCGACTAAACTCTCTGTTTTATAAGTGTTCTTGGCCATGGTATTTTATCACCACAATAAAACAGTAACAAGAGAGCCATGTGTGGAGGTGCATTCCTCTACCTGTACCTCGCACACAAAAGAAAGAGATTAGATGAAATGCGTTCCATGAGTCTGTCTAAATACACATACTTTATCACCGGCTGGGCTGTCATCAGCATGATCAAATCATGATTTCCAAACATAATGGAAAGAACTTTGTCAAGGGAACTTTAAAATCTTGGTTTTCATCCTTTTCCACAATAACGTTAATCATTATATAGGGCAAGCTGGCCTTAAATTTGTGAATCTTCTGTCTCTCAGCCTCTTTGTTCTTTGACTATGAAAGGGCACCATCACACACCCAACTAACTTTTCCACATTTTAACTGATGATAAATAGTATGATGATGGTAACTACATTATGAATTTGATATTTTACTTTGCCTTCTTTAGTAAAATTAAGAACCACTGAGTGTCATCTTAATTGTACAGTGCAATGACTGAGTGGCTGTTTTCATCCAACTACACAGGACAAAGTCTAAGCTCATACCCATGGCTTTCTAAGTCCAGACTCTAAAGATGTTGTAGCACTAATAATAAAAACCCAGAGATAGATATTGGGATTCAACATAAAAACCAGATGAGCAAAGCAGCTAGGCCACTAGAGAAGTCTTACATCTACCATGGCTGGACGACTGCAAACTAAGTAGGTTAGGACTTTCTCTCCTCCCATTTTATATTCCCTCTAGTTCTGGGATAAAAGGTGTGTTACTCTCCAGTACTGGGATCTAGGTTGTGAGCCACCACCACCTGGATTTGGTTCTGCATTGATCTTGTGTAGCCCAGGGTGGCCTTGAACTCACAGAGATCCATCTGCCTCTGTCTCCCAAATCTTAGGATTAAAGGTGTGTGTCACCATCGCCTGACCTCTAGTGGCTTTAGCTTTGCCTCTGGTCTTCAAGCAGGATTTATTTATTAAAATACAAATAATATACCACTATATTATGTACAGTTCCTTGTGGTTTGCATACCTCTTCCCTCCCTTATGGTCAGAGGCCATATGCTAGACTTTCTGTGGCAAAGAAATGTCTAGTACTAGAGAGTAAGTAATGATACAAAAATATACTAACACTTGAAACAAATAGGAAAAAAGCAAGCAAATCCATTTTGAGGAAAATCTTCCTAATAGTATATTAAGCAGCAGTTATATTCAACTTCCATGAAGGGAGCATACTTCAGTCTAACAAAGCTACACATATGTAACAAACCTATAGCCTAGCCAGCACCATGACAAGGGGAGAAAAACTCAAAACTTTTCCACTAAGTTCAAGAGCAAGACAGGGATGTCCACTCTCTCCATTCCTATTCAATAAATTTCAATTTTAATGAAAAAATATTAATATCTTAGTTGTAGAATCTAAGTGAGGGGCAAATGACAGTTCACAATATCCAAAATCATCAACTTAGATATTGAAAAAAGAAGTGTTAGAGAACATGCAATCATGAGCTCACAGCATCTGCGCTACTACCTGTCCAGGTTTCCAAAACTTGAGCCCTCTTAACAGTCAAGCAGGGAGGGGAAAGGGACTCGAGGGACCTGATCACATGGTGCTGATCTGCTGGCAACCAACATATCCTAGGAAGGTAAAGTATGTTTAACTGTGTACCCACCTGTGAGGCCCCCAGGCTCTGATGGTTAATTCCAAACTCAGGGCAATACAGACAGGCCTGATTCAAATCTGGGCACAATAAACAAAACCAAAACTAGTATATAGGGAAAAAAGATTTTGGGGGGAGAGGGAGACAATAAACAGGAGAATATGGAGAGGGATCAGATACAGTGTATATATAAGATTGTGGTGGAACAAAAATCTGCTAATAAAAAAGCAAATAAATGAATACTATTTTAGTGCAAAAAGAAAACTAAAATGTTACGAAATTTTTCCTGAAAAATATTACATAGTGCACAAACATTTATCAATGCCTCCTATATTTCAGGTATTGACCTAGGCTAGAAAGGAAGCTTACAGATGAGTGTAATAATCACACAGAACAAGCTTGTGTAGCACACTCCTCACTCAAGGTGAGGTTTAGATAATCTTCTAGTAGAAACAAGACCTATGAGCCTAAGTCTTAGTGTTCCTCACACATGCGTGTTGACCTTGTGCCAAGCAAACACTATATGATGAGTTGGAGAGCCAACCATAAATCTGTCCCCTCACTACCAATTTCTATCACCTGCACACACTTGCAAATATCTCACTAGGATAAGACATCAGAAACCTAAGAATCTTAAATGTAGTTGAACCAAAGACTTCTGTTTTTCTGTTGTATTTGTTGCTGTTTTGGCACTGGAACAAAAGTACCAAGTGTCTAAAACATGAACCTGAGTTCATTTTATATTTAAACCACACTATCCGTAGAACTTCTGATCCATTTACATCTTTTGGATTACACTAAAAGGAACTCAGGAGTACTATGAGCTTCAAATAAGCAATCGCCAATGAACTCCACAGGTGTTGATTCTGAGGACCAATCATCAGCTGACGTCATAGGCAGAGTTAAATCAGAAGTGACACTCTTGCAAAGCCAAACACTGTTCTTGCAACTGTTGTCCAGTAGAATCCTACTCCTTCTGTATTTTGCCCTACAGTGAGAGAGAAGCAAGTGGCTTGTCTAGAATGGCACATGACTTACAGCACCTCTGTGAAAGTGTCTGGCTCTGAAGGGTGGCTCTTCCACTGGATTAGCGGCAACATGAGCCATCCCAGAGGCTGCCAGGTGCACATTTCCTCTGGGTGAGTAATCAATACAAAATGACTCAAGCTGAACTCACAAAATTTACCACATTGTCCTTCTCTCGGTTCAGTCTCTCCCTTCCAGATGCCCACACCCTCCTAGGTTAATCCAAGCCTTTCCTCGACTCACGGAATTTTCTGTTGTCCTTCTACTTCAAAATGGTTAACCTCATCTTGAAGCTCTCAAAGTTATAAATAGGACAAAGGAAGGGAGAAGGAGGAAACAAAGATAGAAGCGAGACATAAGTTGTTGAAAGGAAAATAGGAGAACATTCAAAGACGCTCATGAAGGCGTAACCTCAGTACTTTAATTTTAAAGGTGACAGAACTATATGGGGTAGAGTTGAGTTTCTCTTTACCACACTGTTAATTTTTTTTTAGCTTTTACACAGAACTGTTTCTGTGCTTCTGATATACTTCCACTCCAACTTTCCTGTAAAGACCCTTAAGATATTTAATCCTGAATCAAGGAAGCCTATGCAGCAGGAAGCAACAAATTCATAAGATCTTTCAGTCATTCTGTTTAAATACAACTAGAGTTTCCCTGTTGGCAGGAGTCTGTGAAGACTATTAGAATATGCTTCATAATAGTTTGATGCAATTTAGTCTTTCTTACACATTACTCAGAGCTGGCCAGTGTCTGTGAGTGTCTCGACTTGTCTCTGTAGGTTGGCATGCAGAACCTGAACAGTTTTCTGGAATTTCTACAAGCAGAGAGCTCAAAAAGGTCCTTTCATTATTTTCTCAAAACTTGAAGTCTCTAATCCAATTCCTATAAGAACATCAACAGAGGAAATAAAGGAATAAAATAGCTAGCAGGGGGCAAAACTGTTCCAGTTAATTACAAGGTTGCAACAGGCTGACTTCACAGTGAGTCTTCAGTTTGGTATGTCTGTCTCAATCAGGTTCCAAGAATAGGAACCTTGGACTCCTGACACACCCAGGCCTTGTATTCAGCGTTTCTCAAACTCTCTTTAAATATACATTGACCTTTGCCTATGGCACCATTAAGAAGGTTGGCATTGCAGCATCTAAAAATGACCTAAGTATCAGGACAGTGTGAGTTACATGCAAACACTATGCACATTTGTTCAAAAAACTTGAACAGCTCAGACAGGCAGCTGGGCCACACGGAGAACTGCTCACTTAGAAGCTGCTCCTAGCTTTCAAGCTCAAGTCCTCTCCAAATCTAGCAAAGGCTGGGATTCCCTGGTTCTGAAAGTAAAGTATGTGGTGCACAAACTCCTCTCTCTCTCTCTCTCTCTCTCTCTCTCTCTCTCTCTCTCTCTCTCTCTCTCTCTGTGTGTGTGTGTGTGTGTGTGTGTGTGTGTGTGTGTGTGTTCAGAAAGGTAGGTAACAAGGAAGCAGTCTCTTCAAGATGTCTCCCTCACTCCTTTGTCAGCATAATGGCTTTTGTTCTTCCAAATTTTATTTATTTAAGTGAACTGTAATAGATTGAAGGTTCCTATTTACAAAAATTCAATGTTGAAATTCTAATGGCCAAAGTGATGGTTTGGGCATAATGATTATGTTTTCCTGAATGAAGTTAGTGTCCTGAAAGAAGAAACTCAGAGAGCTCACTGGCCACTGGAAAAAAGCACCATCTACAAACTAGAAAAGGGACATTCATTAGACACCAAATATGCTGGCACTTTGATCTTGAACTTGTCAGTCTCCAGAACCATAAGACTTATTTTATGGTCCTTCCAACATATGATAGAATTGTCCCTTGGTATCCATGTAATATTAGTTCTTGGACCTTCAACAGGCACCAAAGTCCTATGATGTTCAAAACCCTGCACAAAAGGGCATGGTGTTTGCATAGAGCACAGCCTGTCCTGATACTTAGGTCATCACTAGATGCTTACTGGAACAAAAGAAAATAAGTAAGTAAACTTTTATATCCAATCATTTCAGCTTGTTTTCTCTGTGACAATGGATGCTGTAACTACTGATAGCATAATTTACATGACTATGAGAGATATACTATGCACCACCAGCTGTTTAGAGACTACACCTCCTTGGTTTATCCTCATTAAGAGAATTTCAGTTTTCATAAGTTGGCAATGTGCCCAGCCTTAAAAAAAAAAAGCAGGGCTTGGTCATTGGCTCATGGTTCAATCAGTAGGTGATGCAAGGTTCAATGAGCTTTGAATCATGAGGAATTAAGTTTACATTCCCATCACCCATGTTAACAACAACAACAAAAACTAAGGCCAGTCTGGACTACAGAGTGTGTTCAGGACAGGTTCCAAAGCTATTCAGAGAAATCCTGTCTCAAAAAACAAAAAACAAAAACTAAAGTGGAGAGTGATTAAGCAAGACACTGAACAGTGACCTCTGGCCTCAACATACATGTGCACATACATACATGTATGCTTGTACATACATGTGCACACAAACACACACAGTCCTATAACACTATGTTCTCTTGGGGCCAACGGTATTTATAAGAGGTAGTTCAGGTGAGATAACAGTTTTTACTTTGTAGAAATGTCCCAAGGGCTGAAATGGCTGTCTGTCCTTCCTTTCTCATGTACATTCTTGATCTCATATTGTTAACATAATCCTCATTTTTCTGCAGTTTTGTTGGAAGTATAGCACAACTGATAGACACAGGTAACCAAGACCTATATCACCCTCCTTAGTCTCTGAAATAACCCCAATGCTGGTACATGGTAAATAAACCAGTTATTCATTTAAGCAATATCAAAGTCTGTGACCTTCAGCTCAACCAATATCAACAGGAAAATGTAGAATAAGAAGTATCTTAGTCAGGGTTTTTATTGCTGTGATGAAATACCATGGCCAAAAAGCAAGTTGTAGAGGAAAGGGTTTATTTGGCTTATACTTTCCTCATTGCTGTTTTCAGGACAGGAACTCATACAGGGCAGGATCTGGAGGCAAGGACTGATGCAGAGGCCATGCAAGGGTGCTGTTTACTGGTTTGCTCTCCCTGGCTTGCTCAGCCTGTTTTCTTATAGAACCAGGGCCACCAGCCCAGGGATGGTACCTCCCCTCATTGGTTACTAATTAAGAAAATGTCTTACAGTTGGATCTCATGAAGGCATTTCCACAACTGTGGCTGCTTTCTCTCTGATGACTCCAGCTTGTGTCAAGTTGACACACAAAACCAGTTAGTACAAGAAAGGTTAACTTTTCTTAGAATTCTCTGGGAAATTTTATTTCAAGCAGGTAGCTTTCTTTGTTTCTGCAGAAGATGTGTTAATTGCCCTCATGTCTTACCAAAACCAACCTGTACAACCAGAGGAAGTCATGTTTGAGGGCTATCATTTAGGTAATAAAGGAAAACTAAAGAAGAGTCATAACACATCAAACTTTCCTTAATTATAATATTTTGTGCATCATAATAAAAATAAAGCTAAATTTATATGGTCATGACGCCAACCTATGTGTTCCATATTCTTATCAGTGAAAAGACAGAATCAATGATAGTACATATTGTCCTCATATAGTTCCAACCAGCTCATTCCCCAAGTCTTCAGAGAGAGCAAGCTACACATTCCAATGCAAAGGATAGAAAATAAGAGAAAATGTCTGTTTAGAAAGGAGATTCTAGCACCTTAGCCTACTAGACCGTACTGACATGCAAGGGATCCTAGGGTTTCAGATGTTGAATCCCAGTTCTTGACAGACAGTGCTAACTATACTTAGACAAAAGTTTATCTTTCATCAACAAGTGTGTAAAAGGAACTATGAATACCCAGTTCCTAGTACCAGAACTTCTGTCTCTCAAATTGTTGTAACAGGAAGGCCCACTTGTTTGTCTCAACCACCCAGCTAGCTTAGCCCCGAAATAACCACACAGAAACTGTATTAATTAAATCACTGCTTGGCCAATTAGCTCTAACTTCTTATTGGTTAACTATTACATATTAATTTAAACCATTTTTATTAATCTGTGTATTACCACTAAGTCATGGCCTACCAGCAAAGTCTTAGCACAGCTATCTCCTGCGGCGGGTCCATGGCAATTCTCTGACTCTGCTTTCTTTCTCCCAGAATTCAGTTCTGTCTTCTCTGCCTACCTAAGTTCTGCCCTATCAGGCCAAGGCAGTTTCTTTATTCATTAAACAATACAAGCAACACACAGAGGGGACTCCCATAGCTTTAGTTGCTAGTATTGCACTCACTGACAACATTCACACTTGACTCTCAAGTCAACATGGTCTTGACTCCAGTAAAGGTCTTGCTTATATTCCATGGGTCTGAGGCATTAGTCCTTGGCTTGGCCATGCCCATGCCAACAGTACACATTCATTCAGGACTTCTTCAGCTCTCCAAAAGAGCTACAGGCATGTAACCATTCCTGAAAATGACACAGAAGGGGAAGATGGAAAAAGAGTTTTGGAGTTGTGATAAAGACATTGGATAATCATTCCTAATTCCTTTTTCTCTCAACATAGATGTTGAACAAAAAGATTCTTTCCCACTTTCTGAGTCATGCTGGAAGCAGTCCAAAGAGGCCATGAGATTTAGTGGCCCTAATAGGAGCAGAGTTGAGAGATTTCTGGGAAAGACTTTTTCATGAATAAAAAGAAAAAGTCATTCAAGAAGAACCTTCTTCACCATATTGGCAAAGGCTCTGTTTCTGCACCTATACAAATCCATGTAAAGACTTGGCTTTGAGAGGTATGGCAATGATTTGATGACCATGAAGTGTTAAACCTAAAGACAAAAATTATAGGTGCTTCAGAATGGAAGAAAAGAAATAGTATGAGACCCCATGACCTTAAGCCATTTGAAAACCTAGGAACACCTATTTCTACAAATACTATTAATATAAACCCTTTCATTGGTGGGTTCATCCACCCATCTTTGCTATCCTGCATTGTAAAGAAACATGGACTGGTACACACAAGAAGTAGATTCTGTAAATTCATAAGCCTCCACAAATGCAACAACAAAGGGAATGCAGGCAAGGCAAGTGTAAAGGCTACATTCACAAGCATCCCATTAAAACCTAGCAGGCCTTAGAAATAACTACTAGCAAGCCAGGCAGTGGTGGCAGATCTCTATGAGTTCAAGGGCAGCCTGGTCTACAGAGCTAGTTCCAGGACAGCCAAGGCTACACAGAGAAATCCAATCATGAAAAACAAAACAAACAAAAACCAGCTACTGGCAGAGAAAGAGCTAGCTGGAACAGTTTTCCATGAATGAAGGTGACCTCTGGAAGAAATTGCAAGGCTTCCTTTTCAATGAGAATGTGCTTGTTTAACCTGTAGGCATAGCTGGGAAGAACAAGGAAGTCACAGAGAAACTTACCAGTGAGAACAATGGTAGTTCCATTTTTATTAATAATCAACCTTTGCTTTCCTTTATTTTTAATAATTAGTATCCTGATGGGGAGGTCAAGGGACAAAGGATGATGACTTCCATTGGCGGGAGAGATGAAAGGAACGTGCAATTAAATGATTAGCTGTAAGCCAGAGTCAAAAAGCAGCCCCAGGTCAACAGCCAGTAAACCAGCAGAGACGAGATGGCTAGTGCTTTAGATCTCCATCCAACCTCTGGCTCCCAGGCACTCTCCTGGTGACTCAGCACACTCAACTGCGTCACTCTGCCTCCTGGCACCTGCCAGAAACTAGACAGGGATATGAGGGAAATGCAGATTAAGTAGACAAATCAAACTGGCTCATCCAAATCACTGGAATTAAGGCAGTCTATTCTTGCTCTGATACCCACACACTTAAAATAAGAAGGAATAAAGGGATTAAAAAAAAAAGACATAAAAATCAGTAGTTCTCAACCTACCTAATGCCATGACCCTTTAAGAGAGTTTCTCATCTTGTGGTGACCCCAACCATAAAATTACCTCATTGCTACTTCATAACTGTAATTTTGCTGCTGCTATGAATCATAATGTAAAATCTGTGTTTTCTCATCATCTTAGGAAACCCCTGTGAGAAAGCCTTTTGACACCAACCCCAAAAAGGGGTTGCAACCCACAAGTTGAGAACCACTGATATAAGGACAACCAGAATAAACAGAAATATGACAATGATTAAAAGGCAGCTGTATTCAAACAACTTCCACAAAGTAAGCAAAACTGAAAAGTCTACAAGCAGTAGAGTTGAGAAAACAAAAACAGCTCAGTTGGCAAACTGCTTGTTACGCAAGCACAAGGACCCGAGTTCAAATCCCCAATATCCATATAAAAAGTAGGGCGGGCATGGTAGCATACAACCCCTGTGGAGGCTGGAGGCTGCAGGGGGATTCCTGTAGCATGGTGTATAGTCAGCCTCACTGAAGCAGGAAGCCCCAGGATTAATGAAACACACTGTCTCAAACAACAACAAAACAGGTGGAGAGTAACTCAGGCACTCACATGTACACTCATAAACACGTACACATACATATATGACATACACAAAAATATAGAGTTAGCAGACAGGAAAGAAATATTCTGTAAGCGGGGCCAACAAGATGACTCCAAGGGTTAGGGCATTCGCTGACAAGTCTGACCACTTGAGTTCAGTAACTGGGACCCAATAATTGAAAGAGAGAACCCGTTCCCCACAGGTGTCCTGTGATGTCCACATATGAAGTATAGCATGGATGTGCATGTGTGCATGGTTTTGTTTGTATGCACATACACTAATGAATAAATGTAATTTCAAAAGAGAAATATTCTGTAAATATGTAAAGTGTTGTTCGAGAGTTAACTGCGGTTCAGTCAGCATTTTATTTTATTAGCTAGCCATGCTGCAAATCTTTCAAAAATAACATGACATGGGTTGAAATAAAGTCTCTGTAAACCAGAGGGTCTTTTTTTTTTTTTTTTTTTTTTTTTTTTGGTTTTTCGAGACAGGGTTTCTCTGCAGCTTTTTTAGAGCCTGTCCTGGAACTAGCTCTTGTAGACCAGGCTGGCCTCGAACTCACAGAGATCCGCCTGCCTCTGCCTCCCGAGTGCTGGGATTAAAGGTGTGCGCCACCACTGCCCGGCTGACCAGAGGGTCTTTAGAACATAAATCTGCCTGCCTGAGCCACACCCTTGCCTTGCCTCATCCTCACCACATGATTAATCTCTCACTGCCTTGAATTCAGGAAGCTCTTGAGGGTGTAACAAGGGCACGAACCTCTCAGAGCGCTCCCCTCGTCACAGACTTGATTTACCTGAGTTTCCAGAAGGAAGCCTAAATGACAGTCATATTAACGAAGTATTTTTATTATTGGAAAAATTGAATGATAAGATAAACGGATATTTAAAAACACATTCACCGAAAACCGTGTGTAATGTATGAAAACTTTGAAGGTTTCAATAAGTGATTATATTTTAAAATATTAACAATATACCAATACAATCTAAAAATCACAAAATATAAAACCCTCATTTTGGGACAACGGTGCAAGAACTAACCAATCACTTTTGCTAAGAGTAGAATTTACACATCTCCTTTCACCTGGCCACCACCACTGAATAAGAACTTTTGCACTATGGGAGAGCCTGGTGACTCGTAGTGGTGATATATTTTCCTGCCAGGGATACATGTAAAAATTTCCATTTCTCTATTTTAAACATAATCTATGGTTTTAATCCCAAAGGTAAATTTGATATTGAGACTGTAGAGGCCCCATCAAAACATGCCTCTTATCAGTTTTTGTTACAGTCATTTATTGCTACCTAAAGTCTTTTCCAAATACCTAAATTGTTGTCTGAAGGTAAAAGTCATTAAGTTTCATGATTTTTTAGACCTGTATTTGAGTAGGGATCATCTTAGACATTCTTCAGTTTTATGACAGGTTGGCAAACAAAATTTATGGTTGTCAATAGGAAAATGGGATAGCCTGAAGGGACCTTAAATGGTATTATCAAGGCATAAAAATATCTCCCTGAGCAAGGTGGCTACAGGATGGCTTCAGTAGATTTGTTGAGTACTATGTGTAGCCTCTCTGACAAAATAATCTCAAAAGGACCAAAACTTAACATGTCGTGGTTCAGTTCCAAGAATGAAGCAGTGTGGCCTTTAGTAATCTACCATCAGAAGTCATAAATGGTCACTACTGTTTACTGTCAAAGTAGTCACAAACCATCTTAAATCAAAAGTATAAGGTGAATAACACCATCTATTAATAGAAGGAATGTTAGAATCTGTGCAATCATGATGCTAAACCACTGTAACCTAACAAGCATAGATATGACACTGGGAGTATCCAAGTGTCTTAAATATCAGAGGTCATTATCCAAAGTCACAGGCTGCATAATTACCAGGATTCTTGTACAGTATACCTAACTGAAGAGGACTTGGAAAGAGCCTATTAGTTTGAATTATGTGTATTAATCTCACCAAGAAAACATCCATAAATTATTATCCTATTAGAGATTTAAATTTTGTGTATTCAAAACAAACTTAGAAGACTGGAAAGAGGGCTGAGTAGCTAAGAGCATTTACTGCTTTTAGCAGAGAATGGGAGTTCAGATCCAACCACCTACATTTGACAGTTTACAACACCCTGTAACTCCAGCTCCAGGAGATCTGATGCTTTCGGCTGGCCTCTGAGGGCACATAGCACAAACAGTTCCCAAATAACAGGTTTATAATCTCACAATTCTGTAGACATTACATTAGGTAGGAGCTTTATAGAGCTAAAGTCTCCATATCTGGAAGGTCGTTCATATCTGGGCTCTTGGAGAGAATCTATCTCCTGCTCATTCAGATTGTGAGCTGAATTTGGCTTCTTGAAGTTGCAGAATGGAGGTACCATTTCCTTGATGCCAATCACTCTTAACTTCTAGACACCATCCTCATTTCTTGGCTCTGCTTCCTCTCATCTCCAAAGCTGATAAGTTGGGCTTGTCTTATCCTTCCCATCTCCATTGCTTCACTCTGACTTCATCCAGGAAGAGCACTTTACTGTGAAAATTTTCATGTGATTAGACAGAACGCAAGGATCATCTCATCCCAATATCTTTAATTTAAACACATCACCAAATTTTCCTCATCATGTAACATAAGCACAATTCGAAGGTTCCATATTCTTTTTGCTATAGTGCCAATATGTACTACCATTTCCTGACTTTCTTGTTTCGTTTAATCCTTAGCCTTAAGGTACTAATTACTGAGGCATTTCCATAAAGATAATCATTTAATTATTTTATCTGTCAAATCATTTGCTCTCATACATGCTCTCTCCTTTGCCTGTCTTCACAATAGTATTATGTTTTAACTTTGAGAGATGTTTAAATATAATTGTGACATATATATATATATATATATTCTTTCTAGTACAATCAAAGTCACTATTTGCTACATTTGTCTTATGCTTTTCTTTTTAATAATTATTTTTCTATGTATTAATCATCTTTGGTGTTTTAAAAGGAATTGAGACTTGTTCTCAGTATATACTAACATGTAACACAACAGTAACCTATGGGATTTTCTGTCTTCTTGCCCTGACTGGACCTTGTTCCTGTCTTGAACTTGAATTGATTACTGTCTAGCTGCTATAGCTGTTAACCTGGAGATGTCTTTTGGAGCTCACTCTTGGGGTCCCTTTTATATTTCATATTTCTCCCTTTAGGGGAAACACTGATAATATATGCCTTCTTTTATTAGTTTCTTAATTGTTTTTATTCCATTTTCACATTTGATTAACAGCTAGGCTCTGTATAGTATTCTTAGTTGAAATTCTTCTTACTTTTCTAACATGATATGAAGATGTGTGAGTAGGTATAGACAATGATCTACATGGCAGCTTGAAGCCATAGAGTCAGAGAAGTGAGAGGACCATTGTAGTGGTTTAAATAAGATATCCCCATCGTCTTGGTTATTTGAACACCTGATCCTCAGTTGATGGCACTGCTTGGGGAAGTTTAGGAGGTGTGTCACTGGGGACTGGCTTGGAGGTCTTACCCTTCATGCCTTTTGTTCTCTCTCTCTCTCTCTCTCTCTCTCTCTCTCTCTCTCTCTCTCTCTCTCTCTCTCTCTCTCTCTCTCTTTCGGTTTTGTGATTTCAGTAAAGGACATGAGCCCTCAGAGAGCATCCTGCTTCTGCTGCCATACCTTCTGCTTTCAACCATACCTGCTTCTTGCTGCCATGTTCTCCCACCGTGACAGACTATCATCTCTCTGGAACTCTAAGTCCAAATAAACTCTTCTATGAGTGTCATTGATTATGATTTTATCAAAGCAACAGAAAACCATTGTAAAGGCAAGTCTACCTCCAGAGTGTTCTCAGGCATGACTTTTAAATGATACTACATGGTCCTTGAAGGACTGAGAAATGTTTTCTTAATGTATCAGTTCCTAGACATGTAAGAAAAGGTCCTACTGCCTTCACTTTCATAGCATGGACTTGCTCTATTTTAAAGATTGTTCTAAAGTATCACTCCTTCCTGAAGTGTGGAAACAAGGAGGGAGATATCAAAATCCTCACTTTCTTACAATCTCTCAGACCACAAAATTTTAATTCTTTCTTCTGTCTGTATTCCATCCAATTAATAGTGTTTTGGTGGCCTATGTGATTTTGGTGATTAGAAAGTCAAATGTAATTATTATTGGCAGCAATTGTTCTTTCTTCTTCTCCATTTTAAAATAATTCTAGAAACAAACATGTTTTCCCATGGTGGATATAAAAAATTGAAGATACATATGCATTTTAGATTAAAAAAAAAACTACTAGATTCCTTATACCCACAGGTAAGTGTTGCTATTACGCCTCATTTAAAAAGCTTCCTTGTGCAACAGAAAGCCCCAGCTAGGCAGAGAACAACTGATGATCATGAGGTGCCCTTACTGATGATAAATCTACAACACAGCCCCACACCATTGCAGAAGAGGAGGAAGAATGACTGTAAGAGCCAGAGAACCAGGAAGTTTGCTCTAAGATTTTGTCTTCTGTATATGAAGAAGGGGTAGCTACTCTCATGAAATCCAAGAAACGTTCCTATTTAAACAAGACCTGAACAATGACAGCACTAACTGTTCTGCCAGCCTGGATGGGGGAAATCTAATGGGGCTCCACTCCTAGACAAAAAGAGCTATAGGCAATTAATAACTGCAGAGACTGCAAAAATTAGTCTTCCCCAGGGATGGGTTTCCTAAATGGTTATCTAATACCAAGTGATCAGCCTTCCTAAAAACATGTACATGCAATCAACACTGAACAGAAACAGCAGAATATATATATATATGTGTGTGTGTGTGTGTGTGTGTGTGTGTGTATGTATATATATGGAAATATTTTACTAATTTATCTTATTTAAAAAATGCATGGTTTTCAAAATTCATGAAAAGAAAGGAACTAATAAGGTGGCTCAGAAGTTAAAAGAATTTGTCGCTCTTGCACAGGACCTGAGTTTGATTCCCAGCATCCACACATTATGACGGACAACAATCTGTAACTCGAGTTCCAGGAGATCCACCTTCTTCTGACCTCCAAGGCCACTTACACACACACACACACACACGGTACACATAACAATAGTGCAGACCAAACTCATATACATAAAATAAAATGAACAAATCTATAAAAGACCTTGAAAAGAAAAACACGCCCCTAAAATTATTGCCAGCAAATTTTTTACATGTGCCTGTCTGTATCATGCTGGGAATTATTAATGTTAGTAACACTTTAGGAAGCAACCAATTCCTAGATATTTGGCATTGTGGCAATGTTGTAACCTTCCTTTCTAGGTTTTTAATGCTTTTGTAGAAGAAAGACAGTTATACAATGAAAAGCTAGACAGTTTATAGTTAAATGCCAAAATGATAATTATAAAGATATGATTTCTGGCTGGGTCTGAGGAAAGACAAGGGAATTGGTGTCAGAACTTTATCTTGTGGTCTACTTAGATGAAGGAAAACCAAAGCAACCTGATGATAAAATAAGCTGAAAATACAAAAAGGAATTCAAATAGATCTCTTCGCATATATTCAACCTCTAGATCTGAATATATTCACAAAGGCCTGAATAGAAACCAGTATTGTGCTGTTACAGCTGAAATTTTATGATGTTACAGCTGAACTTTTATTCTTGACTTGATATGGCGAAAAATTGTACAAAATTGAAAACATTTCTTGTAACTAGAGTTTTCTAAACATACATACTTATTTGAGCATTTCTATATCTTGCATTTTAACTACCTCAGAAAACCATAGAAATACATTCCTATTATTTTCTGATGTTAAAACCCAGTTCTTATTGATAGGGAAATCCTTCCAACACATTTTAACAATGGGGTTGAAATCCAAGATTATGTCAATTAACGATTAAGGACAACAATTTAATAGTTGATAGATGTTACATATTTTATGCTGTTAGATGAACTCCTTTATACTCTTGAGTCAATAACTGAAAGTAATTAAATTAATTAAATGTAGAATGTAGAACTTACATTTAATCACCTAGTTACAGAGCGAGCATTGGCAGTTTGTAAACTCTCAGTGATTGAAGACAATATAAATGCACAGATATTGGAGAATGTTAGGCAGAAAGGAAAAAAATCATTTCTTGATTTAAACTGTTCTAAGAAGTCAAGTCCAGATTTCCCCTTCCAGTTGGCATTTGCTGGATTTCTGGATTCCACCAATTGTCTTTAAATTCTAAACAGGGAAAAACTACTTCCTTAGATGTAGTTTTAAAAAAACACTCATGCACGCACAAAAAGAACTAAACCAAAACCAGCCTTCATTACGAGTGAAGTCTGCACTTAGGATTCAAACACTGTGGGGAGTCAAAGGCACAAATAAACTTCTATATGCCACATGTTAGAGCCATCCTTGCTAACTGAAAGTTTAAACATCACATGAGTTCTAATAAGTGAATTGCATTCATATCCCCCCCCAAATCAAATAGATCAAAGTTACATTCCATAAACTATATTTTGCTGTCTGAAGCAGTGTTCTTATGTGGGAAAGAAGAAAGTATGTCATGGGTCAATCAAAAGACTGGCTTTAAAAGTGATCAAAACTGCGAAAAAACTCATTCTGTAAATGACTTAGGGTCATGCAGGCACATTTCCTGAAAGCTGTAAGTCCTATCAGAGCAAAGTACTGGTGTGCAATTTTGCTTTCTGCCTTTCCGTGTTATTTTCATTACCGTGACTTCACTGAGCCAGTGAAAATAGGCTGCAGGTTTTAAACATGACAAGAAGAATTTTAGCAGCTTGAATCTTCTTTTGCCTTTAATTTATTTGCACAGTAAGTCTGGGAGACGTGTATTAGAATTGAATCTTTAACAATAAACATCAAATCCTTTCTGTTTGTTTGTAAAAAGGAAAGGTTGATGTATATTGGAATTACATGTGTCTGTCTGGTAAAGAATAAACAAAAGTAGTATTTCAGAACAACAAGGGCACAATTGGATTACAGTCAGCAAAGTCTTGGGTTGGAGGGTGGGTAAGAATACACTAAAATCAAATCACCACTGGAATGACTTGCCTACCAGAGCACATCTATCCACTCAGATAATTTCAGAAAGCAAAAGGAATACCTTCATGGTTGTGGTTTTGGTTTGCCCACAAACTTTAACTCATCAAGACACCAGTACAGAGTCATATATAACATGCAGAAACATGATTAAAACTAAACCTTTAACTAGAAGAAAATGGGGAGAGTCCGGGGCTACATAAACAAGGCTAGAGACTAGGTTAAAGAGCTAGGGAGGTGAGATTAGAGTTACCTTCCATCAGTAGATGCCGCCCTGTCCTTGTCTATGAGGCACGCGAACCCATGGTGTTGCTGGGATTTGGCCCTGGTTCTATACTGAAGTCTTCTCACTATTCTTTATGATATTTCCAATCCAAGGGAGGCATTCCCAATGGAACACTCTGTCTTCCAGGAATGCTGGCTAGGCTTCGTGGTCCTAGATAGAAAGAGTGCTGTCTTGTATAAAGCAGTTAGCAGATGTGGCTATAAAACTCAACTCTAGGGGTCGGGAGACGGTTCAGTGGGGAGGCACTGAATTTTGATTCCCAACACCCACAATAAAAAGCTGGGCATGGCAGCCATACATGTAACACCAGTGCTGAAGGGTGAAAATGAGCAGATCCCTGGGGCTTACTAAGTAGTCATTCTAATTTGAGACAGAAAGCTCAACTTTGGGGAGAGACCCTCCCTCAAAAATTAAGGTAGACAAGCCACTGAGGAAGACATATTGTTAACTTATAGCTTTCAAACACTTACACGCATATATATAACATGCATGCACCACACACACACACACACACACACAAACACCTGAATTCATGAGTGCATGTACATACACATACAAATTTAGCTGTTCTTCTAGTCGCTACTGGTTCTTTGCTGGGGTCAGGCTTTGAGACTTCCAGAAGTCCTTGATTTGACTTCTCCCGTGAACCCACGCTAGCAAACAGTTCGTTTTTCTCCTCGAAGCCAGTGGTTCCTCAGGTAGCCTAGGCTAATCTTGACCATGCTATGTAAACAGAGGATGATCTCGGACTCCCGACCTCCCTGCCTATAACTAACGAGAATGAGGATTTTAGTGAGTCCCATGTCCAGTTAAAATTATACTCTAACAAGGGTTCATGACAGATCTTCCAGTAAAAACATAATTTTCTAAGTACAGAGCAGCACATTCACACACCAAACTGTCACTTCAAAGGCACAGATGACTTAGGAAAAAAAAATCTTATGTGGTAGTGAAGTCTTAGAGAGGAGAGGGGGTCTCTTGATGCTTTGGCCCCAGTATGTGGCAATCACAAAACTCAGAGTATCTGAGGGGCATTGAGCACTTTTCAAGGGGAAGCTGGGCCATCTCTCCAGACCCAGAGCAGAAATTTTAAAGAAGAATAAATAAAAACTTTACTGGCGGCCACAATATCAGGCTCTACAGTAGACGAATTCAACTGGAATAAAGGTTAACTTATTTTTGATTCAGAAGTTAAAAGCCTCAGATAAAGAAAGAAAACATCTGGGCCTGGGGCAGGGACAAGGAGTTAAGAATTTGAAGGTGGAAGTAAAAGAAATCCACCTTAAGCTAAAAGTAAATTAAGCATTCCAAGTCCGGACTGAAGTTTTCAATGAGTTTGCTGCTATTGTAGGACCAGATCCTTCATCCTCAGGGCATGTTTCCCTACTCTTAACCCTCCTCACAAGACCTTTAGAAATATTGTCTAGCCTCTCGGCAAATACCACACCCCCACTTGTCTGCCTTCTTCTATGAGACAGAAAGAATGACCATCAAAAGGATGGTGGATAAAAGCAGGTTGTATTTTGTGTGTGTGTGTTTTCATGCACCTGGGTATAGCAATATGGAAAGACACTATCAATATGACAGCAAAGGGGAAAACATGGGAAGAGTTGGAAGGGGCTGGAGAAAGAAAGGGGAAGGGAGAAATGATGCAATTTTCTTAAAATTTAAAGCATACAAAAATAGTAATTTATATGAAACAGAAAAATCTGAAGTGCTCAAAATAACTATAAGAAGTTTAACTCTAAAGATAACTCTTTCCTAGTATGCTGTCACTACTGACTACTGCCTGGGCTGCACCTCAGAGATCCTTGGACTTGCAGGCCTGGGTCCCAGCTTGGTTCATATACACCGTCTGAAATTCTCTGGGTTGTTGTGAGCATTGCCAATGGGGCCAGGAAGGAGTCACTGGGGTCTTCATAATTTTGCTGTATTTGCTCTACAGATAAGAGCTATCTATTTTCTTAGAGAAGCTCTCTTCTGTTTTCAAAGGCCCTGCAACTGCTCTAGGAAAAGTTCTAAACCTAAAAGCTGGGTTGGTAATAAGTTTCACCATGCTCCTAAACACACCCTGGATAAGACAGCCAAGAAGCAGGCTACAGATCTGTACCTCCTTTAATAGTCTTTATGCCAATAAATAAGTTTAGTCTTTGATGTCTGCCCTGCAGGGCATTAAATAAACAACTATTCTTGGCTAAGTTGAACCATGAAGCATGATTATTTGGATTCTATTAAATCTTGGGATTTGATATGATTTAAGCCATGTCATAGAGGATTTTGGAAAATCATTCTGACTTCACAGTACTGTGTTATTATCAAGATAATGACTGAGAAAAGAAGGTATGATGGTTAGTGTTAAGTGTCAATAGGACAAAACTCAGAAACAGGCCTCCATAGATGATTTAGCTCTGAGCTTGCCTATAAGGGATTATCTGGATTAAATCAAGGTGGGAAGACCCATTCTAAAAGCAGGCCATACCAGTCCTTGGTTCTAGATTGTGTAAATAGAAAAAAATGAGCTGAGCATGAACATTCCTTGCTCCCTGCTTCCTGTGCTTCAAGTTCCTGCTGTGTGACACCATGACAAACTGTACCTTTGAAACACAAGCCAGAACTCATCCATTCTTCCTTGAATTGCATTTGTCATGGTATTTTACAATGGTATTTCACAAAAGAAAAAAAACTAAGACACAGGGGGAGTGTTAAGTGGTGTCTTTGTGCAATGTTTACATATTATATTCAAGAGAATCAGCATCTGGGTCACTTTTTAAAAAATCTGTCCATCTGCACAGGTTGACAAGTTCTTAGTCTATCATAAAATAGGTGAGGTCTGCTCATTCTAGTCTCATAATTGAGGTTTTCATTAGTACCATCTTATCAACTGAATAAATTTTGGAAACTGAATAGAACACTCGATTATCTGGGTTCTACTGTCATCAAATTTCTTAAAGTAGTTCTCAACAAGTAAAATTAAAACTCATTTTCAATTACCTATAATATTTTTTAAGGGTTTACTTTAAAATAATGTTGGGGGAAATTCTCAAGCAACATTTAATTGAAATGTTTAGGTACTGTGGTAGTGCTGTCAATCTAGAATCACAGGGAAATTGAGCTTCTGGGCAAACCTGTATGAAATTATCTTATGACTTACATCTACTCATATGGGTATCACCATTCCCTAGATGGGATTCTAGACTAAGTACGAAGTGGAAAAGTAGCTGCTTTGGGCACCTGCTGTCTTAACTTCCCTGATGTGGGCTATACATTAAACTGCGAGCCAAAAATACCTTTCCTACCTCAGACTGCTTTGGTCAGGGAATTTTGTCATTAGAGAAAAATAAGACAGGAACATTAAAAACTGACACCTGGGGTTGGGGAGTTGCTCAGTGGTTAAGGGTTGTTGCTAATGAGTACCAGAGTTAGGATCCCATCACTCATTTAGCAAGCTGGGTGGGGCACACATGACTGAAACCCCAACCCTGACAGGGACAGACAGTATCCTGAGGCTTGTTGACTTCTAGTACCCAAGAAAATTTGAGTTCCAAGTACAGGGAAAGACTTTGCTTTCAGAAGTAACAGACGAGTGACGGAGGACATCCAATGACATCTTCTGTGTCTCAGCTTGTGTGCATGCACGCACACGTGCACATACACACACACAAATTTTTACAAAGCAGACAATGAAATTCAGTGAATATTGGAAACCTTTCTTATAGATTTTTTCTGGTAAAATACTATTAAATAATAAGGTGCCTTTTAATATCCTAATACAAACATTTCATAGTTAGACAAGCATAATCACTTAGCCTAACTTCCTTTTTGTAAGGTTTTGGTACTTTGCTAGTTGTAATTTAGTCTTTTAGTTGGTCTCTCAACTCACTCAAGTCATTAGATTAACCACTGCAGTTAATCAACACCATCAACTGACCGCTAGTTGGGCATTCTAAATGACACTTCAGTTCCCTTTCTACTAAAATGTTGTTCCCACTCTTCAGTGCTCACTTGATGGACCATGCATAAACTCTCCAGCTAATCATATGCTAATTAAGTCAGAACCTGCACCTGGATGTTACAGATGACAAGGCAGATGTTGTGAACGAAACTTTTATTTACACACTGTATCTAGAAGCAGATACATAAATTTTTATACAATTGATTTCCAAAAAAATGTGCAAGAAATTACTATAATTCGCTTACAAACCAAAACACATATTAAATCAATGGACTTTGGATAGTTCATTCTGTGGTGTTCTCAGTACAAATGGTACACACCTGATTTGAAACGTACAAAGTGTAAACTACAGCAATCTGGATTGCAGGTATTAATCTCACAGCACACCAACTAGGAGACTTCTATACCCCAACATGAATACATACTGTTTGGAAATTCTAAGACCTCCTCATCCTCTCTCGTTGGAGAATTTGGATCACTTTTCAAACAAAAGTACAATTTGCCTTGTTATGACTAATCAATAAAAAGGATGTTATAAAAACTTTACAGGATTAAAAAAGTATTAAAAGAAACCAATTTTTTTATTATTAACGTACCAATACCTTTAGAACTTTAAGGTTATTTGTGGAACTGGCTACTGTTCTTCATTAAATGTTCAACAAAACTGTCTATTGCTGGTAGTGTTCTTTCATTTTCTATTAACACATTCAATGAAAGAAACTCAGATTAAAATCAAAATATATTGATTTTGAATCATAAATTTCTTTCATATATAATGTGAAATGTACAGTAATTAAAGTTGGCATTCCTGAAAGCAGTTAGATACTTAGCACTAGGAAAGAAACTGCATAAACCTGTAAGATTTCAATAACTTCCATACTGTTTCAGTAATACTGGCTCAGAAACTATGACACATACTTTGTTTTATCTTAATGCCAATGAGCTAGCCTTTTTGGCATTTGATTTTATTCAACAGTAAGTTGGTTGCCCTATGTTTTCTTAAAATTATTTTTAGTTCTGTGGTTATTTACTGTGATATGTGACATAAGTTTTCAGATTATTGCACCATGTAAAAAGAAAACAGTCTTCCTCAGAGAAAACAAGGTATTTTTCAAGTACTTTCTGCAGCTTTCATATTTATAAAAATGTGTTAAGTGTCCTAGGAAGCCCCAAGTAACTTCCAGCCTCAGCATGTTTGGTGGTGAAATACTTGAGTTAATAACAAAACAAAACAAAAACCAATTCACTTGTCAAAAATGAATGCAGCTTTCCTGCTTGCTATTTTCTTGCTTTAACCTAGGAAATTTAAATGTGCAGATTAAGAAAGGCTTAACGGTTGTGTTTGTGTCGTCTAAGTTCAAAGAATCCCAGAAAGTTAACGAACTTCTATCTAAGCCAAGATACAAGATAAGGACTTACTCTTTCTCTTTCCATTTTTAACAGAGTCCTACAAAGCCAATATTTCCCAGTTTCCTACTTCAGTTAAGTGGATGTCTTGGCTACAAAAACACAAAAATACTGACAATACACCTTTCTGTAAATCCAATTTATCAATAAATGCTGATTTTTATCCATCAACTATCGGAACCTGATGATTTCAAATTGAATTACAACAGGTCCTGTTAAGTATGAAAATACAATTCATCAAAAGTTGTTGTAATAAAGATTTCCCTACAAAGTAGCACAAAAACTGATTATTAGAAAGACTTCTATGAACATCAGAATAATCTTGGCATTTAATGGGTAGACCCTAACACGGTGCACCATGAGAAAGAGTAGGACACAAGCTATGTTCATGTTGGGGACAGTCCAGAGACTTTTATGAGCCATGATCTCAAGGACACGAAGCCTCTTGACATTCACCATCAATACAGTAACTATGTGACAATACCTACCATCTAACGTAGATGCAGGGACTTTCAACTCACATAGATATATCTTCAGCTGTTTAAAAATAAATAGTTTTGCAAAAAAATAGCTAAGTGTCTTGCATTAATTTGATAACAAGCCTCCAACTCTGCAATAGTTCTTACTCCAATAGCTTATAATGAGTGCTTGTATTATTACAGTATACTCCATATTCCATCATATTAGACAAAACACATTAGAAAATGAAATTCTTTGTAACAAGGTCCAACCAACATTCCATCAAAAGTAAGTACCTTGTTCCTTATAATGTAACACAATGGCACTGTGCCTTTTCTTGCAATATCTCAATTCTATCCCTAGAAAAATAGAGAAAAATGTAAAGAGAAGGATATGTTTGGATGACAAAGCCAGAAAGTTTGACCTAAGAACTTTACCCTTGTGATTTTTCTTTAAGCATGTACAGCTACAAATGCCTTCTGAATGGGGCAATCTTTAAATACTAGCACTTAATATTTTTAATAATACCATTGCAGAACTTTGAACTTCACTACATTCCAAAATAAGTTTTAAAACCTGGCACACCATTCTCTTAACACATGATATATAAAAAAAAAATTAGAGAAGCCAAGTTACTTAGGAATTAGCAAAATTAGCATATACCAAAATGCTACCTTCAAAGGACTGTAACAACAGGAAAATCTCTGCAAATCTGATGTTTTTTTTTTCCAGTTTTTCTAACGCATATCACAATTTCCAATTATTTAAATGATGTCATTTAGGGCTGTTGTTTTGGGAGCAGAATGGTCAAACCCAGCACATTGTAATAACTACACAGAAGAAAGGTAAGTCAACTTTAAAATAATTTCTCTATTCGAATCAATTTACAACTTTATATAAACTTCAATGTAAGAAAATACAACTCATTTATGAAACTTGTTTTGTCAAGTTTATGGAAAAAAGTATTGACTAAAGAAATCATAGATAAAATATTTAAATGAAAGAAACTCTCATTCACACACTCACACACACTGCTCACGAGAAACCAGGGTCATCTCACTTTTGTAACAATGGTTTGGGCTTTATAGGGCTTTACGTTATGTCAATTTGTACCCGAGTTTAATGACAGAAAAGGCAACAATTTATAAATTGGGTATATATTTGTTTACAATTTTTAATGTAAGGCCATTCATCAAAAGAGACAAATCACAAGATGAAAATGAAGGCAACAGAAAAATTCAACTTCTCACAACCAAAACAATTATCACATCCTTAAAAAATAATTTAGAAAAGTGTTGTACAGATATGTTGCAGATTTGCATTCCATTAAACAAGGTTGTGTCAATCACAATTCTGAATAAACCTTTTTAAAGTGTGAGACTTAAAAATCATTTTTCAGTGTATTTGTAGATATGTTTTATCCCACACATTTATTCAACTGGGCCATTTAACGTCATAACAATTTTTATTCTTTACATTTCATTCAACTTTATGTAGGGTTAAATACACATGAAATGTGCTTTAATGCATAAGAATCACAGTGGATAGCAGCAAAGGACTGGGGAGGGGGGTTAAGGAGAATCTGGTCATTCACATTGTGATTATTCTGCACATTAAAGAAAGATAACTCACACTTCTAGATCCTCAAGACATCCCTTTCCAAAGAATCAAAATAAACTCAAGACACCTTGCAGACACTTCCTCACCCCTGAACAAACTGATGACTCTTTCACACATAGAAACTAAAATAGTTATGGCAGCAAAGACTTCAATGGCGATGTAAGTCTGTAAACTGTACTCCAGTCTTTTTTCTGAACCCCAAAGTGCAAGAAGCAGGGCTCCCAATCTTTCAGTAGTGCTTCTCCTGCAAATAATCCTTCATTTTGTTTGGCAAAGGCAGTTTCTGAATCAAGTCTATTCTGGTGTATTGACGTATAACAAAGCGGCACAGGTACTGCAGAGAGCGCACCTGCATGAACCGGGACACTGGATTAGTCAGTCTGACCGGGTAAGTCGCAGATCCAGGCAACCGAGACCTTGAATAACAAAATGCTCCATTTTCAGAGTCCCTGATTGAATGCTCGATTAAGTCAACTATAGACGTATGCCCTTCTACATCTGGCTGCTCATAAAAGCTGAACCTACCATTTGAGTGCTCAATTCTAGTGTGAAGTGTTTTACCATGGGAGCGAAAGCTCAGGCTTAAAAGGTAACGGTCATCAGAACTATCCCGAACAAGAAAAGAACCATCTGGCACATTTGCCAGTTTCCCCTCGGCCTCCCAGCGTGTGATGGGACCCCAGTACCACCCCTGTTTTGCAAGCTTCTTCAGCTCCTCCGTTAGACTTGTCACAACCATGGGACCACTGCTCTGCACTGAGTCATAAACTCTCGCAACCCCAGGTGCAGAGTTGGGATCGAAATTCAAATGACAGCGCACACTTTCAGCCATGTGCACATCCGGGCCTGAGAGGCCACTGAAGTTCCTTTGGATTGGGTTATTCTGCATTGGAGGTAGCAATGGTGAGAGGGGAGGGGCATCGTCATGACCTGCTCTAGGGCTCTGCAACATGACTCCTGTGGTGCCAATCAACAAGTTGTTCACCGAAGAATCCACAAGGATCTCTGGGGCTACAACCAAGTCCTGGTCCACCTGACTGTCGTCTTCGGAGAAGGCGCTCGCCCCGGGTAGGGGCACGGCTGACACTTCCATGGGCGAGGACGTGTCCAGGCAGCAGCTGCGCGGCCCTTCCAGAGGGCACATCCCTTCTTCTAAAGGCACGGTGTACTGAAGGTAGTCCTGAGACATGAGTCCAATAACTACAGGCACGTGTTCCTCCAGATGGAGGCGCAGGTCCCCGGGTGAACCAGGGCTGCAGCGGGACTCAGGGCGTGGCTCCGGCTGCTGGTCACGCAGCTCCCTGGACTGCAGCAGCTCCCTAGGTTGCAGGTCCCGCAGCTCTTTGGGCTGCAACTCCCGCAGCTCCTTGCGCACACCATTGACTGGGCCCGGGCTGGCAGCATGCACCAGTGCCTTCACCCGCATCTCCATCTTGATGCATGTCTCCTCTGAGCTGGTGGACCTCAGCGGCCAGGGTGTGGGGCTGTAGTGGTGACTTCGCAGTGATGTGGAACGGATGGGCCGTGGGGCACGCACATCCTTGAGGCCACCAGGCGCTGAAGCTGAGGAAAAGGTATCCTCATCTGTGGGCGCAGTGCCGCCCTTGCCCTTGCCCTTCTGCTTGGCGGACAACCGCCTCTTCAAGGTGCCCATCAGGCTCTCGCTTTTGGACCTGTTCTTCCCTTTCTCATCCTCCCCGCCAATGTCGCAGCTGGCCATGTCCTTGCCATAGCAGCTCCCAAATAAAGAGTCATCTTTCACGAAGTCGCCAGCGAGGGTCTGGGGCTGAACCACCATGAACTCGGTTTCGTCTTTGCTTTTACTCAGGTTGAAAGATTTCCGGAAGGTTTTCAGACTAATTTTCTTCATTGTGACTAGCTACCTAATCCTAACCGGTCAATTTCTCTCTGGAGCAGCTATCCCCAAACATCGGCAGGGGCTGTGAAGCCTCATGGATGAACTCTGCCCAGCTTCATTTAACCTCTGGAGCAATTTTCTGAAAAACAAAGAAAAAAAAGATTAAAAAATTTAAACATTGTAGTTTTCAAATAAAACATAACAATTTTTTTTAAAGCTTCAAAACAAATGTGCCCAAATCTATTCTTTGAAATTTCACCCTGAAGATTTGGGTAACTGCCTGGTAGATACTGGATATCAGGGAAATACTGGGCCCTTAATTTACCCCCTTGTTTTTTTTTTTTTTTCTTTGTTTGTTTGCTTATTATACAGGTCAGGACTAGGTTTTTTCTATCTGACCAGGCTCGTCCACTGGCCATGCACCAGGCTGAGGGAGCAAGTCACAGTGAGGGCACTGCTAATGCCGTGGAAGAACAAGTCCACACTTCAAACACACACACACGTACTGTGAGGCACGTGTCTTCCATGGCCCTTCACACTCCTGAAGGCACAGCTCTTGGCCATCACAGGGGCATTGCCTAACTAAAAGAAGAATGTATGTTTCAGGAAGACATACTAACACCTTTCCACCCACAGCTTAGTGCAACGCAGTTGATGAGCAGAGCACAGCTCTAACTTACTCTGATTTACTAACACACAACTACAGTGTTAGTAGTGACCACACACACAACACAGTGCAATAACATGAATGTTAGTTCTGAAGTAAGGCAGTAGAAGAGACAGATATGTGAGTGATAGAATACAAAGTTATCTGGAACATACTGGTAACACAGGTGGGAGCTGAGGGAAGAATCTGGGAAGTGTTCAACTTTAACCACGGAGAGCATGTACACAGAATCTGCATGAAATCATACTCAATGAAACCACTCAGACTAGACAACCTATGGGGAACAGCTACATCATCTTCATAAAAAGCAAAAGAAGTCTCACTGTCATACACTGTTATTGAAAGATACTGTAAAAATAGAATACTTACAAATATTAGGAGCACAAGCTAATTTAAACATGAAGCTGTACTCTGAATGAACTCACTGAGTACTTGGTCTTGTCCCAGGTGTAGGAGCTATCTCCCAGATAGCAGACTCAGCAGCGGATTCTGATGGTAACTTCACTAATCTGGGGTTCCAACAGTCCTGCTTGCCACTGCCACATATCTACACCACAGATGAGAAAAACACTTGGCAGATATCTATTTGAAAAATGCTATCAATGCATGTGCAACTCAATTCTAGTACTAAGAGGAGAAGATCCAATCCCAGATATTAGAAAGGAGAAGTTCAATTAAGCCATATGTTTTTAAATCTTTTTTCCTGCATCTTCTAGGCAAAGACTACTCTACAATTTTTAAGAGTATCTATTTTCCTGTTTGCACTTCTAAAAATATATGTCATCTTTTTATAGGATTACCATCTGTCTTGTGCCCAAGTAAGTGTTCTGAATCAATCTTGCCATTTTTCTAATTCAAAGTTTTAAGTTTACATATACACTTGAAAATTTGCATGATAGTTCAAGGGAAAAGGTTTTACACATAAAAATCCACACACACACACACACCCCCACCAAAAACCACAACTCTACAACGTCAATGAGATGGCCCAGCAGGTAAAGGCACTTTGTCATTAAGCCTGATGACCTACAAGCTCTAGGTCCCAGTGGAAGGCAAAAACCACCTCCAAGCTGTCCTTTGACCTACATACAAACAACTGTGACACATGCAAGCACACACATACTAAATATTAAAAACTGTTTAAATAAAAGAAAAAGAATACTGTATAAGCAGAAAAAACCATCTAATTACTTTACACTTTTTTTAAAGACAAGATCTTGTGCAGACCAGCTGGCCTCAAGCTTACTATGTAGTCCAACAAAAAAACCTGAACTCAATGAGCCTCATGCCTCCAATTTCCTAAGTGATGAGATTATGGGGGTGGGGTGGACACTCTGGGTGCTACCACCTCTTTTTAAAAGGATGTTCCAGGTAGCTATGCGTGCCATTCATTTTTAACATCTAATACAAAAACTAGAGACAAGTCAAACAATGACTTAAAGTTAACAAAATAGCTTCATTACTCTCGTTTTACAAGAAGGAACCTCAGTCTCAGAGAAAGTAAAACCTGTCCAATGAAGTTAAATCATCTGCTCCTTTCCCTACAGCACACACCCTGCCTACAGGTGCAGTCCTCACTCTCAGCGTTCCTTAAACTTTCCACCTTCTGCGTGTTTCGTCTCTTAGAAGACTTATGTCTATGTTTTAGTCTCTTAGAAGACCTATACCTATGTTTTAGTCTCTTAGAAGAAAAATGCTTTGGGGGAATAGCAAAATGTTTTAATTACATATCCTGTGTCTGTTGAAATTTGTCCTGAAAACTGAGTTTAAAAGTAATTATCTGTCTATTTAGAAACATTAATATAATCATTATGCATTAACATAAATCAGCTTCCTGAAGAAGAGCTGAACTTTCCCAACAGTGAAAACAGAGAGAGAGGTAGCACCGCTTCACATTACGGACAATCTTGTGCTGACAGAGCACACAGCTGAGCTTACATCTGCTTCTGCATTTCATCTTTCAATGTGCTCTTTATTCCAAGGGTAAGAAGAAATTCAACACACAGAGAGCACATGAAGAGAAGATAGTTTGCTTAATACCTTTTATATACCTGTGCATATTTTTATCTGACAGTTCATCAAATTCAAGGAGCAGCTGTGTCATGTGTTTGTGCGTATGTATCTGTTCACACATCCACACGCTTGAAGTTGAGGCTGCAATCTCTTCCTCTACTACTGTTTATTATTAAGACAGGTTTCTGGTTGAGCCTGGAGCTCAGTATTCCAAAAAGACCTGTGAGTCTGTCGATCTCTGGTCCCTCCTACACCGGGTTCCGGACGGTGGGCTGCACCACCACCTTTTCACATGGGTTCTAGGATCCACACCCTGGTGTCCACCTTTTGTGTAGCAAGTACTCTTTCCACTGAGCAATCTCTCCAGTTCCAAATGATAATTTCTCCCCCACCCCACCCCAAAAAAACAGGGTTTCTCTGTAGCTTGGAGCCTGTCCTGGAACTGGCTCTTTTAAACTGGACTGGCCTCGAACTCACAAAGATCCATCTGCCTCTGCCTACTGAGTGATAGGATTAAAGGCGTGCGTCACGACGGCTCAGTAACAGTTTCTTAAAAGTTAAATTGCACTGGAAAATCTGAAACTGTATTAAGATTTTTACTTTCACTCTATTTCATACAAATTAATTGTATCTTGCATTTGAATCAATGTTTCTAAATGATTGTGTAATATTAAGTTTTAGTTTGTCATACAACACCAAAAAAAGGTTTGTTTTTGTTTTTACGAAAATCACATTTGTGAATACCACCACAGATCTCACTAGAAAAGTCCTTGGGAAGGAAAAGTAGCTAAGGCAATGGTGAGAGACACAGATTTTCACAATTTTAAAATGGATCATCAGCAACAATACTGTACAATCATGGAAAAAAATCTGAAACTTAAGTTGAATGACCAAAATGCCTGTCAATTGTTCTTTAAATAAAAATGGTGTTTCGCGAGGAATCCTGAGTAACATGCAGGCACTGAAAGTTTGGTCAGTGACTTGTAAAGACCACTTATTTCAACATGCTGACATGAATGAAGCAGGACAATTCACAGCAAAATCAAGAGCATGGATGGATAAGCCTGCCTGAGTCATTTCAGGACTACTTATTTCTTAGTGCTCTGGATGCCCCATCCAGAAATATAGGCAAAAACAGCAATATGTCTAGGGGTACCTGTATCGTGATGCAATAAGAGGCTTTTAAGTCTCCCCCCCTCCCCCCTTCCACACACACACAAAGTAACTGAAGCTAAGCTCAGGAAAAAGCAGTCTATGCAGGAGGTGGCAAGGCTGAGAGCAGAAGAGGAAGGACTCATCAGAAAGGGAAACAGAGATAGAAAAGAGACAGGGGAGGCCAGAGGGAGTAGGATGACCCATTCAAATGCTGAAGGACATTCTGCTACCAAGAATTCTACAGTCAAAGCAATGTGGGTAATCAGGAAAAACGAACTAGCATGAACATAAACATTCATCATTGAGAAGACGCTGGGCAGCTAGCAGGTCTGAACTATAAACACCAGGAAGAAAGTGTTTCAGAGAAAGTGTCACTTAGCAATGACTGGAAGTGATAAAAGTAAAGGTTAATTTAAAACCTCTCATTTCTCTCATTCCTCTGCTTTAAAGGACATAGGAAAGTAAAAATCAACTGTAGTACTCATGGAGATGCAACATACCATACACTAGATACAGTGTATGCAAAACAACACAATGGATCATCAGGACACAGGGGAAAAGGAAACCACACCATACATTAGATACAATGTATGCAAAACATACTACACACTAGATACAATGTATGCAAAACATATCACATAATAGATACAATGTACACAAAACAACATACCATACACCAGATGATACAATGTATTCAAAACAACACAACTGATCAGCAAGAGGGGGAAACATACCATACACTAGATACAATGTATGCAAAACAACATACCACACACTAGATACAATGTATGCAACACAACATAATACACTAGATGATACAATGTATGCAAAACAACACAAAGGAATAGCAGGACATAGGGGAAAAGGCAAAAATGTATATTTTACCAGATTTAACATTATTTAGAAGTACACTGTGGTACTAAGGGTCCATGAAGTAGTCACAAAGTACTCTGAGAGCCTGAAGTTAACATTTAAAATATGCATTTAACACAAGTGTTCCCTTAACATAGGAAAAATATAAAATGAAGTAAGTTTAAGAGCTAGCAAAATGACATATGTAAATGTGACAACATCAATAAATATGTTACATGTAAATGGACTAAACTTTTAAAGTGTTATGGCCAAAACGTACTCTGTGGGCAAAACTCAGATCGTCACTCTTCATATGTTTGTCAAGGAAAATTAGTTATGGTATTACTACTAGCTGGCTAAAATCAAAACAGTATTTTTATGACACAAGAAAATTACATGAAATTCAAATTTCTGTGACTGTAAATTATTTTTATCAAGCAAGTATCACATTTGTATATCACATATTGTCTACAGCTGCTTCCTCAAAACAAGGAGCTCAGAGGCTCTATAGCAAGCAAAAGTTAACATATTTGATAGTTTACAGAAAAAGTTGACAGATCCTAACCTAATTAAAGGACTGTCAAAATAAATAAATAAAAATGAATAATAAAAAGTTATGTGATGTGCAGGTTACTCTCTTGTTATCTTGATGCAAAACAGGGTCGTCTGAGAAGCGGAACTGTGAGAATCAAGTTACATTCTAAGTTTTCATTACTATGACTTTGAGATCCATCAAACAAAAATGTCACTGCAAGCCTCTTGTTCAAGGACGGACAGTTCCTGAAATGTTGGAGGCTGCTGTTTGTGGGAGGTAACAAGCCACATGTTCTCACTCCCCTAAACAAGTTTGTCTGACCCATCTGCACCAGATGTTCTTGATTGCATGTGGGCAGGAGGGTCACAGGCAGAACTATGTCACAATATACACTTGCCCAACTGGATGTAGACTGGAGGTATGTCAGGATGTATGCTTATCCCTGACTAGACCTGATGGGAAATGCAATGAATTACGGGTTTTCCTTTAAGCTGCTGCAAACCATGATTTGGGACCATTTCCCAGGAACCTGGGTATGGACCTGACCAGAATCCATCTATTGGCCAGTGTTTAATTACTGCTTGCTTCAAATTTGTCTTTAAACTGTGGTAGTGGTCTTACTCTCCATAGGTAGGAACAAGAAAATCTCAAATGAAAAAATGTTTTTCCATCAGATTGTCTGAAGGCAAGTGTGTGGAGACATTTTCTTCATTGAAGGGGGTTGTTTTTAGAGATAATGTCTCTTTGTGTAGCACTGGTTGTCCAGGAATTCACTATGCACACTAGGCTGGCCTTGAACTCTAAGTCTGGTCTGCCTCCGCCTCCCAGAGTGCCAGGATTAAAAAGCGTGCACCATCACAGATAGCACATTTTCTTGAATGGCATTGATGTGGGTATTGTGGGGAGGGCAACCTCTGAATATGTGGTCCTGATTTTACTGAAAGCAGGCTGAGCAAGCCAGTAAGGGGCCATCCTACATGGGTTTCTGCTTCAGTAACTGTCTTCAGGTTCCTGCCTTGAATTCCAATCTTGACTTCTATCAATGGACTGTAAACCATGATATGTATGCCAAATAAAGCCTTTCTTCTCCACACTGCTTTTGGCCATGGTGTTTTACAACAGTAACAGAGAGCAAACTAAGACATGCAATCTATAAGATTCCTCTACAGTGGAATGATACACATCACTTGAAAGGATACAAAAGAGAGTAACCATAAAAGCTAATAACTCAATTAACATCAGAAAAAAACAGGCTTTAAGATAGTAAGTATTACTAGAGACTCAGACATAGTACTACTAGAGAATAAACATTTTAAAATGAAACGAAGGTTAACACATCACAAAGATACAGTATTTATAAATGCATATTCATTTAACATTAAACCACCAAATACATAATGGTGTGAAAGGAGAAACAGACAATTCACTAATACAAAGATTTCAATGAAGCAATCTTCTAGTTCACTGGTACACTGTTTCCTGACAAAATCAAAGCTGAGTTCAATCCCCAATGTGAAGGGGAAGGGAAGGGAAAAAGAAGAGAGGGAGAGATAAAAGAATGGGAGAGAGAAGAAAGAAGGATGAAAGAGAGAAGAAATGGAGAGAGGAGGGAAAAGGAAGAAAAAGAGAAAGGGTGAGAGGTTAGAAGGTTGAAGATCCCAAAAATAAAAATCCAAAACTAGAAACAAAAGAAATCCAACATTTTGACAATTTCACACCTAACATGGATTTCACACCAAATGCAAAGGTTGAGAAAAATAAAAAGATGACCTTCATGTTATGTACACTAAGGGAAGACAAAGAACAAGAGCTATGTATTCAGACGTGAACTCCTCCCTAGGTCATCTCATTAATACAATTAAATATTCAAACTCTGAAACAATTCAAAATCAGAAACACTTATCTCAAGCACTCTGGATAACAGACATTCAATCTGGGAATGGAACACTAACAACAGCTTTGAATGTTGCTTTTGAGTTTTCATTCTTAGGATAGCCAAAAATAAGACTCAACATAGTAAAAAAAAAAAAAAAAAAAAAAAAAAAACCTGACATCATAGAGAATATGTTCTTTGTTCTTTGACCACAGCAGAGCTAAATTATATACCTACAATAGAAATAAATCTGGAAAACCATCAAATATTAGGAAATTAAACAAAATACTTCTAAATAACCCATGGGCTAAAGACTAGAAGCTATAAATTCAAAACGTATTTCAAACAAAATAAAACACACATACATATATAAAAAGTGGTGCTAGGAAGAGCAGTTTATAAATGGGTATTGTGGCACACATGTGAGTACAGCAACTGAACTTGAGGCTAGTGCAGACTGTGCACAGGAGACCCTAGAGAACGAACAGCTTAAATTAAGCCAATTCTAAGGAAATAGCACGTATAATAGAGTACTGAACCCAGAGGAGTATACAAACATATAGTGAATGACAGAGTAGAAACTAATAAGATAGCCAAAAATCTCTAACGAGTTCTTTCAGATAACAGATAAGAAAGAAATACTTTGTAAATCGCTCCTAGCAGTCAGTACTACCTGATACCAAAGCCACATACTCTAAGACAACTGGAGACACATTTATTCCTCGGTGATCCAAAAAGCCTTAACTCGGTATCAGCAAACCAAACTTGACAACATGTAGAAATCATTATGATCAAGTTGTATTTGTATGTGTTTGTATATGGATCATGCTGTCAAGATTTGTGTGTGTATTTGTATAAGCCAAACTAATTGATGTCACAGAAAATACTGACCCTTATAAGAAAACAGTAAGAGCATTTTCCAAGTCAAATCAGTCAAAAGTTTTCTAATCAACTAGCTATTGCTTAAAAGTATCTTAAGGAAGTTATGCAAGTTAATTCGGCAATATTCAACTTTTAAAAATTATCATACTCTCTCCTGGCAACACTTTGTATACATTTTAAGAAATAACTATGCTCCCTGAAATATGATTAAAAATAACTGAGCTTTAAAAATCAAAAACATCCTAATGTCCAAGGGCATGAGAGCAGTGAGACCAATGCTGGCACAGCTACACAATGGGACTGGAGACCACAGAAACTGGTATTTGTATAGCTATAAATAACATGGAGAGAGCGCATAGTGTTCATCTGTTAAGTGGAAAACACAGGAAATCAAATTATATGTAAAGTGTGGTCTCAATTATGTAGAAAGAATAGAGAGTAAAGTGGACCAGAAGGAGCTGTTATTGGATGGCAGCATTCTTTAGACATGTTAGTCAATATGAACTTGGAGTGTTTTTAATTAAATAAAGTCTACGAGGTTTTTGTTTTTCTGAAAATTGATTTTACTTGGGGATGGTCAAGTAAATCTACCAGTTTCAAGTAAATCAGAAGGCTTCTTTTTGAAAGTCAAGATATTTCACAAACAAATTCAGAAACAAAGAGTAAGACAATGGATTGAGACTATTATTTTTGCTTTAGTAAAACCTGGATAACTTCCTTTCTTTTCATCTTATGGAAAGGAACATTTTATAAATCTGACATAAAATTTTTATATTGATATATACAAAAGATTTTACACACACAAAGTGAGTCATGGTCTACTGGCCTTACATATTCAAAGTTCAAGTGACAAGAATGGCAAACCCTCCCTGCTCAGTTTATAGCACTGGAATCACTCCCTTGCAGACACCCATTCCGCTCCCTCCTTCCACTTTTATTCTAGAGCACTGGTGATGTCTTTGCCCAGACCACACCTGCACCCACATGGCTAAACATGGCTGGAAAAACAGTCATTCGGAATGGTCTCCTTTTTTTCTCGGGACCACACTTCTGAGAGTTAATTTTTTTAATATTTGTTTATTTTTAGGTGCACTGGTGTTTTGCCTGCATGTATCTATGTGAGGGTCTTAGGTCCCCTGGAACTGGAGTTACAGACAGTTGTAAACTGCCATGTGGTTGCTGGGATTGAACTCGGGTCCTCTGGAAGAACAGCTAGTGCTCTTAATTCCTGAGTAATAACAGCTAGAACTTTTTCTTGGGTTTATTCGCTTTTGTTGCTGACCACTCAACCTGTATCTATCTTCACATTTAAATACTCCATCTTCAATCTCAGCTCTAATTTCAGAGAAAGTAAGTCATCAAGAGGAAACTTCACAGCTAAGAAAAAAGTTCAACTGTGGAGAGCCTCCCCAACAAGCACGAAGTCCTAGGTTCAAAGCCCGGCACCCAAAATGAAGAAGAAGAAATCGTGGGTTCTACAATGTGTCAAACAAATTAGCAGTGTCTGCTCCACATCAGCTCCTCAGCTCCTTTTTAAAGGCATCACAGCCTGTCTTCACATTTCCCCTTTATTGGGTCATTACTAAAAATGTTATTTCTCACTTTCTGTAAGCCATGTTCCTAGAGCATGTTCCCCTCACACCACTGCTCCCCAGAGATCTTCGTAAACTCAGCATCAACAGCTCCTGCTTTCCAGGGTCTCTTTATCAGCCACAGTCATTTCCATCCCGGCAGAAACCAACTGCTCAGCCCTTATCCAAGATGCTACTGAAACTCAACCCATTTGTGCCTTTGCTATAAGGGCACCTCATTAGATTCCCGTGCTGGTTTCACCCCAGCCTCTTCTTGATGGAGCACCCTAACACACAGATGCCCCCTCCTCTGTCTCTATGCACACACTAAACAATTTCACAGTTATTCTTTTAATTTCTTTATTTAAGAAATTTAATTTATTTATTTACCCCTCTTCTCTACTCTTACCCCAACCCCCACATCTACTCTTCCTGTTTCTGGTCAGAAAGGGGCAGGCCTCCCATAGGTATCAACAAAGCAGGGGCTATCAAGTTGTGGTAAAACTAAGCAGCTCCCCTTGTCACACTTATGATGACAGTACCTATGGGTCATTCGCTCCCAAATTCCTATCTCACCATTTATAGTCAAATTATATTCACCTTTCTTCTTGACATTACCATGCAGATGGCTGAAATGTAACAGGTTTACACTAAACTGCATGTTTTCAACCTTACTTCCAAATCTGCTTTACCTGTAGGATTTACTTCCATTTACAGCTACTTCACATAAAGCTACCTCATTCTTTCAAAGACTCAGACCAAAGCATTCAGAATCATCCCTGGCTCCTTTTTTATCTGAAGCTTCATATCCAATGTCATGAAAGCCAATCCACAGCCACCTTCAATACATACAGAAATCTAAATTCTTTTGTCAGAATATTCTAGTTTCCTGGATTACTGCAACAGCATCTTAAAGAATTTCCTTGCCCTCCCCGCTGGGTCTCCTTAGTTGTAATTCAGTAAAAAAGGCACTGGTGCCCCAGAAAGGCAGGGCAGTTGCTGACATCTTGTATTCTGGTACCTCACATCTTCTGCAGCAGGCCAGCATCACAATGTCTGGCATGTACATGCAAATAAGAATAATTGAAGCATAAGAAATACAGTAAAATTTCTTTGACTTCTTTCAGAGCCTGTAAATCATATCAAAATAAACTTTAAAACAATATGAGCATTTTCAGGGCTATACAAGTAAATTTTAAAAAAATATAACCTCAAAGAAAAATGGACATAAAATTGTCATAAAAGAAAATAAGACAACTTAAAATTACAACAAAGGTCCTAATAAATTTTAAGTAGGCTTACTCGCAGGCTCCCAACACTAATATCTGAGGAAGCACCAGCCAGTCTGTAGAGGCCCCAACTGACTAATCTTCTTATGTTATCTAATCAGAAGAGGTTGTTGCAGGAACCTCTGACTTAATGACCAGTCAGCAAGATGGCACAGCTAGCCAGGACTTCAGGCTGGCATCTGAATGGGTGAAGTCTGTGGACTGAGCTCCGACCTGTGGGGTCTGTGCCACTCTGGACAGTGTCACAATGAAAGATACCAGTTTTCATGCTGGAAATTGGTGATTGTGCTGAAAATACATGGCAACTAACACACCTATATACCTGGGCCAGGTCATCTATAAAACAACTATCAGACATTTTAACAAACTGTTTCCTCAAACCAGTGGCACCAGGGCAACACTGATAAAGGAAATTATGTGCATGCTACCTGACTTACTATTAAGATCCTAACAATTCCCACATACCTACTTTAATTGACTATGGCACAATTACAGCTGACTATTCGAAAAGATCCATTGTAATACTCAGTGATAAGTTATGTAATGTCATAAGTCCTGTTCTCTGTTGTAATTATAATTATTTTAATATAATTCACTAATACATTATCATAACTGACAGTTGAAAATTAAAATCAACTAACATTTTAATAAATATCAACAGAATGGTGTTGGCTGAAATATTTCACATTCTCCATAAAGCTCACCATTGCCACTGCCTATAAATTACAACCTTTCAGGTTAAGCTGCCAGGTAAAGTTCTTTTAAGAATTTTGGGGAAACTGAACAATGACATAAAATCCAAAAATCTGTATTTTGCCAGCTGTTTTTATTCTGCTGCAGTACAACAAAATAATATTACTATGTGATTTGTTCAAAAATTTGCATTTTCTCCAGAGATGTGATGTAATTTGCTCATAAATAAAAATCTCTTCAATGCACTGAACTATGTAGTAAAAAAAGTTTAACTCAGATTCCGCCACCCCCATCCTGGAGACAGGGTTTCTTTGTGTAGGCTGGTCTTGAACTCTCAGAAATCTGCCTGCCTCTGTTTCCTAGGTGCTGGAATTAAAGGTTTGCACCACCATATCTGGCGTCTTCCCACTTATTAAAATGATACAACGTGGGCTTGTGAGTTGGCTCAACAGGTAAAACATACTGACACTGCCTGATGACCCGACTTTCAATTCCCAGAACCTAAGTAGTGGAAGGAGTGAACCAAATCCTATAAATTGTTATCTAATCTGCACATGTACACAAACTGATCTCTCCAAAAGAATACATACAACTTAAAACTATTCATGTTGACCAATGTAGACCAATTGGCTTTGGGAAGAGATACAGAATGTGGTAACATACTTGTGTGGCTAACATGGATAACTAAGACCTGAGTTTGAGCTCTAACAAAAGGGGGGAGGCGGCAAACCAGCTAGCTGCTAGTTCTATGTTGGGCCCTGATTGACTAACCATATAGTTTCTGAGAAGAGTATGTGGTACAGGCCTATAATATTATCACTTGAGAGGTTGAGGCAGAGGAACAAGGGTGTATGGCCAGCCTAGACAACAGTGAGTAACAGCCTTGGCAACATAGCAAAACTACCTCAAAAAATAAGCAGCAACAAAAATCTCCATCACCGGCCGGGCGGTGGTGGCGCACGCCTTTAATCCCAGCACTCGGGAGGCAGAGGCAGGCGGATCTCTGAGTTCGAGGCCAGCCTGGTCTACAAGAGCTAGCTCCAGGACAGGCTCTAGAAACTACAGGGAAACCCTGTCTCGAAAAACCAAAAAAAAAAAAAAAAAAAAAAACCTCCATCACCAACAAGAATGAGCATACATGTTAACTGCTACCTGTTTTAGCTGGAGTTTCTATTGCTATGATAAAACACCATGACTAAAAACAATTTGGGGAGGAAAAGGTTTATCTGGCTTACACATTCTGATCATAGTCCATCAAAGAGGGAAGTCAGAGAAGGAACTCAAAGCGGGAACCTGGAAAAACTGGAACAGAAGCCATGAAGAAACAATGCTTACCAGTGTTCCTCAGGACTTGTTCAGCCTTCTTTCCTTTATCAACCAGGACTGCCTGTCCAGTGCTACTGTCCTGAAAGAGCTGGGCCCTCCCATATGAATCATTAATAAAGTGTACTACAGACTTACCTATAGGCAAACCTTATGGAGGCATCTTCTCAGTGTAGAGTTCCTCTTCCCCAATAACTGTAGCTTGTGTCCAGTTGACAAAAATCTGACGAGCATACTACCATTCCCCATACACAAGGAAACCTGAAAGCAGAAGGAAAGTATGACAACAGGAGCACCGTCAGCTGTGCAGACAAGCCCGAGCTGCGGCAGTGACTGTGCACCTGCCTTCCATGTGCCAAGACCTGCATTCAGATCGAGCACTCGAAAATATAACCAAGTAAATTCAATTCTTTTAGAAGGGAAGACAAAAAGGAACAGGCCTGAGAAAAGATGACAAATTTGAAACAAGTCCCAAGTTATTTTTTATAGGGGTATAGGAGTTTAAGAAAACCAAAATCCATTGTGAAACATTTAAATACAACAACAAAAATACTCCCAAAAGGTTGACATGAAAACCTGAGAAAATAACTAATAAATAAACCAATCCAGGACTTCCTGTAGCCAACAAAGAGCTTCAGAGAAGAAAACTCACAAAAACGAGGGGGAAGAAATTAAAGAAAAGTTTAAAGTCTTTTAAGTTTAAAATCAATGGAATATTATATTCTAAGAATAAAAAAATAATGATAAGACATATAATACCTCATCTGTGATCTAACAAATAAAGCCTGAAGACCACATTGCAAAACTAAGCCACTAGTTTGCTACAGAGGCCAAGCAGTGGTGGCACACACCTTTAATCCCAGCACTGAGGAGGCAAAGGCAGACAGATCTTTGAGAGTTCAAGGGCACACTGGGCTACACAAAGTTGACCCAATATAAAAGAGAAACAGAGCTAGGTGGTTATGGCTCACACATTTAATCCCAGCACTAGAAAGGTGGAGACAGGAAGGGATATGGCTGAGCGAAGAGGAATAAAGACAGACGAGACAGGAACTCAGTGCATTTGGTCTGGGGATTCAGTAGAGGTTAAGAACTAGTGGCTGGTTGCTCTGCTTCTCTGATCTTGCAGCATTTACCCCAATATCTGACTGAGATTTTATTATTAAGACCAATAAGAATTCGTACAACAATATATCATTGTAAAGCTTTAATATTTAATAGACAATTCAAAAACTACAAAAAAAAAAAACTCTAGAGACATACAACTGCTATAAACAAGTGGTAGATGGCCCAAGGTAATAGTGAAGGCTGGGTGACAGTGGCATTGTTTTCAAGTCTCCAAGACCGTCACCCCAACTGTTCAGTGGCTCTCCTTGAACCTTCCACATTCTCTGGCATTCTTGCAAGCCCATACGATGGATTCTGGGAAGAGGATTAACAGTGCCTCAAACTGTTATTCTATTTGCCTGAAGTCATAGGACAGCAATTGCAGAAAAGCAGACAAATCCAAAACAAGTCACAAGAATCCTACCCCTACAAAAACTAGGAAAGCAAAAAGCCAACCATTCCCCTTCTTAACACACTGAGATTTTACAGAGTTAATAGATCAGTGCCACATAACCTATTTCTTTTGAGTAAATTGTACCTAAAATTTTATATATAACTAGATTAAAAACCAAATATCCAGAGCAAGCATTTTCTGACACAAAACCAAAAAGGTACTACCTCCTCACTTTTCAGGAATTTCTACAGGTGTGAGTTCTAGCAACTCAAGAAGGAAAGCAAAGAATTCTGTACTGATGGATAGGCTCTTTCTGTCTGCTTCTTTATCTCCCCTAGCCAAACCCAGATAATTGTCCATAAAGATGGAAGTACAAGTGCCCCTCCCAGGGTTAATTTAAAGAAGAGCTGTGTGCATGAGATCCCATGTTGAAATCCTCTAGAGAACTGGCATACAACTAGGGTAACTGTGTAAACACTCATCTGAATTTATTTGCTTACTTATTTAATCATCTGTAAAAGAATGAACTCTTATTATAATCTGTTGAACTCCGTCTAGCCTGAAATTATAATTTTACAGATGTATAAAAGAACAAAAATCCAGACACTTCCCACTTATTCTGCCAATCTGTGATATTTGGTAACATTATTCCCTAAATATGGTTTGTTTGTTTCATCCCTGAAAGGGATGCCAACAGACAAGTACTAATGGAAGAAGGTAGTATTTCAGTTGAAAACAAAGCCTGTTGGGCATGGAGACACACGCTTTTAATTCCAACACTCAGGAGGCAGAGGCAGGTCTATCTCTGTGAGTTCGAGGTCAGCCTAGTCTACAAAATAAGTTCCAGGACAGGTTACACAAAGAAACCTGTCTGGAAAAATAAAAAAGACAAAACAAACAAAAAAAACCAAAGCTAAACTTTTTAGAATGCATTATAAATATCAAAATAAAATAACACAGATGCAAAGTAGTACATCACAAATGAGAATTTATCTTAAACTGTTTGTTAAGCCTGTTGCTTCAACCATTTAAGACTTCTGACACTATGGTCAGAATGAGGTCTACAGCAAAGACTGGCTCTCTGAATCACTTAGTAAACCAAGCTTATCTGTGTAATGTGTAATTACAAAGATCAAAACTAAATGATAATTTTCTGATAAAAATCTTTTATCTAATAGGAGCCTCTGAAAGGAAATAGTTTAACTACAAGCTCCCACTGCCACTAAGGTCTTCAGTGACACCCTATATTCCATAATTTCTTTCCTTTCTTCTCTATTGTCCAAAAGCTGGCTATGGGAAAACGTGATAATGTGTATTCAAAATGTTAAGGCAATACTTTAGTGTGGTGGCTATAAGAAGGAAGACAGCCTCACACCACATGTCAAGGAACTTTGGAGAGGACTCATACCACCTAAGACTACTGAACCCACAGCCAAGTTCCCACTGGCACGCACAGTGTGACTTGTGACCCCACACACATCCCAGCAACTTGCACACTACCGGCTATCTGTGCGGACGCCCATTTCCCCTGCCACGGTGTCTTATACCCTTCCCATATTGGACTTCTTTAGCAAGAATGTTTCTATCATATGGAGACTTGCTGGCTCCTCGGCATGCTCCTGCTGACCAGCCCATGCATGTTTTAAGCTAGTTACTATTATCACTTGCTAACATGCTGAACATCAACCTAGTCACGTGCAATCTCAATTTTTCAACTTATCTCTCAGAAACTATTATTTTACAAATAAAACAAATAACTTTTTAAAAAGCTATTCTACAAAATCCAAGTGTTAAAATTCAATCTAGACTGTTGCAATCAGTCTTCTAACTGTCTGGCATGTCTAATTACAAATTGTTTTTTTCTTCTTGCTTGATTATCTGTTAAAAGCTGAGGCTGCCAAGAGGATCCACATAACTGAGGCTTGACTTCACAAAGCTATGTAAAGGAACAGCGAGGAAATATGCTACAGAATAGTTGCTTTCCACACTGACAACCACACTTAACGAAAGTGAGGCAGATCTGTCCATCTGTGCCATAAGCTGGTTTGGTTCATGAGTAGCTCACACACGTTATGGCTCCACGGGGAAACGGTTCTCTTTGTGAAGGGTTGTTTATGTCATGTGGACACAGGGTTTAGATTTTACTAGTGTCATGATTTATTCACTTGAGCAGATCAACCTAAACAAAGACAAACAACACCAAAGGCTAACTAACATCTACACAGTGAGCCTCTTTCTTCAATGTGATGAGAACTGCATATACTTTCTGCATACCAGGTCCCTGCTCAGTGTGCGAGTTCCACAGGATATGTTAAGGACAAAAAGGGGAAAGTAGCCAAGTTCCATGGAATGTGTTGGGGACACAAAGGGAAAAGAGACGACCACAGGCTATTACCCTCGTGGAACCTGTATGAGAACAGAGCAGAAAGAAGAGAATGCCTAAAGGAAACATGCCAGTTTGTTACTCCAAGGTACTTAGGAAGGTTCTCTGAAGAGTGGACACTGGCTTTAAGGCCTAGGAAAAACCCTCCCATATAAGTAGCCACTGGTACACACCGAGAGTTAACAGAACCAGTGTATCAAGACTGGGTGTTGGAGAACAGCGTGGAATCCTGAGGAATTGAAGGGTCAGGATACAACTGTGGTGTAAGACAAGGTGCAAACCGATGTAGAAATCCTGTAGCCCAATTAAGAGTCTGGGTTTATTTTAAATAAAATACATACTATAAGTGTGAGATAGATTCCATTTGAGGACTAAGACTTGAGAGAACACCCTAAAACATGTCATGTCCTCTGTGTGCTCTATGGACACTGAAATCTTAAACTTGGTCCAGTCATTCAGATATCAACAGGACGGTCAGTCTAAGAAAGCCATACCCTGACTCCTCACGAAAATAACAATTCTGCAAAAGTATGCAGGTGTCACAGATATGAGTACCACCTTTATAACAGCAAGAGGTCAGAAGAGAAGTTGCATACTTCGATGTCGTCCACATATGTGTGTATCGCCCTGATTCTCATGAACACATATTCTTGGGTGCCAGTGACCACCAAGAACTCAGAAATGGACCTCAGAAGTTTTAAATAAGATCACACAACTCCCTCTGTGAGCAAAACAAGAGGTTCCTAAAACTGCCCAGTGGCAAAACATAACAGGGTTTTCTCTAAGGATAAACTTACACAAGAAGGTCACAAAGGCACGTGGTTTCTGCTCTCTGAAAAAGGGCAGCTCTTAAAAGCAACAGCGTCTCCGTGCTCAAGCAAGACTGGAGAAGAACATGGTAAGGTAAATGACTTGGAATCCAGCTGGTACAGCCGCACTTTTCCACACCACACCCTGCACTTCGGCTGGCACCCAAATCCCTGCCTTGCCACTCCCTGCAGGTGTCCTAACAAGGGAGGGCACTCAGATGACTCCCTGAGGGAGACAGTGTTTTAGCTCCATGGTCAGAAGGGAAAGGAACAGGGCCAGGGACCAATTCGGAGGATGTCTTAAAAGGTAAAAAGCAAACACGCAGTGTCTTTAAGGAGATGCTAAACAGAGCCCTAGAAAAGCTAAAGGTTCAGGTAAAAAACTTGGCACAGTCTGACCCAGTTCAGTCCTGGATAATAAACTCTCCTACATCCCTTATGAAGCCCACTGTCCAGAGTGTCATGCCCTCAAACAAGGGTTAGGGAGAGTGGTGGAACCAAAAGGTTAAGGTGACCTACTTTCCTGGGGCAGGGACGGATCCTAAACCTCTCTCCCCACATCCAAGTACGAAGCACTGGAGAGAAATCAGTGCAGAAGAAAGTCACAGATTATAAAATACCTCCTTTGGATTTTATCCGTGAAACCTGTAAGCAGTACCACTCGTGTTTTTCACTGCCTTCACAGCACTGAGAATTCCAAGTGAAATTCATTCATTCAAGTAAACTACGTGGTCCACGGTGGGACTCGGTGGGTTAAAACAAAACAGCTGCCTACTATGGCTGCTATTTCACCTTTGTGTAGGCAGGAGTTTACCTTTGTTTGATTACAAGTTTATCTTTATTCCAAGGAACACTATAAATTAAAACTGAATTTGGGAAGTCTCTGGTGTGTTAATTCGCATTATAATTGTAATCTGTATACTGCACAGTCCTCGGGCACAGCAGTCTGTTGCCTTAGTGAGACCTTCAAGAATTCAACATTATCTCCCCACCGGAAGCCCCAGTTCCACCTCCGTCTCCAATTACAAAAAGTGGGGATGAGCACCCCAAATCGCGTTCTGACTACACACTAAGTTGGTACACACAAACTCTTTCAAGTTTGGGGCCAGGCCCTGCTCTGGGAAACAGCAACTGTGCTGCTCAGAGCCACAATGGTGTGTGCGTGTACCTGAAGTTGCCAACTCCGGGAGCCCAAGAGGGCCTGTGCGGGATCAGGGCAGTTTAAATGCCTCGGCCCTCCTCCCGCGGCCCCTCGCGCGCGGCCACCGGGTCCCGGCTCCACTCGGCACCTCGGCCTCGGAACGCCAGCCCCGCCACCCCCGCCACCCGCGGCCCGGACGGCAGCGACGATTCTTCGCTCCCGCTCCGGGAACCCCGACCGGCCCGGCCCGCAGGCCCCGCCGCCCAGGCCTCGCCGAACCCCGGTCTCGCACAGCCGCGGGCCGCGGGCAACAAAGGCGGCGGCGGCGGGCCCGGCGTGGAGCCGAGGGTCGGGGCGCGGGCCTGGGCCTCCCTCCCGCCGCCGCCCTCCCGGCCGCACGCGACCCCGCGACCCCCGCCCCCTCCCCCCGCGCCGCTCACCCCCGCGGCCGCCGGCTCCGCTTCCTCCCCGCCGCGGCGCGACTGCCGCCCTCGGCCTTCCTCAAGCCGCTCCTCCTTCCTCCTCTTCCTCCTCCCCGAAGGGAGGGCGCGCGGCCGCGGCCCAGGCGGGAGCGGAGCCGCCGCACAGGAGCCCGGGCCGCCCGCGCCCTCGGCACAGCCCGGTAGGCGGGGCGTCGGCGTGGGGCGGGGCTCCGGAGGGCGGGGCCGTGGACGCGGGTGCGAGAGGCCCCGCCCCTTTCCCGAGCTAGCACCCGGGCAGCGCTCTTTCCTCGGAGGCTCTCGGAGGAGGCTGGACCCGAGCTCTGCTCTTCTCCGGACTCCAAAGCCGCCTTGAGCCGGGTCCAGACTGAGCCACAAGTGGGAAAGCCTTCCGTGCCTACTCAGGCTTGGTCTTAAGGAAACTAGGCTTAGCCCTTCTTTCAAGACATCTAGCCTTCTGTGGAGTCATTTTCAGGGGAAGTCCTTCAGTTAATAGCGCTCGCTCTCTCTCTCTCTCTCTCTCTCTCTCTCTCTCTCTCTCTCTCTCTCTCTCTCTGTGTGTGTGTGTGTGTGTGTGTGTGTTAGGCTTTGGCAACTTAACTCACTTTTTTTTTTACAAATTAACACAATATGCTTCTATATTCCATATTACAGATATGGATCTATAATCCAGAAGATTATATTACTGTTTATAAGTAAGCCAATGGGAGTTTATTTTTCCTCTAATGGTGAGCAATTAAAGACAATATTAATATCTCAACAAAGTAGGGGAATATATATTGTTAAACTATAACTTAGAATTAGTGTGAGCCTTGAAAGTGTTTCTTAGGTGGTATGAGCATCTTTAAAAAGAAAACAGACAAAGAAATAAGGCTGGGGAACAGAAGACTTAGAAGAGCTTCATGTGTAAGTAAACTCGAGGCCTGTTACGTTTTATTGAATATGTTAGTTTAAGAAAATAATAGTAAAGTTCAAATAATTGATATTAATTTCCAAAAATGTTCAGGAGAAGATGTTCATTTAAACACAAAATCTGGGTAAATGATAGAAAGTGTGTTAAATCAGTTTTTATAATGGGATGGTATAACAGTTGGCATATGCGTTATTTACCAGACTGACAACTGTCACTCTCAGTATTACTTGAATAGATTAATGAACACTCATTACTAGTGTCCTGGTTGAAATATAACTCACTTCATATTCTCTTTTCTACCCTCCCTCCCTCCCTCTCGTCATCCCCAAGATAGCTTCCTTAGTCTCGAGCCACCAAACCCAGTCCAGCTTAATTTGAAGTCCGACATCTGTTTTCAGTGAGTAGCAGAATATAAACTGAAATAAAATTACCAAAGAGATTAATGATGATTAGGTAGAAGGAAGCTTTTTAGTCTCTTGCTCCCAGTAATGGTAATCCTCACCTGCTCTAAGGGTGGGAAGCTATCACTGAGCAGTGGAAACCATTGGCCGTCAGCAACAATGTACATAACCAAGACCCTGGACTGTGAATGTGGCAGACCTGGACCATGTTACAGTTTGAACAGTTCATAGAAACATAGGCTAGTCCCTAAGTTTTAACCAGTTTCTACCTCCAAAAAGTGGGAGTGATTGGCTTTGGCATTTGCCCAAAGAACTTGATGTCCTACTCCACAGATGCTTGCTCTGCCGTGTTCCTTGCTGCTTTATTCACAATAGCTAGGTGTGATGGCTATTCTTGCTTGTCAACTTGACTACATCTGAAATTAACCAAAACCCCAAAATAGAGGGCACACATGTGAGGGATTTCTGCTTAATTTGAAGTGGAAATATCTACTTCTAATCTAGATCGTGGAGGTAGGAAGACACCTTTAATCTGGGTCACGCCTTCTGCAGGAAGCCTATAAAAGGACCTGAAAGAAGTAAGCCTTTGTTCTTTGCCTGTTTGCCCTTGCCTTGCTAGCAAGTCCATTCTTTCACTGGAATTAGAGCCTGCTTCTTTGGGATTCCAGGGTCTACTGAAGACAAGCTGAGGCACCCAGGCTTAAGACTGAGCAAGTTCTAGAGTCTTGAACTTCCCATTTATAGCCACCCATTGTTGGATTAGCTGGACCACAGCCTGTAAATCATGCTAATAAATCATATATATATATACATATATGTATATATATGATTCATTCTGTAAATTCTGTTACTCTAGAGCAGTGGTTCTCAACCTGTGGGTTACAACCCTTTGGGCATTGAATGACCCTTCACAGGGGTCACATATCAGATATTTACATTATGATTCATAACAGTTATGAAGTAGCAACAAAATAATTTTATGGTTGGGGGTTTCCACAACATGAGGAACTATATGAAAGAGCCTGTGCATTAGGGAGGTTGATAACCACTGACAAATACCCTAGGAAATAGAAACAACCTAAATGTCCTTAATTGGTGAATGAGTAATGAAAATGTGGTACGTGTACACTATGGAGTATTACTCAGCTGTGAATAAAACTGAAGTCATGAGATCTGGATGGAAGTAGAAAATACTACATTGAGTGAGGTGACCCATGTCCAGAAAGACAAATGTTAAATGTTCTTGCTTATCTGAGGCTCCGAGCTCCAAATCTTCAGATGTGAGTACATAACCATGAAAGTGAAAAGGGACCATTGAGCAGGGCGAACACTAAAGAGGTGAATAGAGGGGTGCAAATGATCTGAAGAGGGGAATGGAAAAAGAGGGGATTCTGTTTAGGGAGAGAGAAAGAGCTAAATACAGAAGAAGGAGGGAGGGTAAAATAATAAAATTCATAAGGATTCATACTATTAACTACCTAAAATACGTATAATACACATTAGTTGCTATAAAAATGGACATAGAGAATTTAAATGAAAATTTCTCATCTGGGCTGAAAATTATGCCCCCCTCCCCCAGAGTCAAAGACCATCTTACAAAAACCCAACACCAGGCATGAGAAACCCAAGGGCTGTCCAAGAGACTTCCCAAATATTACAGGTTATTGCTATTGCCCTTGGTCACTCCCAGAGGTAGAAGGCAAGTACCTATTGATGAAGACACTATGTGGACCTGGAGGACCCTGAACTGAAACTTCCCTGTGGTGTGGGAGGTCCTTCTGTTTATGTGTTCCTTTATTGGCTAATGAATAAAGAAACTGCTTTGGACCTATAGCAGGACAGAACTTAGAACTAAGATGAATGCTAAGAGAAAGAAGGGTGGACACAGAGAGAAGCCGTGTAGCCCCTCCTGAGACAGATGCCAGAACTTTACCTGGTAATCCACAGATTACTATAAATGGGTTAAATTAAGATATAAGTGTTAGCTAATAAGAAGCTAGAGCTAATGGGCCAAGCAGTGTTTTAATGAATACAGTTTCTGTGTGATTATTTCAGGTCTGAACTATTATTTCCGCACGGCCAGGAAACAAACTAATGGCCTCCTTACAACGTCCTTTCAGAGAAGTACATTTCATGATACCAGAAGGCACTGTGCAAGCTCCCAAAAAAGGGAAGCAACCAATGGTTGCTATGATACCTGTGAACCACAACAATGATAAGCAGGACAAGATAGCCCTAGGGGTGCAGTAATAGCATTTACACCTTGGCAGTAACCAACAGCTCTCTAATTATACTTAAGATCCACTCTACATAGCTTGTTACTATTTTAACATCCTTCCATATATAAAAGAAGTATTGTGGGGCTCGGGAAGTATTTCAGTTGGTCGAGTCTTAGCACACGGGAAGGGAGACAGAGGCAAGAGTATCCAGGTCATCTTCTACTAGGTAAGTCTGATACAGAAGACTGTTTAAAAATAACAGTTCAAACAAACAAAACAAGAAGAACAAAAGAGAGGAAAGTAATTGAGTATCTAGCAAAACAAGGTTTTCTTAGGTCCCCTGGCACCAGGATCAGTTTATCAATGTATGCTATTAGTATGGCTTCTCCTTCTCATGTGTGATCAGATACCTACATCACTGTTCCACACTAATCATGAAAGTCATGGACATGTATCTTGGTTGTTCCAGGTGTAGGGCAAAGATGTCACCCAAAGCAATACGGAGTATCTTAGAGAAGGGCTGTATCGTGGACTGCCAAGAAGAGGTCTGTCTATAGCCAAGAAGGGGCCTGAAGTTATGGCAAGCACAGAGATATCAACAGTATCTTTCGATGCCATTATCTTTACAATTAGTTGCCCTATATGATTAACATTGCTATTGCTATTATTTTAATTTAGTGACTAACAGCCTACATTCTGGGTCACAAAGATATGTCCGGGCCTTTCCTGTAGAAGCTGCCTGACTTTGTAGGAAGGAGTATCTGGAGCTTTGGCTAGCAGTTAAGAGCTCATTCTGCATTGAAAAAAGACCTGGTTCAGTTTCCAGGGCTCAGTTCAGGTTGCTCACAATTTACCTGTAATTTTAGCTCCAGGAGATCTGGCATCATCTTCCAGGTGCCATGAGCGCCTATGCTTGCATCCAGACACACACCTATGCACATAATTATAAGTAGAAAAATGAATACAAAACCTAAAACAGTAAAAAAAATAAAACTTTATTTAAAGCAAAACAAAATAGAGAAGATGAGAATATACCACCAAGTGCCCTGGTGACCACAAGTGTGAAAATACCCAACGTCCTTCATTTTTTTTAAGTACAGTAAAATGTCTGTGTTTTGGAAAGGAAAAGAGAAAATGTAGGTAGAGATGCATTGATCCTTCTTTGGTTTAAAGTGTTTGTCATTCCAAAATGTCAGACATTGGGATATTGATTTCTGAGCCTCAACATCCATTTTACAAAAATGGATGAAAATGAACCAGGTCAGTCAGAAATGGAACCCCATTTCAGTGTTTAAGAACACTAGGGTTGTACAAAAATGCCATTTTAAAAAGGGATTTTATTCAGGAACTCTTGCAATTGAAGAAAAAAGACCTTGTCACAGAACTGAACTATGTTCCAAACACAAGGAGACAGTGGGACTTCTAGTAAAAGAGAGAGTGAGATCAGAGCATGTAAATTACTAAGAGGAACATCAGAAGCAGAAGGTATTGCGGCTAAATCAGAGCATAGGGGTGAAAAGGCATAACACCTTTCCTTCACATAAGACAAAGGTCCTTAGGGCTGGAGAGATGGCTCAGTGGTTAAGAGCACTGGCTGCTCTTCCAGAAGACCTGGGTTCAATTTCTAGCACCCACATGGCAGCTCACAACTATCTATAACTGCAGAGCTGACACTTTCACACCAATGCACATAAATAAATAAGTTGCATATTTTTTAAGTTAAAGGTCCTGGATGGCACTCATTTGAAAAATATCAGGGCAATAAGCAATAAGCATAAGACACTTACTTAATCAAGGTTTTATGTGGCATGGGAAACTTCAGAGATACAGACTCAAAGATCCAAAGAAAACTATTTCTGTGCTTCGGTGCCATTAAGACTAGAAAGAATTGTATATTGAGAAATATACAGACAAAAGGACTGAGGTAAGGGTAACAGACTGACCTGGAGAAAGCCAGAAGAAAGGTCTGTTTTCATCCCTTTCTTAGGTCTTTCTGTGATGCATTCCTCTAAAACTTATCCCTCTGAGGTGAGGGTCTTCCCAGAATTAAGAAGAAGGGAGAAAGTAACCTTTTCAGGTTTTACGACTTGCTTTGAGGAAGGGAGATTCTAGTTTCTATGACTCACCATGAGAACAGAGTCTGGTTTCTATGGTTTATTTGCGGTTATAGGACAGGAGACAGGAAAGCAGAGATAACTCGGTCTGGGGCTCTTCCAGACACCTTCAGTTCAAAGTCCTCAGCATGTTAAGGTGTCATAAATATAGAGTATTGTGTACTAAACCACAACAAGAAAGTGCTTGTGGCAGACAGACCAGAGTGGTCACATAGCACCTAAGGGATGGTGGAGAATGAGTAATTTGATCAGTTTTTTTTTTCTAAACTGAACAAGATCTTCTCTAAAACTGGATGATACAGGTTGACAACAATCAGAGGCAAGTAGTAACCAGACAGGCCTCAGACATTGTTGGCTATGGTTGGGTTGTGGAAATCTGTCAGTACTTATAATGACTCTTATCTCACAGAGTTGCTAATAGAACTAAGTATTATATAGCTTACACAAGGTGACTTTGTCACAAATCTTTAATAAATGAAAGCTATCTTTATTACTCTTTCATGAATTTTTTTATGTATGTAGCTATGTGATTTCTTACAGGATCATCCCTTAAACATTAAACATCGTTCCGTTCTGAGCCTTTAAATTTCAGAAGGGCAGAGGCTTCACATCCACCACTGTGCCTTCAGCATGTGCTTGTGCAGGGCACATTGTGTGCGAGGCAGGGATAGCAACTCATTGCTGGATAAGCGGATGATTTAATGATGCCAGTGCATTTGTTTCCTAAGACATAAACATGAAACTGCCAGCCTTGAGTGACGCCAAATGCACAGTAGGAAAGGAAAGACTGGCAGTAAATTTGCTTTATGGTGTTTTTATTATTTCTTTTCACAAAATTCCCAGATGTGCTTAGCAAAAGTATTGTCAGTTTGGGAATGAGAATCTGTGCGGGTAATTTATTTGTGTATCATATATGGAACTAATTAAGTAACTGTCATCAAGTTTGCCAAACTTTTGAGTTACTTATAATTTAGTCACTCTAACAAACTTTATAACACATACTTATAAGTGAGATATATTTTGTTATTTATCTCAAGGCATGTTTAAAGTCTCACAAACACCAGCTTCTGCATATAAGTAAGACTTTAGATTATAAAGAACATATATTCAAGATTAATCATGTTTTAAGAACCTAATTCTTGCCCATAGTCTCAGCTATTCACAAGCCTGAAGCAGAAGGGTTCCTTGAGCCCATGAGTTCAAGATCAGCCTTTCAAACATAGTGACAACTCCATCTTAAAACAAAACAAACAACAACAAAACCCTATTTTTTTTTTTTTTACATTACAGAAAGCCAGAAACCAAGTGTAACTCAAGATGTGTCAGTTTGGTTGGAAAGTTATCAGAAAACATTGCAACAAACATTTACCTCTCACAGCTCTGACACCTAGATGCCCAAGATGAAGATGCCCATAAGTGAAGGTTGCTTAGAAACCATGTCCTGGTCCACGGAGAGCCATCTTCAAAGGTAAGACTGAGGAACTCCCCACCTCCTCCTTCATCAGAACACTAATTTCACTCAAGAAGGCCCCTTCACACTCTAATCATCTCTCCCAACACTTCACTTACTGATATCGTAAGGATTTCAACATATGAATTCGGAGGGTGCACAGATTATTAATGAATGGTAAATGAGTTTTATTCGGGAAGGGAGCACGGTGTAGGCTCAATTCCAAGCACATGGTATTTGCTAGGTCACTGGGGATACACAGCTGTAGAGCATCTGTGGGCAGAGGATACAAAGTTTCTAAAAGGAAACTTTACGGGCAGCTGGGATTCTAGCTAAGCCAACTATGCTCCTTGTTGAAGGGAGGCATCACCTAGAGGTCAGAGCCTGGAGGGGAGGCTGAGGAAACAGATCAGATAGCAAAAGTAACTAGATATAAATGATGGAGATTCTACACAAGCTGACATAAAGGAGTGCTAACACTGGGCCACAAGAGGCTTGCTGATGGAGCCAAGCTGGGAAAGAAAGGGACCTGGAGAGCCCCACATAAAGTTTAGTTAAGGACAGAGTTTTTGTTGGTAACTAATTTTTTTCTCATTTTATTTTTAAATAGGTCATTAATTCAAAGTCACAAACGCTTAGGGTGGTATAGACAGAGAAATATAACTTTTATTCAACTCTATATATTCTTAGTTACTACAGAATGGCCAAAAGACAGATCCACATGAGAAAAATGAACTTATTATTGTGTATATTTCACACATAATGGGAGATGCCCAAGGCATGAGGTAGCTTTGAACTTCATTGTTATAACGGCAGTAGATGTGGCCTAGAGAAGAGCTGTGGTACTTTGAGTTCTTCTCAGAGAACTTTAGTCAGGTGGAGCTCACAGAAATTAATTTCAAGGTGTGTCAGTATGAGCAGAGCTTGAATTTATTAAGAAGGTAATTTTTATTGCATGTGTTTGTTTGTATGTGTGTACACAAACATATATGTGTGTACAGACTTGCCATGACATAAATGTGGAAGTTATAAAACAACTTGCAAGAGTTAGTTTGAAGTGTCTTTATAGGCTTTCAGTAGCCAAATACACAATTTGGAAGCTTTTGAAGTTACATCTCAGATGACGATTATGGGGAGTGGTTACCAAGATGAATTGTAAGGTTAACTAGAGGTGTAGGGGCCCACAGAAGTGGTCCGCTCCACCTTCACTAAAAGTCAGACAGCTACTCTTGCTCTTTTAAGGTTATTGACAAGCGGTCTGACTTAAAGTGTGGCTACAAAGAAACTATCTTGACCTAGGGCATGGTTACTCGATATTCTAGGTACTGAGATGGCCCACAGAGGTGGATCCATTCCACCTTGGCCAAAAGTCAGAGAATTCAAACCTATTCCTGCTCCTTCAAGGATATGATGGGAGGTCTGACCCAGGCAATGACTGCCTAAGGATGCTTGATCTAAGGTATGGTGGCTATGTGTCCTGCCTAAACAACAGAATGCTTAACTCAGGATATAGTTGCTTGATGTTTCAGGTATCGAAGCAGATAATTGCTCTGTTTGTTCATTGTAATCATGCTAAAGCAATCTTTTGCCTTCCTATCCCCCTTTTGGGTTGGGGTATAGAAGCATATGGAAAATCAACATGACCAAATTCAGTATTCGCTGGATCGCCCTTCCAGCTCTTTTCTGCATTTGTATTCCTTTTCTTTCATATCTCTGTTCATCCTATCTAATATTTCTAATCCACACACCCCTACCCTGGGATGAGTGAACCCCGTTGAGGCTGGACTCCAACAGATGTTGCCCCAAAACAAAGGTCACAAGATTTACACTTGGAAGGTAAGACATGCCATTGCGAATGAAGCTTATAATCCTATTTGTAGAGTCCCAGAAAATTCTAGGCTTATACCTGGAAAAGGATTGTGGCTGTTCTTGAATGTCGTTCATGGTTAGGCTGGAAGCATACTTCATTTCTTCTTAATATTTTTATGTGAAATATCTCTGCACAAAAGGAATATTGCCTCTATGCCAGTAATATTCATAGCATTTTTGTTAATTGTAGTGGAATTATTGACTCTGTACCAGCAAGCAACTCACAACAGATTCTGGAGTGAGGGGTCCTTTCCCCCCATATCCCTTTAATTTCCCCTTTTGTCTATCTTGCCTCAGTATGGGATCTTCAACAAAGAAACATGAAGTGTTTGAAAAATGATGAGACAAAGGAAAAATACTGTATGTCTGTGTGGGTGGCAAAGGGGAAAGGCAAAGTCTGGGTTGCCAAACAAGGCTAGCTAGTCAACATTACAGTGGATAATTCTGGAACCACCTCTAGGCTCATGGAATTCTAAAAAAAAAAATCTTCAGGAATAACCTTTGTTCTCTCTGGCAAAAGGAGCAGAAGGGCATCTTTTGTCTTTGTAAACATGTGCACTACTTTTAGGCAAGTAGAGGGAGGGTAGATAGTTTTCCAAAATCCAGGTCTTCTAGTTGCCTCCAGAGCAACCATGATTTCCATTTACATCTAGCTCAACCTGGTACCCGTTGGCACAGACATTTATTTTGGGGTAGTTATTTTGTAATTTTCATTTCAAACTCTCCTGAATGAAGCTAGGTACCAGATAGTTAAAAAGAAACATCTGATTGAAACCTAGGCTTTTCTCATTGAGAGAAACATCACTGTAAAAGGAAGGCTTTAAAATAAGGTGGTAGCTATCATCAGCAACAGAGGGGCATGAGCTGGAGACAGTTCCATACTGCTATCTGCAGCAACCCTAGGAGTTTTTTACAGAGACCTCCACTCAGGTGAGGCTGAGATTCTTATCTTCACTCTAGAAAAGAATATCAGGACAGCCAGTCTGAAGCAGAGTCGGAGTTTAATAAGATGAGAAGTTAATAGAAAGAGACACTGGGGAAAAGATGGTGTCCACTCATGCAAGAGTGTAGGTTTCTCAAGACTGTCACATTCATGTGTCTCAGTAATATTGTACGTGTGTGTGTGCTTGCGTGCACTCGTGTAGGTCTGTACATGTATGTGTACATGTGTATGGGAGTCAGGGGTTGACTTTGGATGTCTTCCTTGATTTCTCTCCACCTTATTTTTGAGACAGAATCTTCTTCCACTGAACTCTAGAATTTGCGAGTTCAGGTTAACTGGCCAATGAACTCCAGGGTCCTGCCTGTCTCTGACTCCCAGTTCCCACCCCCAGCATTGGAGTTATAGATTCGTGCTACTGTGCCTGTTTTAAGTGGTTGCTGGGGCTCCAACCTGAGATACTTGTGCAGAAATTGTAAATTCTTACTTAAAATACCTATATCAGAGAAATACTGCTGGGCAGTGGTCGTGCACAGCTTTAATCCCAGCACTTGGGAAGCAGAGGCAAGTGGATCTCAAAGTCTTAAGGCCTGCCTGGTCTACAGAACATGTTCCTGGACAGTCAAGACTATACAGAGAAACCCTGTCTTAAAACAACCAAGCAATCAAACAAACAAACAAAAAAAGAGGAATACTGTCTGTATGGAAGAAATCCTCATAATAAATATTGTTAATTATGCTGTAATTCGTAGCTCTTAAGCTGCCAAAAGTCCTCAACCATAGTCCAGGGTGAGGGACTCATTTCCCTTCCTGTGTCCTCTTTAATTGTCCAAGTCTTTCTATCCTGTATAATATCACTTAGTGTGCAGCCCAAAGCAAACATATGGAATATAAACAGTAAGGTCTAGGACTCCATCATGGGTTATGAAAGCACCGTTAGAGTGTATCACATAGAACTGATTTTGCTCTCCTCCATTAGCAACAAACATATCAGAAGCATATTATTTATGTTAAATAAAAGCCTTAGTTCACAGGCTTTTAAGGTGCTGGTAATGCTGTGTGGCCATACAACATAGCCTGAAGAAGAAATCAGGCCATGCCTTCTGTAGCGCTCTCTTTCTCTCTCTCTAGAACAGAGAGTGAAGAACCCATGTTGTACTGTAGCCTAATAACCACTGGTTTATGCTGCTTGGCTCCTCCATGTTCTGTGCTATATTGAACTAAATCCCATGATATGGAACTTCCCATTACTCTTGAAAGATATAAAGTCAGATATTTTCATCTTTACTCTGAAGACTCTCCTTTGGGTTGTCCATGTCATCCTGTCCTTAGAGGCTCTCTCTTATACTTTAAGATATCTCTTTTAATGAGGCTCCCCTCCAGGTTTTAAATGGAAGCCCATCTTCCCCTGACTAAGGCCTCAATACATTATCTCTGATATGATAAACTGCCCCCTTTTTAATGTTCTCAAACCTCAAAGCCCAATCATAGCTCCTATGGCCATGAGTTCCTCTCTCCTAATAAAACTCATGTATGAAGGATAGTTTCATGTTGGCTTTTTTTTTTTTTTTTTTTTTTTTTTGCTGAACCCACAGCTGCCCATTCCCTTTTCTAACAGAGGCATTGGTCATTTGAGTCTTTCTGTCTTAGTAGTTAAAATGCCTTTGAAATGGCATGTATATATTTCATACCCTGAGTCACATCTTTATCTCTGCAAGCCAAAAGTTTAAGCCCAGAAAGAACTCTCAGGAAGAAATGCAGCACAGTTCCCACTGAGGAACTTTCCCTGCCAGGACTCATTTAACGTCCTCTTGGCTCCAGCTTTGGCTGAGGCTAGAACAATAGGAGCTAAGCACCTTTGCATTAAGTGAAGACAGTTCCTGCCAGACTTGTTAAAAGGGTGCTTAAGAACCTGTTCTGCCTGAGCAAGCTCAACCACCTGGCTTCAGGGTACAGAAAGATACATACACCTTCTTTCAATGATGGAGAAAATGGGTTTTCCTCCTCGTTTGAACCAAGTGATGAGGTGATTTAAGAAAACCAGACAGAGACCCTGGACTGTGCCCTTACTGTCTGAGTAAACCAAGCCTCCCGTCAGACAGCCTAAAAAAGTCTACTACTAAGTCTGGATTTGTGCTTGATTTGTTAGAATAAGCAGGGGAGCAGACTGCCCAAAAAGACAGAGTGGTGGTTTGAATGTGATTGGCCCATAAGCTCATAAGAGTGGCACTATTAGGAGGCGTGGCTTTCTTGGAGTAGGCATGGTCTTGGAGGAAGTATGTCACTGTGGGGGTGGACTTGGAGGTTTCATACTTCAGAAGGTGTAAGATCCCCTGGTACTGGAGTTACAGGTGGTAGTGAGCTGCCCACCATGTAGGTACTGGGAATTGAACTTTGGTCTTCTGCAATAATGGTAAGTACTTTTAACAGCTACCATAGAACAAATCTAAGTCGTTTTGTTGCTCTGTGACTGTATCCAATGTGGGAGTGGTCAGTATCATCACACACAGGATTGTGTGTTGTTGCTACTTCCCCATTTTAGAACAGAGCTAGAGAGGGGCCTCTGGTATGCCAACTGGGTGCTCTCCCTGCAAAGCCACATTTGCCAAACGCTGCACTTGTCATTACAATGGACTGGAATTTTTTAAGTCTTAAAAGTAATGAGAATTTTTTTCTTACTTGAGAATGCATGAAAAATCAGAGGATCTCCTTAGAGATAACTTTTAGGAGTGAGAGCATTTATGTCCATGTAATTATTTTGATGAGATAGTCTTAGAAAGTAATATTTCTTTCTTGATAGGAGTTTACATACAGTAATTCTATAGTACCACAACCAACTCTTTTCTTTTGCAGATAAATAAATGAATATGCCAATCATAAAGTTTGCAAACAAAGCTTTTCTTTTTCAATTTATAGCGTATATATTGAATTCTATTTCTGTTAGGAACTGAAAAGACATAGTCATGTTTTCTTGGACATCATAGAAGGTTATGATGGTTAATGTTTGTGTCAATTTAACTGTGACAGGTGGTACAAAAATTATGGGTGTGTCTATGAAGGCGTTTCTGTATGTGATGGACATTGAATTGGCAGACTGGATAAAGCAAAATTCTCTCTAACATAGTGTGGTACCATCCATTTCATTAAAGAAACGGATGAATAAAAATAATCTGAATAAGTAGACACTGACATCGGACTCACGGAGTTACTTCTGAACTCATTACTCAAAGAAGTCACAAAATGATGAATGCTTATTTTAAACATCGTATGGCTTGAAGGTGAAACGTTTCCTGAAAGTCCATGCATTGCGACACTTAGAGTCCAGCTGGTGGCACTAACTGGGGTGGGGTGGAATCCATTTGGATATGGAACTTAACCAGCAGACATAGAGTAACAAGTGCAAGCGTTGAGGGTTACAGTGTGGTCCTCTGTTTCCTGCCAGAAGCAGTGATGTGAGCCAGCTGTGCTCTAAGCTCCTGCTTCTATGCCTCCAGTCACCAGCCATTCCTGGACATCAGGGACTGCATCTCAAGAACCATGAGCCAATATAAATCCTTCCTCTTTAAAGTTGTTTCTGGTAGGGGTTATATCACTATGACAAGGAAAGTGATTAACATGACCACTAAGTTTTCGGGTGATTCATAGCATAGTAGCTGCTAATGAACACACTCAACTTTCTAAGTGAAAACTAAGTCACAAAGAAGTTAAATAACCTGCCCAGTATGGTGCAGCAAAGAGTAACAAAATCAACCAGAATTTGCATGTGAATGTTGTTGTTAGCTATGTTAGCTAGTCAAAGCAGAGGAGGAAAGAATTCTAGTCAACCAGCAGGTGCATGTGTTTGCCTAACTGTAACATTTTATCATAGTATTATTTCTTTTCAAAACATTAGTTTTTCCTTTAACATAGTGTCTTAACCTGTTTCCTATCATTGTCACAGAATTTTAGGCGAGGTCCTTTACAGAAAAAAATGAGATTTAGAGCTCATACTCTGAGAGGCTGCCTGGAATAAGGGTCTCAGAGTAGATGATGCCACAATAATGAGAGAGATTATAGGATGTGACGGGAACCAGGATGAGCCAGAGTCTAGGCTTGTTCTTTCTATAAAAAGTTGCTTTCATGGGAATCAACAAGCGTCTTAAAATGCATATCTTAGTTCTTTCTAAGGGTCTCAACCCCTGTGACCTAACTTCCTACCAGGAGACCCCACCTTTTAAAGGTTCCAGTTCTTCAACACCAACATGCCAGGCATCAAAACTTCCAACATGTGACCCTCTGAAGGACACATCAAACCATATACAAGCCATAGTACTCAGTGCTAGTTCACAGCAAAAATGAAAAGCACTTTTTATTTATTTGCTGTGAAGCCTTTGAATATTATTTGACCTTATTAAAAAAAACAGTTATGGTTTGAATATGAAATGTCCTCCAAAGGCTCACGTTAGAACACTTGAGCTCCAGTTGGTGGTACTGTATGGGAAGATTGTGGTACCTTTCAGAGGTACAGCCTGTCTGGGTCAAAAGAGTCCTTGGGGAAAGTTCTTGAAGCTTTACAGCCTAGCTTTGTTCCCTGTTCACTCTCTGCTTCTTGAGTGTGTATGTGGTGTGGCCAGCCAGCCTCCCGTTTCTGCCTCCAGATGGTCCCTTTCCTCTGCCATGCCTTCTTAACTGTGATGATGGCATCCCTGGAATTTCGAGCCGAAAGAAACCCTCTTACCTTCAAGTTGTATTAAAAATACCTTCTGCCAGGGCAGCTTTATTTATTTATTTATTATTAATTATATTATATAATTATATTACATTATTATTGTGGTTGGGGATGCCCGTGTGTGAAAGTCAGAGGACAGCTTTCAGGAGTTGTTCTCTCCTCCCTACAGATATCCAGTTCAAACCATTAGGCTTCTGAGGCAAGTTCTCCCATCAGGACCCATCACACAGGCCATTTGCTGGGGTATTCTGTCACACAAACGGAAAGAGAACTAAGGCAGAAACTGATAATAGTAATTGGAGATTTCATAATAATCAATTTCTTCACTTCTTGTAATCATTGATTTTTGGGGGGAGGGGGAGCATTTTGCTCTTGCCCAGATTAATCTCTTCTTCATTAATACCTGATGTTTTTCAAATTTAACTTGTAGCAATTCAATGTTTAATTTAAACAACATAATGAAGTAAACATCTAATGTTTCAAAACCAAAAATAAACATTCAACATTCACTTGTGAATGTTTAAAATATATTAACTGTTTAATTTCTCAATCCCATATCTTCATAAAATAAACCACACCCACCCATATTTTTATTCTAATGTAGTCTTCTGGTTTCTCTTTCTTGTTGACAGTATAACCCCTTGCTGTGACAAAAAGGGGTCCAACCAGTTTCAACTATTCTCCTATCCTATACCATCACTACAAGTTACAAATGACAATTAGGTAGTTAGAGTTTAGATTGGTTTGGTTTTAAGACAGGCTTCCATTATGCAATCCAAGCTAGCCTCAAACTTTGGGTCTCCTGCCTTATTATCCTGAGTGCTGGGATCAAAAGTGTCTACTACTATGTGTTATGTTAATAATGATCACAACATATAAATATTGAAGGCTACCAACGAACTTCCTTTCCACCAATTTTCTCTTCAATAACTACTGTTAATTGTCATGGTGATAGAATATGTTTTCATGATAGAATATGAGAGCAAATACAATAGGCTTTGCAGACGCTTATAAAAAACACAAAAAGCACTGGGCTAAACATAGTTTTTCATTATTAAGGAAATAGCTAAGAGGCTATCAGTACAGATTGCATCTTACATTTTCATTGGCATAAATACGCATTCATTACAGTAGCAAACTACCATCTATTAATAATGGGCAGATAGAAATCTTGTCAGAGATCTCTTGGAGACATTTTTCCTCTTAAAATATTGCTGTATCTGAATAAACTCAGAATTTAGTTTTAAAAAAACAAAGAAATGTCCAGGCGGTGGTGGCGCACGCCTTTAATCCCAGCACTCGGGAGGCAGAGGCAGGCGGATCTCTGAGTTCGAGGCCAGCCTGGTCTACAAGAGCTAGATCCAGGATAGGCTCTAGAAACTACAGGGAAACCCTGTCTCGAAAAAAAAAAAATGGAGGAAAGCCTATGGGGCCGTTCAGGAATCATCAGTATGAATCAGATCTGTCTTTCATGATTTTCAGGTTCAACTGTGTTTAGAATTGTTATGTGGGGATTGTAGAGCAAACAATTACTTAGTACTTTGAGAGGACAGCCTTGCTGGACGGACGTCTGGCAGGCTGCTTTGGAAAACAGTAACTCTCACCTGAACTGCTAAGTATTGAGTAGCGGCAAGATAAACATTCCTAACAAATGCCTCGGGAGTATTCAGTCTTTACTGGGGGGTTGGTGCAGAGGAAAAGTTTTGGTTATAGGCAGGCCAAAAGCAGGCTTGCCACATGAGTAGAAGTCAAGAACATATTTGAATAGAATATATTTGAATAGAAAATTATCACCTGGGCCCATAGGCTCTTCCAGGGTATGTCTAAAAGCAACTGTCATGTCTGCCCGGTCAGGTCAAGATACAGAGGTGTCACATTTCAGACTGGGGATGTAGCTTAAATGGTTGTTGGTTCCTTTCCCAGTGTCATATAAACTGGGCATGCTTATAATGCCAGCATTCTGGAGGTGACTCTAAGAGGATCACATGTTCAAGGTCATCCTTAGCTACACAGCAAATTTGAGGGTTAGGGTTAGGAAATCTCAGATTCATACAGGTCCATAGCTGGTTGTGAAATATTACTTTAAGATGTGTTACATTTGTTTATGCCGTGGAATATTTGTTTAATGATGCAAAGATGTGTTGCATTCTTTTATGTTGCATTTGTTTAATTCTGTGAAGCTGTGTTACTGTGCCTGTTTAAAACACCTGATTTGTCTAAAAGAGCTGAATGGTCAATAGTAAGACAGGAGACAGGCTAGGTGGGGCTGGTAAGCAGAGAAAATACATAGAAGGAGAAATCTCGGAGGAGAAGATCAAGGAACAAGAAAAGAAGGGGCCAGCTACCCAGCTACACAACTAGCAACTGAGTAAGAAAGAAAAGTTATACAGAAACAAAGAAAGGTGAAAGCCCAGAGGCAAAAGGCAGATGAGATAAGAAAAAAAAAAAAAAAAACTGGCAAGAAACAAACCAAACTAAGACTGGGCATTTATAAGAAATAATAAACTTCTGTGTGTTTTATTTGGGAGCTAAGTAGTGGGACCCCAGGAATAAAGAGTGAAAACAACTAACAACACATAGCAAAAATGCTTACCTCAAAATAAAATGTAAGTAAATAAATAAAGCCTTTGTTAAAAAAAAAAAAAGGGACAGTGAAACAGATTTATTTGTGTTTTGTTTTCTGAGTCAGGGTTTCTCTGTGTGTAGCTCTGCCTGGAACTTGCTTTGAAGACCAGACTGCCTCAAACTCAGAGATCCACCTGTCTCTGGGATTAAAGTGTACTCAACCACCACCCAGCTTGAAGTAGATATTTTTGTGGAATAAAATAAATTCCTGTTTTGTTTTCTATAACTTAATTTCACTTCTTGATTACTATATAGTTAACTTGACTTATTATTTTGATAAAAGAGGTAGAAATCTACCAAGTTAACAAATTATAAATCTAATAATTAATAAATAAAATGCAATCTTAAATTACTTATGATTTTCAGAAATACTGAGTAAACATTTTAGTGTAACTCACTGATTTCCTACTTAGAATTTCCATTATGTTAGTATTTGTTGCTTATCAAAGAATAGAAGAAATAGTTATACTTCTTGATCTTACTCATACCTTTTAATCTCTTAAATCAGATGCTTTTCAATTGTCTAATATGTAAAATATTGATTATATAAGTCAGGAATATTAAAAGAAAGAAGCATTTCCTGGATATAAAGTTTAGTTTTATGTATTTTTATTTTCTGCTTTATTGATTGATTGATTAATTGACTGATTGATTGATTGATTGATGATTGATACAGGGTCCATGTAGCTCTGGCTGTCCTGGAAATCACATAGATCCACTTTCCCCTACCTCCTCACAGCTGCAATTAAAGGTGACTGCCATCACACCCAATGATAATTAGTTTTAATTATCAGTGTACTTCAGTCTATAATTACCCGAGAAGAGAGTCTTAATCCATATGGCATAGTCTAGTTCAGGTTGACCTGTGTCACGTCTGTGGGGGATTATCTTGACTATGTTCATGTAAGTGCTAAGACCCACCCACTGTGGGTTATACTATTACTTAGGGAGGAGATCCTGAAGTGAAGCTGAATACAGCATGCATACATTGTTATATTCTATTCCCAATTATGGGTGTGACATGACCAACTTATTTCCCTGATGTGGTAGATTGATGGTAAAACATACCTGTTCTCCTTTAATTATCTTTTGTCAGGATATTCTATAATAGCAATAGAAAAGAAAATCAGACATTAAGCAATCATGCAAAGAGAAAAAAATCAAATTATTTTAATTTATATTTTATAAGATCAGCATTTTCTTGTTCATTTTTTTAATTAACTACAAATAAACTAAGACATCCCACAACTCATTTTAGTTGTCAAACTAGTTCAAATAAACTCATAGAAAGTGACATTTACTTCTTTTTTTTTTCTCATGGTTTATTTTTTTATATTTAAAAATTTCCATCTCCTCCCCTCCTCCTCCCCCCTCCCTCCCCTCCTCCTCTCCCTTTCCTCCTCTCCTTCTCCCCCTTCCCTCCCCTCCCCTCCACCCATACCTCCCCTCCCTCCCTCTCAAGGCCAAGGAGCCATCAGGGTTCCCTACTCTATGCTAAGACCAAGGTCCTCCCAACTCCCCCCAGGTCCAGAAAGGTGATCGACCAAGCTGAGAAGGCTCCCACAGAGCCCGTCCATGCAGAAGAATCAGAGCCCAGCGCCATTGTCCTTTGCTTCTCAGTCAGCCCCCGCTGTTGGCCACATTCAGAGAGACGGGTTTGGTCGCATGATCCATCAGTCCCATTCCAACTGGAGTTGGTGATCTCCCATTAGTTCTGACCCACCGTCTCCATGAGTGAACGCACCCCTCACGTTCCTGACTTTCTCCCTCATGTTCTCTCTCCTTCTGCTCCTCATCAGGACCTTGGGAGCTCAGTCCAGTGCTCCAATGTGGGGCTCAGTCATTTTCCCCATCTATCGCCAGATGAATTTCTTGCATATCACCATAGAACCTCCACCGGACGATAGATGAAGAAAATGACAGAGCCCCACATTGGAGCACCGGACTGAGCTCCCAAGGTCCTGATGAGGAGCAGAAGGAGAGAGAACATAAGAAAGAAAGTCAGGACCGTGAGGGAACCTCCATCTGACATTTACTTCTAACTAAATTAATTGATGTGGACAATCCAAATAGGTTGTAGAAATGCTTACATATATTTTTTTCTATTTTTAATGTTTTTTAATTAATATTGGCATGGAAGCAATTCAGTCCACTATTGTCAAAATAAAATGTAAAATCTTGAAATCAGAAAAAACATTAAACAGTGTTTTTAAAATGAAAAGTAAAACATCTCCTGAGTGATTATCAAAGTCACTCTTCAACAGAATCTTTTTAATCTTTTAATCCCATATCAGTATTAAATTTTCTTGTTGGGCCATGAGACTGTTTATTGGGTAAAAGCACTTGTGTATGCCTGTGTACTTGAATTCACTGCCTGAAATCTACATGGAGCTGGAAGAAGAAACTCCACAAAGATGTCCTCTGAACTCTTTATCCCCAACATGGGGCATGCACCTCCCCACACACATCAGGCACATGCATACACAGACATAATTCATTTTTAAAATTAAAATATTCTTGTTATTGAAAATATAGTTGTATATAGTTAATTAATATAAAATCCAATCACCAAACTAGAGAAAATATCAACAAAAAACCTCCATCTTATCCAAAGGTCAAGGCATTCGATAATTACTCTTTATTTTGTGACTATTAACAAGATATTCTGGGCCCCTAGCAACTGATTTCTGTAAAAACCTAAATCTAAAGTCCTACCCTCGACTTCCTTTGTGGTTTTATGACTAAGGTAGTCCCCACTGTCAGAAAGACTCACAGATGTGGGTTCAGGCTTTTTCTTGAGACAAGAACCAAGCTCTGAGGTTGGCCCCTCAGTTTATATATGGTCCAAACTTCCTTTGCTGAGTCTAAATAGTTTCTTCCAAACAGCCTGGCTCTGGTGGTGTGTTTTTGTGCGTTTTGTGTTTGTGTGTGTTGTGTATATGTGTTGCGGAGGGTGAGTGTACCTGTTTTCCTGGGCTCTAGCATGAGAGGGGTTGGGTAGGAGCCCATGGTTACAGCATCTTGGCAGAAGGGCATGTTAGTGAAGATCTTTTCCCATTCAATCCCAGAGAACCTAGACAACGATGAGGACCCTAAGAGAGACATACATAGATCTAATCTACATAGGAAGTAGAAAAAGACAAGATCTTATGAGTAAATTGGGAGCATGGGGATCTTGGGAGAGGGTTGAAGGGGAGGGAAGAGGCAGGGAAAGGAGCAGAGAAAAATGTAGAGCTCAATAACAATCAATTTTTTTTTAAAAAAAAAAAAGGCATGTTGAAGGCAGCACCACATTAGGCTGTCAGCATAATTGGTTATTCAGGATGGTGGGTGGGATTGACTATGCTTGTTTCTCGTACTTAGCTTGCCCCTGAAAGAAGCCGTAACACTAGGGATCCACATGTCTATAGTAAGCAGGGTTGGCAGGTCAGTGGGAAAGGATATACTGCCATAACTATCCCAGCCTACACATAGGCAGGACAGGACAAGACAGGGCAAGGCAGGCCATGTGGTTTTGGTGGTCGAGGAGTTGGGCCAGTGTATGGGAGAGAGGGAGAAGTCGATAGTTGTTGAACTTCTATCATCCTATGGGTGATGGTTTTCTTCTGTTGCTAATTCCTGAAAGATTCCTCATTCCTTATTGGTTTGCTAATTTAATTTAGCTCACTGTTCTGAGTCCCAATTCTTTCTCGAGCTTTCTTTGATAGAGCACTTTGTGTTTCTCTTTAGGTCCTGTTGATGGTGATCCTGATAAGTCCATTTCTTTATATTTTTTATAGTATATTGGTAGATATAATTTAGGTATGCAACTTGGAGACCTTTTATGGAACATCTATTGATCTATTTAAGAATTATACAAACATCTCATTTCCTACTTGATCTCTTACTATTATGGGATTAAAAGGAAATGGCATCAAATTTAAATTTAAAATATTCTATGTATTATCTGTATTGATCTCAATTTTTTCACCTTTAGTTATGTAGACATTCAAATAGGAAATATTCTAAACTGAGCAGGTTGGAAATTTCCAAGAATTCTGTTCTAGTTGGTGCAAGCCTCAAAGATATTTGAAATATATGCAATAAATTTGAAGCTATTCAGGATTTCACCAGGTACTGTGACAACTCCTGAGTTGTGACTGGCTAGCTCACCTGGTTGACAAGGTACCTGGACCTGCCGTTATTCTATTTTCCCCAGAACTCCCTTTAACTCCTCTTATACCTGGCTCAGGAGTATGTTTGGCCCTGACCCAACTTTCTTCGCAGGATGCCTATAACATCAGAACTGGAGATGGCTCCATGGATAACAGCACTTGTTATGCAAGTGTGAGAACCTGAGCTCAGATCCCTGCCACTCATATAAAGTCAAGCAAAAATACCCTCTACACTCTTTAGCACCAGCACTGTGGGGAGGGATAGAGACAGGAAGCAAGATGCCCATCTCAGAGGAATAAGGTAAAAATTGATAGACCAGCACAGACACTAATGTCCTCTTTTGGGCTCCCTGCACATAGACATATGCTCATAAACCACATACACACACACACACACACACACGCATACACACACACGCGCGCGCACAACACGCATACACACATACACACATGCGCGCACAACACGCATACATGCATACACACAGAGATTATAGCCTTACAAAAACTGCCTCACCCCTCTCCATAATGCTATGAGATCACTCCTAAAATATCACTATTTTTGTAAACAAGATACTTAAAGTGCTTGAGTCTCCAGTCAAACCCTGACACACATCGCTATTCTTTTATTTTCCTATATTTGCATTAGATGTTTAAATACTTATTTTTTTCCTTATTAAGCCTTTTAAATACATTAGGAAAGTCTGAGATCCTTTTCCCTTTGGGAACATAATTAACTAATTAGTGTCAGTCTGGATGCCCATGACGCCTTGTTGAGGTCATTAGCATCCCCATAACAGCTGAGAGTTAGAATTAAAATTAAAAATAGCTGTTTTTGTTATTTCTCAAACTACTGTGTCATAGTTCCTAGGTTTTTTGTAGCTAGATTTTAAATTACTGGCAGAAATTTTATTTATTTATTCTGTTTCAAATGTCATTTTATTGAAAAAATGGTATAACTAATTACAAGTTTAAACTCTAACTTGGTAAATTTAGTTGAACAGCAAATTGCTTATTCAAAAGTGATAACCAGACAACTCTGAATAAAGAGCAAGGGTCAGAAATACCTGAGTGGCCAATAGGGCTAAGTCACTAAATGAACCATAATCATTTCTCAGGAAAGGAACACTGTAATTTCAATCGGCAGCAACAGAGGAAGAGTTCCTCACACAGGCTAGTTCCAGCTTAAGTTAACTCTCTTTGACTTTCTCCATTGAGATAGATGTATCCACATCACTGACTGAGCTTGGACCTTCTTTGTGAGCAGCTTTAAGTCTGCATGCTTTTGCAATGGTCTCCTTTTCCTGCTGTGCAGAAATGCTCTGCACTACATACTTCTCCACCTGTGCCATGCATCATGTCCTGCACAGAAATACGGCAATCCAGGCCATTGTTTACATTCTTATATGTTCTATGTAGCCTTTCCAAGTGACCTCCAAGACCACGGCAATGTTTTTCCTCTGAACATCAAAGAGGCAGTGGTGCTTCTGAACCAGTGCCTGCCTGTGACTTCTCCATATCAGTTGCATCCTGGATTTGTTTGATGGTTGATTGCTTTACTTCTTCGAGTGGAGATTTTTTTTCTCATTAAGTTTATCCATAAACTCTCCAATAGAGATACCATATTTCTTAATCATATAGACAATCAACCCTACTACTAATATGGTAGAAAAGTCTCTGGAGTAAACACATTTATTTCTTTGGATAGAAAATGCAAGCTAAACCCAGTTCCAAGCACAGAGGGTTCTGTTACCTTAGTTCTAAGATAAAGGAACTGCAAAAATTCCTTAAGGATCAATCCAAGACATACCTTATCTCCACATTCAGTAAGAGGTGATACAGAGGTAAGACATAGCTGTCCTGTGTGGAAGACCCCAGGATGGCTGCAATCTTCAGACATGGGCCACTGTGGCAGCAGAAAGTACCACCTGGGACAGCATGGTGTTGCAAGGTCCAGGCAGTGGTCTTGGTGTCCTGGTGACTCTGACCCGAAGCTGTCAGGGTTGGCAGAAATTTTAAATTTTCTATGCATTATTTTTATTCTTACTAATCCTGTCCTTTTCTTTTTAGTTATATAGCTAACTAAATTAGTCAGAAAACGAATGAGTGTTGTGTATTTTTTATTTATTTATAGTAACAACCAGAACCTCTTATGGTTCTTGGGCTTTTTATTTTTGTCTTTATAGAAAATAAAGATCTTAATTGTGCCAAAGAATATTTCCTTTATCTGGTTGTGGTGGCACACACCTATAATTTTAGCACTCAGGAGGATGAGGCAGGAGGATCATTTGAGTAAAACAGAAACAATATAGTGAAACCCTATGAGTCCCATGGACCCATTTCTGATTGTGACATAATTTATTTAATCACAGAGGCAATTTTCATATTCTCTTCGTGAATCTCACTATGTCATCCATATCTTTGTGTGTGTGTGTGTGTGTGTGTGTGTGTGTGTGTTTGTGTGTGTGTGTGTGTTTATGTGTGTGTGTAATGAATCCAAACTTTTCTTATTTTGGAAGTGGATATATTTCAATTCTCTTTTATATTTTGGAACTTATTAAAATTTAAGACTCTGAATTAGGGTATATTCTTTATTTGATATTCAGAAAAAAAGTAGTAATATTTTCTTTTCTGTCAATGCCTTTGCTTTTATCATTCAGGTAATGGTTAATTGTATCCAAATTTTTTTATTAAGGAAAGTTTATATGCATAAAGGTAAGTAAATTAAATGTGATCAGCATACAAAAGAAGGTATTTTGTTTATTTAAAACATCTATAAAAGGTATAAAAAGGCTAAAAATTAGTTGACTAGAGAAAAATTATTTTGAAAACAATTATAGTCTACAAGCCTGTAAAATAATTTTTAATGTAACCATTAAAATTTGAATTGATGCACTCCATGAACTCCCTCCTCAGAGATAAATAAAAGCATTAACATTAGCAAGAGCATGCATTATCTTATTTAATTACATGCCATCCACGATGGGACACATCAGTCTGCATGATAGTGGACAGGCACTGTGAGACCATTATAGGAACTAAGCCAATATTTTCTCCTAATTCTGAAAATCATTTTCTAAATCGAATAAAGATATTGACACAGTGTTCATTTTCATTAGAAGATGTTTATTTTTGACATAATTGGCACAATCCTGGACAGTGTTATTCCACTAATGTTATAATGCTTGGTAGCCTCCTACAAACAGGAAGCATAGCAGCAATTTCTTGGGTCACAGCTAAGCCTGTAGCTAAAGATGGGGCGAAGGTGGGGGGAAGAACAAACATCATTTCATAGGGAGGTCTTCTGAAATTAGCATTAAACTTCAGGAACAAAATATATTTTTAAATTGTTTACAGCCAAAGCATTGATTTTTAGTTTGTATGACATATCTTTCACAATGCTTTAATATATAGGCTAGCATAATGAATGGTAACACTATTGTATAATCTAGATCAAAAGACACAGTAATCACTTGGATCTTTTTAAAAATTACAGAAAAGAAACCGACTCCAATTTCTGATTCGTTTTTGCTATGGAGGAAAGGGAAGACATAAGTTTCCCCATGAATTTTATTTCTTGCTTTATGTAGTAATAATTGGATATTTCAGAAAAAAAAATCAATATTTCAACAGAAGGTGAAAATTACCAAGTCATTATTTATAAAAAGAAATCTTAGTGGGATTGTTAAATAAATAAAAGTTAAGAGCTCATTTCCTGTCCAGGAAAACACAATAATTAAATTATCCTTTTTTAAAATAGAGATTTTGCCATGAGGCTTTGAATTCATAGAAGCTGACTTCAATATTCCCTACTTGGCATGGTTGAAATTACCTTTCAAGTGTTGTAATAATATTAAGCACATTATTTTTCTTTGATTAAGTAACTAGCAATCTGCTCTATATTAAAATTACCTGTGCAATCACTTTCCAATTCTGATAGCCTAAGTGTGGATATTATTAGCCTTTTAGCTATCATAAAATCACAAAATAGAACAAACATGTCAATCAATGCACGATTGTGAGGCTATTATTATATGTCACCAGAGTTATAACCACATGGTTACTCTGCAGGGTCTTAGCTCCCCAAATGATATGAACTTTTGGTAATTGTACAATAGACTGATTTTCCCACATCAATTCAAAGACAAAGACGGTTTTGTTTCAGGTCTATTCAAATGTAATGGGAGAAATCGTCAGTGTTCCAAGTGTGTGTAAATATAGTCTTCTGTCTTTTTCTCATTCGTGTTTTATGGAGTAATTTTATGAAGTAATCTGCTGCAAGCTCCACTTTGTGAATTTTTACTCCAGAATAGAACTGCTGGGCTAGAATCTTAGCACAGCTCAGTCTGTTTCCAGTGTTGTCCACCTTGAAAAGACTGAGCCCCTCGGTTGGATCCTGCTACAGATTCCTCCTTTCTTTGCACAATAGATTTACAGGTTTATAAACATGCATAAAGCTGGTAACCCTGAACTGTTATTCACTTCAGAGCCAGTATCAAAAACTGAGATTAATGCATATTAAAACTAGGTTTTAGTTGAACATTAAGAAATTTCCAAAGTCTTTAAAATAACAAGGACATGTTAAAATATACAAAAGTTAGCACAATGTTATATAGACCAAATAAAAGAACAAATCTTCCTTGGTAGGCGTTCGTTGCACTTGGGAGGCAGAGGCAGGCAGATCTGAGTTGAAGGCCATCCAGGTCTACAGAGTGAGCCAGAACTACACAGAGAAAACTTGTCTCAAAAAACAAAAACAAAGACAAAAATTCCAGAAAAACTTTCCTTAGGAATTAAGGATACATGATATATGTGCACGTCCATGTGGAGACCAAGAGGTCAACTCTGGGAGTCTTTCCCTACTGCTCTGTACCTTATTTTTCTGAGGCAAGGTCTCTCACTGAACCTAGAGCTCACCAGTTCAGTGAGGTGGACTGACTAACCAGTGAGGCAATTTTAGTAAAAGTATAGGTCAGTATTAAGAGGTAACTCCTTAGCAAAGCACTCCTGAAAATGTTATGTCTAGGGTAAAAGACCATTGTCTACATATATTCAAACTGGGCTCATTTGGAAATAAGACCTTATTCAAAAAAGAGTGATTAAAATGGTAAAAGAATTTCAGAGCCCAAGATCTGCAAACTGGCAAGAGGAATTTGAAGTCAGGAAGATGAAAGAATCCAAATCATGGCTTCTAAACATCTAAGATTATATTCACCCATTGTCCAAAGGGTAGCAAAGAAATGTCTTCTGTCTAGAGAGAGAAAAAATCTGTTGTGTAGATCAATGTTTATTACACAGGTAGGGGAGCAGATGGTATTTGAAAATCACTGTCCGTTGAGACAGTCAGGATAACCAATGGATACCAAAAGCAATAACACTTGACCAGAAGCTGGGTGAGGTGGTGAATGCCTGCAGTTCCAGTGCTAAAACATGCATCGATGCTAAGGCAAGCAGACTCTATCTCAACTTGGGGAAAAATAAAAAGAAATGATGAGAAATGGGGTAGCCATGTGGTGTTGAAGCCTTGTCCAGAGTTCATATTCTCCCCTTGTATGGCTTTTTCTGAGACCACAACTTGGTTCTACTGGGATTAATATTTAGGGGAAATGGGGACATATCACCAATACTGCACTTGGCTAACTAAGCATGACTGAATCTACAAGAACCATTGTTCTACTGCCTACTTCTTTGTACAAATCTCAGGTCTTTTCAGGAGGGTACTATGGTGTTATATGTTAGGGTGTTTATGGTCATGTGTTCTTTCCATTTGGTGCCCCCATCTTTATTAGGTTTATGTCTTTTGAAAAATGTTTAATTGATGAAACTTTAAATGTTTTGCCTCTAGTCCTATTTTTTCCATAAACCTTAGGGCTTTGATTCAAAATTGAGCATACTTGGTAATTTTTATTCATTTTATTCTTAAATAGCTTTTATTAAATTTGTTTTTTGATCATTTCATACAGGTAATGTTTCATTCTGGTTATTCTAACCTATCTCCTTACCACCTCAGTCAGCCTTTACCCCATTTTCCTAAAAGCCCCTTTCTTAGCCCAATCCTTTTGTTTTGCGACTGTGAGTTTGAAACTGTCCAGTCTGGCTCGGTGGCTCACCTGTGAGTGCACTCCCCAAGAACACCAAATGTAGCCCACCTGAGAGTAACAACAGTTTCAGTGCATTGCACTTGCTGGTCTGACACTCGGAAGCAGCACAGTGGTTTTTAGTATTTCTGCTTCATGTAAGATGATGTAATAATCTGATATTAAGCACTTCTTGATGGGGTATGGTATAAAGTAAATGAGAACCCTTAAAATAGCTGGAAATGCTTTGTGAATTAATCCTCTTCAAGCTGTAATATCTGAACACAGTGGTACATACTTAATGCTTTCCGTACACAAGATTGGCACAGAATTTTCTTTCTTTTTTATTTTTATTTTTATTTCCAAGACAGGGCTTCTCTGTGTAGTCCTTTTCTCAAGTCCAGGCTAACTGACTGTCCTGGAACTAGCAACTAGCTCTGCAGACCAGGTTGGGCTCCAGAGATCTAGCTGCCTCTGCCTCCAGAGTGCAGGGATTAAAGGCCCATTTCACCACTACTGAACCTTCTCTCTCTCTCTCTCTCTCCCTCCTTCCTTCCCTCCCTCCTTCCCTTCCTTCCTTCCTTTTTTTCTTTATATTCCTTCACTGATTCCTGATTCCTGATGATCCAGTGATGTCTTTCCTAAGCAGAGTCCTGTGCAGAAATCACACACTATCCATAATGACAGATTTTGGTTATGCTTTCTTCATTGATGGAGTAACTCCATTTATAAAGTTTTACACATCAAAAAGTTTTGAATTTTTTGACTGTCCATTAATCGTCTCTGAAAAAGTGGCATTCAATTTTAGCTCTGTTTTACAATATTAAAAACTTATGCATCAGGTAGCTCCCCAAAACAGTATTCTCTGCACAGTGGCATTAGGTAGACAGAGCTCTTCATCCACCCAGATTCACAGAGCCACATCTGAGAGCTTCTGCTCCATACCAGAGACATAGTACTCCAGATCACCTCATGGGTGCTCACTCTGAGAACCAGTTCTCGCCAGTTCACAGTGCCAGTGATGACATACAATATCTGCCCTTCGTATATTTCCATTAGGACAACAGGTCTGTGACACAGTGGGAGCAGCTGCTGTCATAATATCCAAGTAACCAAAGGCCCATTTTTAAAAAGCCAAATTGAGATAAAAATCAAAGGTACTATAAGTCCATGGTAGCAAACTATACTCATTTCACTTAGTTATGGAGACATTAAGGCATGATTCAAATCTCTTGAACTCAATCTGCATAGTCCCGAGGTCTTCCTTGCAAAGTGAGTATCAAAAAGTACAAAATGAGGGAGATAAAACTTGACATAATGTCATGCAGGTCAAACGCGGAAGGTCATATTGAGCCTCTGCTCTGACAGAGAAGCCTCAAGTCCTTCGTGCACACACTGGTTTTATTGTAACAAAGCAACTTGCACACGTCAACATTTAAAATGAGAATCTTTTTCCTTCCAGTGGAAGCAAAACAAAACAAAAAAACTAAAAAATTAAAAATAAAATTACAACAGAGAATGTCAATTCCAAATAAAACTCTACAGGTTCTGCTGATTCTCCCATTGAGAGGCAGGACTCAAGTCATCGTTAGGAGAGAATTTTATTTTAAAAGTGTCATCTTAAACTGCAAGAATGTCCATTAAACACCACAATTAAATGTGTCAAAGGAGAAGCTATGTTGTCACAATGCTCACTGACCTCCCCAGACAGCTCAAATCCACCTTGGCTGACCTATATTCCCCCTTTTGCTTTTCTTTTGTTTTCTTTGATTAAACAAGAGAAAGTAGACAGTTACATGTTGGTAAATGCTGTCTGTATTCACACAGAGGCACAGTGAAATCTCAGCCCAATATACAGAGAAAGAAATAAAGCTTTAATTCTATGCCCTACTACACAGGGGGCAAGCACCTTCCAGTTTCCAGAATAAAGGGAGCTGGAGGTTTTTTCTTTTCACAGAGCACGGTGGTGGTGTTGAATCCACAGTTTTTGAGACAAGAAAAGATAAAAATGAATTTAGAGCAGAAAAATGGAGATTCTTTTCCCATTGTGTTTTGCTCACGGTATCCTGCCCACACCCTCTACTAATAACCATGGTGTTGAGAAGAGAGACCTAGAATAAAAAGCTACATTTAATTGTAAAGACAGCTACAAAAATTTCAGAAAATTAGAGAAACCCACAAAGATATTAGGTATTAGATGGTAATAGTGGATTAATGTGTTTTTCTAGGTATGATCATCCAGGGGTACATCCTTCCTTTTCAGTAGATGCGCACTGAAACTGTGGGAAAATGTGGTGTGTTCAGTTTGGCTATTCAGCACACTATTTTTTTTAAAAAAATTGTTGACCAATGAGTAATGAAAACTGGAATAAATTAACTTTAAATACTTAATAAAAGGATTGACAAGGGGCATTATTGTTGATGATATTTCCATTTTAACTTGTGGTCTACTCCTATTTGAAATGTCTATCTAAATGTATAACACACATGTGTATTGGTGGAGAAGTAGACTAATTGATCAAGCTAAGATTGCAGTGACCAAGACTGAAGCCTGTCACACTCTTTAATTGAAATGGTGGAATAGAGACAGGATTTATGTACAAAACTAGGAAAAATTAGAAAACATTTTCTAGGGGCTGGCAACATTGGTACAAAAATGAGCAAACAAGCAAATGCTTTCAAAATAATTAGCTAAACAAACAATCCATGAATATATTTATATTAAATATTAGTTCCAAGGGAAGCCTTTCTGCCTGCTGGTGAGATCCTGTAATAATAGGAAGCCAAGTATCACCTCCTCTCAGATGAGATTATGTCAAAGCAGCTCTTGCTTAATTTAATCAAAAATGCTTTTTAAGATTTCATAGAATGTATTCTTCTGATTGACAAGATTGTGGCATCTATTATAAAATCTGGCTTTCTCCTTCTTTAGCTGTACACAGCTGACAGCATCTGACACCTCTGATGTAACAGCTTGAACCACACACAGGACTTTCCTTCTCTTTACTTCAGTTTGTCTTCAAAACATGAATTGTTTACACTTACTCGCTCAGTGATAAGTACGACCATTTAAGCAAAAGTGTATTTTTTTGGATCAAAATTACAAGGCAATTTGTTTGAGTCTCATGTATTTACAAAGAACAGGGATTTTATGTAATGACTTTACATCCGTCTCGGAACAAAATTAACATTTATAAAGAATAGTCACAGTCACGAGCAACTGGGAATGCGGACCAGCTTAGCATCTCAGTGCTGTGGTAAACTGGCAAATGGAGGAAAGCTCGGGGGAGCAGGGCCAGGTTCAAAAAGGCACAGTGCAGACTGAAAGCTGTCGCTAGACACTGTAATGCCCCTGCTATATTCCAGACCAGAGTATCAAGTTAATAGACAGTGTCAAAAGGCCATGAAACAATGCAAAACAGAACTGGATGGATAGAAGCATCTTAGGAATCATTCTTTTGAACATTGGTGATAGCCAGAACATGTCTATCATGTTTAAGTACTGATTCCTTACTCTCTAAAATCTAAGCTACTGGAGCTCTGACATCTTCAGCTATAGTTACAGTTGGCCACACTCAGTCTTTTGATGGCATGTGTAAAACATCCGCTGCCATTGTGGCATCAGTTATTTGTCTCCGGGGAGCCCAGTGAAGGAGAAATGCATGAGGAAACAAAAGGGCACATGCAGTTAACTCTGTAGTCACTCTCCACGTTTCTGAAGAAAAAGAAGAAACGATTCCCCTTCTGCCTCCTGTGACCTTTATTTATCCCCAAGGGAGCTCTGGAAATCTACTTAACTAGAATTCAGCTGGACAATATTGATGGTTAGGAAGAGAAGGAAGCATGTAATATGATTACATGTGCCCCATACGTCCTAGAAATAGCCCTGCACTCCAGAGTCCCCTACGGAAATGTGTTGCTGTTGTACAGCCCGCACAGCATCTCATAATTATGCCGGCATTTGTTCCTTTCCTGCTTCAAATCTAACTGAGTTACTTATCTAAGAGTCTCATTAAAATCTGCTTTTTTTAAAAAAAAATTAATCAGTTATTCATGAGTTTTGTCCATCTCTGAAGTATATTCATCAGGAAAAATAGCCCCCACTTGGCAATTTAATTGACATGCATACATATGATGGTATCTGATAATACAAACAGTGATTCCTAGGTAAGTGCACCTTACATTTAGTAAGATTAAAATTATCTTTATTTTACAGTTCTCTTTTCATAAAGTCACTAAAATAAAAACTAGAGATAGCTTGTATCCTAATTGGCATTAACAATATCCATACAATTAAGATTGCCAGAAGAAATATAAGAGGCTCCATTAAGTCCAAATTTTTGATAAAAAATTATATTTCCTTAAGTATGCCCTAATTTTTTGTGTACACAAATGTGTAAAATTGTTATTTATGAAATTCAACTTTGTATCCCATATTGTTATTTCTTTTTTATGATTTATTTAAATTTATTCTATGTCCACTATTGTGAATGAGTCTTTATTCACTGCACAGCTTACTACAGGAAAAGGTTGGCAATCTCAAATTTTTATAAATTTCCCCATCTGCATCATAAATAGATAATGTAAAGGCTGGAGAGATGGCTCTATGGTTAAGAGTGTTTATTGCTCTTGCAGAGAACCAAGGTTCAGTCACCAGCCTCCATGTGGTAGAAAACAACTGCCTATAATTCCACTTCCAGGGCAGCCAGTGCCCTCCCTTTGCCATCTGCAGCCTCCTACATGTTTGTGGTACACATAAACTCACGTAGGCATAGAAATAATACACAAAAGAAACATTTAGAGAAATGAATGATGGGACCTGAAGAGATGGCTCGGTAGTTAAGAGCATTGACTGTTCTTCCAGGTGACACAGGTTCAATTCCCAGCACCCACAATGGTAACTTACAACCATTCCAGTTCCAGGGAATCAGGTGTCTTCTTCTGGCCTCCATGGGCACCAGGCTTGCAGGGGTGCACATATATAAATGCAGTGAAAATCAATAAACATAAAGTAATTAAAAATGTACATGTAGCCATCAGGGTTCCCCACTCTATGCTAAGACCAAGGTCCTCCCAACTCCCCCCAGGTCCAGGAAGGTGATCGACCAAGCTGAGAAGGCTCCCACAGAGCCCGTCCATGAAGAAGAATCAGAGCCCAGAGCCATTGTCCTTTGCTTCTCAGTCAGCCCCCGCTGTTGGCCACACTCAGAGAGACGGGAGGGAGGGGAGGTATGGGTGGAGGGGAGGAGAGGGAAGGGGGAGAAGGAGGGGAGAGAAAGGGGAGAAGGAGGGGAGGGAGGGGGGAGGAGGAGGGAAGGAGATGGAAATTTTTTAAATATAAAAAAAAATAAACCAAAAAAAAAAAAAAAAACAAATAAAAAAAAAATGTACATGTATACACATATCTTGTATCTGTGAATCACTAGAAGTTTTCTGAAAAACAGTGCTTTTGCTGATAAGAACGACTTTTAAGTGACACAGTGACATGATGAAATAAAGTTATTGTTTTGCTGCTTTTTGTATATTTGTTAATAACAGCAATAACAAACATTTTAACTATACTGTATATAATGTTTACTATACATTAGCTATAGTATTGGGATTGTTTACTATATGTTAGATATAGTATTGGGAATATTTTATCTCCTTTAATTATGCTAAGAGACCAGTTATATTATTCTTACTTTCAGAAAATAATAAAGAAAGAATAACAGGCTAATTAGATTAGCAATAACAGCAATTATTGAACCTGAGGGGTTTTTTGCTTTTAGTATTTATTCATTCAAATACAGCAACATTTTATACACATTATTTCATTAAATTCATTTAAAAATTCCAATGAGTAGATAATGCTTCTAATCTGTACACTTAGAAAAAGTTAAGTAGACTTAAGGTCACATACTTGTAAGGGGCAGATCAGAGGTGCCACTCTGATCTACTGGATTCTAGAGTCACATGGTATAAAACATACACACACCACTATATATATATATATATATGTATATATATATATATATATATATACACACACTTTATTTGATTGGGGGTTTTTATTTTTTGTTTTTTGAGACAGGGTTTCTCTGTGTAGCAGCCCTGGCTGTTAGATCTCTCTTTGCAGACCAAGCTAGCCCTCAGCTCACAGAGATTCACCTGCCTCTGCCTCCCGAGTGCTGAGATTAAAGATGTGTGCCACCACCCAGCAACCACACACTATATCAAAACACTGGTCTATAACAATAGATCCAAAGTTACAAAAAACAACAACAACAAAATACCTATCACCTGCAGTCACCAAGGTGGCGTTCCCAATGTGGCCTGGGTACTCAGATTCCAACTGTGTCAGTCTAGGTGAGGATGAACAGACTGAAAAGCCTTTCTGGATGAATCTAATGTGTAGTCATAGCAACATGTCCCGGTTAGTCTTCATTGGCAACTTCAAACAACCAAAGTGACCTGGAAAGAGGAAGTCTCAACTGAAGAGTTGACTGGATCAGATTGGCTTCGCCATGTTGCAGAAAATTGTCTTGGTTGTGGATGGTGTGGGAGGGTCCAACCACTGTGAAATGTGCCACCTCTGGGCATGTGATCTTGTATTGGGGTCAAAATTATCTCAGGGCCTATACCTCTAGGCCTGTAGGATAGAGAAAAGCCTGTCTCAAGTTTGAAATATAGTCTTAAAGATACCGAGGGGGCATAAAACAGCAAAATCTAGCCAGTCTCTCATTGGCTGGAGGTAACCCCACATAACATGATGTCACTTAACTTATATAAGCTGATGGTCACAGCAATAAAACTGAGTTACTGCTTTGATTTGACTCCCTGTCCTGTCTGATTGTCCTGCCTCGTGGGGCTGCAGAACAGACAGATAGCACACTCACCTTTCTCTGGAGAGTAAGGGTAAGGAGGCCTGGCAATCTTGGGTTGTATAAAAGGTGACCTAGCACCAGAAAGAGGAAGTGAGCCAGTAAGCACTCTTCTGACATGGTTTCTGCTCCGGTTTCTGTATGGATTATGGCCTGAAAGTGTAAGCTGAAATAAACAGTTTCTTTACCAACTTTCTTTCAGTCATGGTTTTTATCACACAAAGGAGAGTAAATTAGAATGGAGAGAAACGCAAAAATTGCAGGAAGTAGTATGCTGTGATGCAGAAAAAATCGAAAGTAAGATTACTCAGAAGGTCAGTTATGCACCTGTGTCACTGGCCCACAGGATGCTTGCTTCATCTTAGGGACGAGTGTGCATCTTGCAGCAGAGGGTTTGAAAAAGGCCATTTGTTTGTAACCATGTGTTTGATATTGTTCTCTCTGACAAATAATAGTAAGAATCTCAAAGCTAACAATGACATCCGTGTTTTTTATAAGAGAGCAGCATGAAAGCTCTTCAAATTGTAGATGCTCAGGACTGCACCACTATGTTTGTGTGAAGAGGACGATTGTAAAACGAGGGGAAGCAGAGAACGCTAACAAGTAGATTTCCTGTGGTCTAATAATACCCCATAAGAATATTGTTAGAAGGGTCAATATACATAATATTTATAATGGTACATAGTTACAAATTTGGGCAAATGTGCATTTTTGACATAAGAGAAGCAGATTTTTAAAACAAAGACATATGTTTTATAAATATTGAAAAATTCATTAACATCTGTATGCATGCTGTTTATCACTAGATACACAGGCATACATAATCAAGTTAGAACTTCAGAGAACAGCCAGAGAATCTGGCTCCTGCTAACTTTTATGCTCTTGGGAAAGTGAAATCTTTCAGCATTTCTTTGCGCATTAATCTTCCCATTCTACACTGCTAAGGGGAAACATTCTGTCTCCCTTGTCTTGTCCTCCCTCCTCTTCCCCTTAAGGGGGTTGGTCCTGTTTTAATGAGACAGCTTACATAAGGATCAGGAATAGTGACACCCTCATAATTTATCATGGAAAAACCAAAAAGCTAAAGACGTGTTCTCACCTCACAGTCTTAGTTAAATAAGGCAGCACACAGGTGAGCTTGGTGCTGGGGCTAAAGGAAGGTGGAGAGATCAAGGTCACCCTGGGCTATGGAGAAAGACTCTATCCCCAAAACAAACAAACACACAAACAAATCTTAGGGTAACATTTTAAACTTCAAACTCGCAAATTTGGTGTTCTCTAGATCATCTAGCCTTCTAGAACAGATGAGGTTCCTGCCTGTTCCTGCAGCACACAGTGGTGTCTGGAATTGTTTTGGATGTTATAATAGATTTTGCAGTAGAAACTGAACCTCAGGTGAAGAGTGTGTGCCTTTTCCTTTTGTTCTCATGTGAGTCTCATGCTGAGTTTCTATTTCTGGCTTGAAATTTTGTTTTCCTTATAAGCGTGTTGACTTTGCCTCATTGTCTTCATATGGTGCACTCTTCTGCACGCATGTGTCCTGTTTCTCTTTGTGGGGATATTTAAGATACTTTCTCCTCACTTTTGTCTTGAAGTTTTACAAATACTTTCTTTAGTCTTTTCTTTTTCCATTGAGTCCTGCTTCTTGTAGGGAATTTTACTCTGAATGATGCTCACCTTCAGTTTGGAGGATGCTCCTAAGATTCCCTCTGTTTTCTTTTCTTTTTTTCTTTTCTTTTTTTTCTCCATTCAAAAATTTACACTTCCTCCCCTCCTCCCATCCACCTCCCCCGCTCGCTCCCCCACTCACCCTCCTCCCTCCCCCTCCTTAAGAGAGGGCAGGGAATCCTGCCCTGTGGGAAGTCCAAGGCCCTCCCCTCTCCATCCAGGCCTAGGAAGCTTTGCATCCAAATAGACTAAGGACCCCAAAAGCCAGTACATGCAGTATAAACAAGTCCCAGTGCCTTGATCAATGGCTTCTCAGTCAGCCATCATTGTCAGCCACATTCAGAGTCTGGTTTGATCGCATGCACATTCGGTCTCGGTCCAGCTGGATTTGTGAGCTCTCATTAGAACGGGCACACTGTGTCAGTAGGTGGACCAACCCCTCGCGGTCCAGACTTCCTTGCTCATCTTCTCTCTCCTTCTGTTCTTCAACTGGACCTTGGGACTCAGTCCATTGCTCTGATGAGGGTCTCTGTCTCTATCTCCACCCGTTGCTGGATAAAGATTCTATGGTAATATTGGAGATAATTATCACTGTGATTATGGGGCAAGGCCAGTTCAGGCACCCTTTGCTCTGCTACCCAAGGACCTAGCTGGTGACATCCCCTCTAGAACCAAGTCTCTTGCCAGCCCTAAAATGGCTCCCTTAATGTACATATCTTCTTCCCTGCTCCTATATCTGCCCTTCCTCCATCTCCACCCTCCCACTCCCCCAAGCTCTCACCAGTCCAGTTTTTCCTTTCTCCCTTCTCTCTCCCCCTCTCCCCTTCCCCCAACTCCAGCCCCACTCCTCCCCCATACCCCATGCTCCCAACTTTTGCCATGCAATCTTGTTCAACTATGTTCATAGCAGCATTATTTGTAATAGCCAGATCCTGGAAACAACGTAGATGCCCCTCAATGGAAGAATGGATAAAGAAAGTGTGGAATATATACACATTAGAGTACTACTCAGCAGTAAAAAAAATAATGACATTTTGAATTTTGTATGCAAATGGATAGAAATAGAAAACACTATCCTGAGTGAGATAACCCAGACCCAAAAAGATGAATAATGTGTCACTCATTAGTGGACTCTAGCCATAAACAAAGGACATTAAGCCTATAGTTTACAAGCCTAGAGAAGCCAAAAAAAAAAAAACAAGGTGAACCCAAAGGAAAATATATAGAGATCCTCCTGGAAATTGGAACCTCTGTTTTTTTTTTTTTTTAATCCCCTTTTTGAAACTCTTATTGATGGAGTTTTAAAATCTCTCTTTGGACCTTATTTTGCCTTCCTTTTCTTACGTTTTCTCTTTGATTTATAATTTAACTCTGAGCAATACTCTCTACTTGATATATAATCTTCTGTTACATTCTTTTCTTTTCCTATTATAATACTCATTCCCTATTAATGCTTTTGTTTTCTGAGTGGTTACATATATATTATGTATGTATGACTACTGCTCCTCTCATATGGCAAACATTGTCTTATAACTATGAGAATACTAACATGTACATCATATAAATATACACACACACACATACAGATGTGCACACATACGTCCCTTTCATCTTGAGCTTTTCCACCCCTCCCCTGCCAGCCTCTTTCTTCTACTTCTCTGTTTGGCTCTTTTGTGTCTGGGTTTCCTAAAATGCTCTCTGATCCCTCATGAGCTGTTCCTGTTTTTAAACAGAGTCCTGGAAGGTTGACTGAGAAGCTCTTAGGGGGCAGTGGCTGAAGTCTTGTGAGGATCATGTGGGGACAGCATGATGCAAGACTGCCTTGAAGTTTGTTTCTCTTTGGGGCGGGAGATGGTCAGTTTTCCCACAAAGAGACACGTGTCTGCCTGTAGTTGGGACTGAACTGGTGACACACTGTCCATAACAAAGACTGTCAGTTGTCTCTCCTTTTCTGTGTTGGGGAAAGGGTGCCATCTGTTTCCTGCCAAGATTGTGGCTGATAAAGTTTTGACTGCCCAAGTAATCTCTACTTCAGACCCCTCTAGTTCAGTTTATTCAGGGACTTTGCCACAAGTCAAGTGAGGAAACAAGTACTGTTGTTGTTTTTAAAGTAACAGAACAGTGAAATGATATCTTCATTCACAAAATTTAAGATACTGTGTACATACTGTGTCCCTATGTCTTCTCTATACTTTGTGTAGAAGGAGAGGCGGGGCTGTGTCCCACCACCCGGCTAGCTTTACCCAAAATAATTACAGGGAAACTGTATTCATTTAAATACTGCCTGGCCCGTTATCTGTAGCTTCTTATTGGTTGATTTTCATATCTTGCTTTAACCCATATTTAGTAATCTGTGTAGCACCACGAGGTGGATCGCTTACCAGGAGAGATCTTAACCTGCATCCATCTCGGAGAGGAGAATCATGGCGACTGCATATCGCGACTGCTGAAGCGTCTGCCCACTCCTTCTTCCCACAATTTTGTTCTGTCTACTCCGCCTACCTAATTTTATATCCTATTAAAGGGCCAAGGCAGTATCTTTATTAATAATGAAAGTAACACATAGACATTCCTCCATCACCTTTGCTACATAAAATTTATGCTACGTAAAATTATAAGGATTGTGGTCCTACACCAAACCCCCAAAAGTCAAACCAAATTAGAATGGAGTCACTCAAGAGGATGGGAACACACTATGAATCATGGGCACGTTCAAGTTGTTTTTTGTTTGTTTGTTTAGCACAGGAAGGAGAATATACTAGTCCCAGTCAGAATGGAGTCACCATGTTATGTGAACAACAACAAAGAAATCAAATGGAAGAGTTGGGAAGATGGCTCAGTGGGTAAAGTGATTGCAGATGAGCTTTGAAAACTTGAGTGTGGACCCTCTAAACAGGCTGTTCCGTGGAGCTCTCCGGCTACATGATACAGTGGCATCAGTGAGGTTCAGATTAGGTAAGAGACTGTCTCAGAAAATAAGGTGGAGAGCAATAGAAGACAACATCCAGTGACAACCTATGGCCTCCATGTGTAAGGGCTATTGAATGCATCTATAGGCATTGAAACACACATACACACTTGCTATGGGATAATGCTCTTGTACCCTGTAAAGATTTGTCACTAATACTGCTTAATAAAACGGTGATTGGCCAGGAAGTATAGGTGGGGCAACCAGATTAGGAGAATTCTGGGAAGAGGAGAGGCAGAGTGTCAGTCATAAACCAGATACAGAGGAAGCAAGATGAAAATGCCTTACTGAGAAAAGGTACCAAGTCACATAGCTAAACAAGAATTATGGGTTAATTTAAGTCATAAGAGCTAGTTAGAAATAAAGCCTAAACAATACACCATACAGTTTATAATTGATATAAGCCTCTGTATGTTTATTAGGGAGTGAATGGAGATGGGACTGGGCAGGACAGAAACTTCTGTCTACACACACACACACACACACATGCACACACACACACAACCAATCTTATTGAACCTAGAAATGGATCAGTTTTCTATAAAACAGAAGAGTTTCAGCACCAGTACCAAGAGGGTCTCCAGTCATTCCTGGTGCCATAGTCCCTTTGCTTGGGTGCTGAAGTAATTTGCTTTTTGTTCAGTTTCTACTTTCCTTTCTTTTTTTCTCTTTTTCCTTTCTTTTTTTCTCTTTCTTTTTCTTTTTTCACCTCTGTCTCTGTCTCTGTCTCTGTCTCTGTCTCTCTGTCTCTCTCTCTGTCTCTCTCTCTCTGTCTCTGTCTCTCTCTCTCTCTCTCTCTCTCTCTCTCTCTCTCTCTCTCTCTCTCCTCCCTTCCCTCTTTTTCTGTCTACAAAACCAGTCTTCTCTTTTCACCTTTTCACCTTATCAGGGTTGTGAGATCAGCAGCCAATGGTTAGATCATGGTCATAGCTCTTTACTGCGTCACTGTTGGAAGGTAGAGCCACCCAGGAATATGTGGGTTTTAGGAACAGATACATGCTGTCTCCTGAGAACAGTCCTCACTCTGTAGTCCTCCAGGAGTGACCATGACACTGGGTTGTCCTGAAGCAATGCTACCTCTTGTGTTCTTTCTTTAACTCATCGCCTTGCGTTGTTGCTTTCTGCCACGCAAGGCCTTCACCAGAGCCAGATAATCTTACTCATCCTTGAACTTTTGATATCCAGAATCAAACCTTTTTTCTATAGACAGACGTATATAAAGCATTCTGCTATATAAACAGAAACCAGACTTAACTTGTTGACATATTTTTTGATCACTCGTATTGTTCTATACAACGTCTGGATAGATTCATTATATTGTTAACAAGGGTTACATTTAGGAAATGACTTATGGAGTAAATAAGTAACAATGGAATCTGAATTTCTAAGTTTTACCCTCTCATAAATGAGCGTGTATGATTTTGTACAATCATTTAAATAAAACAATTCCCTATGTAATTTTGATGTCCAGTTAGAACTGGAACTACTGGCCATGAATCATTCTTAGCTTTACATCAGAATATTAGAATTAAAACCAGAAGAAGCTTTCTTGATGGAGATGTAGGAAAGTGGCTATTATATGAAGGTAAGGTTGAATTATTTTTCATTATTTTTTGATGACATAAACATGTCTGAGTATTTACGTTATGTAATAAAAGTTGTTTATGTTTGACTCTGGAAACTATTTATACTTTTATTTTTCCATGCACTCATTTTTCTATAGGCAAAGTATAATATCTTTGAAAGTATTTTTCCATCAAATAAAAAAAAAGTATTATGTTTCCAAGTGTCTCCTGTTTCCACCCATTAAAAAAAATTCCATTGCTGAAAAAAAAAATGACACTTTTCCCCTCAAAAACATTCCCAGAGTTCCACGGCAGGTTTTATTTTTTTTTACTTTTATAATTCGCCCGAGTGAAGGGGAGGAAAATCATGTGTTATGCACTATCATAATTATATTTTAAGAAAATAATTTTCAGTAACAGAGAAATGGCCAAGTATTTTATTCATAGCCACCATTTTAACTTCTGGCTGGCTCTTTTGTTTTGGGACAAAAAAATTAAGTTGCATAGTTTCTCTTAGGATGAAAGCTAGATTCCATGGCGTTTTCCTGCGGGGCCCAAATTAGCAAACGATGTTCTTTACTGCCCTTCACGGTTCATTATCCATCCATCTCCACACAGATCTTAGCAGTTGGGTCATGTGGAATTCCATATTCCTTAAAGTCACACTGAGCTTTCTATGGCAGTGCCCTACATACTGACGTCAACAGTATGCCCTTGTTCAGAGTTGAAGGGGGGCACTTCTTGAAAACGTTCTCAGTAACTTTGTTTCTGGTTCTAATCAGAAGCAACACACCACCTGGTGAGCTTCCCTGTGGCTGGAAAGAGGTATCCTCTGACCTCCTGTTGTCATAAGCCTGTAGCTCTGTGCTGACTGCTCTGACACACCCCAGCTGTTCTTTACTAACCAGGACACACCTTGGAAAAGCATTCACCAAGCTGGGTCACTTTTTCCATGTTATAAAATCTTGCCATGGAGTTATGATGTGCTTGTTGTTTAAGCAATTATACAAAGCTCCAATGAATAAAGAACAATTCCTTGTTTGTGCTCATAACGGGTATTTGTAGAAAATGGAAAGAAACAGCTAAAAATATTCAAAAATGAGCTGTGCTTTGCCAAATACCTCATTCGTTTACAAAACTTGAGTTTCAAAGCAATTTTTATCTTGTTGTCTGGAGACACACCTCTATTGATAAAGGACTTGTAATGCATCCTGAGTTGATGCCACCTGAAAAGCCTGGCATTTTGTAACCCCAGCTCTAGGTAGGCAGAGAAGGACTCTTGGGCTCCCAGCAGTCAACTAGCCCAGCCGATCTGAACAGCTCCAAGTGGATGAGAGACCTTGGCTGAAAAAAAGGAGTGGGGTGAGGAGCCAGAGGAAATAGTTGAGATTGACCTTTGACCTACACACACACACACACACACACACACACACACACACACACACAAAGAGGGGGAGGGATTTTTTTTTTAAAGACAGATTTTATTCAGTTTCAATTTGTTTCCAATGAAGCAAATTGGGTGGCCAGTTTGGAATGATTTAAATGTAAAATGGCCAAATGAAATGATTTAAAACTAAATTTGCAGAGTTCTAATTGTTTTGTTTTTTTTCAAGGCAGAGTTTCTCTTATAGCCCTGGCTGTCCTGGAACTCACACTACAAACCAGGCTGTCCTCAAGTCGAAGATTCTTCTCTTTTATTTTAGATTTCATTAAATGTACTACATATACAGTAAGTGGTTCTTTAAGCTAGAGAGCAGGCAGATTGGATATTGATTTGATCCTAATATTCAGGTACATCCCCCATTCTGCCTAGCACCTTGAGGCTTCTGCATTCCCTGGTTCCCTGATTCTCCTTCTCTGCTTCGTGGACCCCTCCTGAAGTTACTTACACACAGACACACATAGCTGAAGAAACTTACGCTTTTCCAGAATGCAGTTTTCTGGAACTGGGACACATGCATAAGAACTCCAGACAACTAGGGAATTGGAGAGTTTCTCCAGTATTTGGTTATTAGCTGCTATTATTTTGCATAAAGTCATGACTTTGTTTTGCTACTTGTGCATTTTTACCTTTTCCTTTCTAGGCAATGTTTTCCACATACTTGATTTCTTTGAAGATAGTGTCTCTCCTTTTATTCTAGATTTTCAAGCTCAAATCATCCTATTTCAACCTTCAAGGTGCTGGGATCATAGGCAAATGATACTGTGCCTTTGTGTGTATATGTTTCTGTGGGTGCACATATGTACATGTGTTTATGGAAGATAATGATAGGCCTTGAACATCTTTTTCAGTTGGCTCTCCACCTGATATGTTTGAGACAGGGTCTCTTACTGGATCTGAACTCATTGAGTGGTTAGAGTGGCTGGTGACAAAATCTCATAGATCTGCTTGTCTCTATCTCAGCACTGGAGTTGAAGGCACACACCTCGGGGCCTGGTCTTTTATATGGGTGGTAGGATTCTAAACTTAGGAGTTCATGCTTGTGTGGCAAGCACTTTACTCATTAAGCCAACTCTCTAGCCCTGCCCTGACTTTTTGGTAGGAAGAGGGAGAAATGTCTCAGTGGTTTGTGTTTTGTTTCCTTTACTCTTTCATACTTTCAAACCAACTTAGACTCATTGGGGACTATGGCAGAAAGACATGAAATCACTTTGTCCAGGCTGCAAAAACTAATACTTTAAGATTAGCATTTGACACTGAGTTTGACTGACAGCTACAATTCTTTCTTTGCAAGAAATTTCAGATAGAGCTTTGGGGAAGGAAATTTAGGGCACCAGCTAATTCTGTGCTATGTTTCCTGTTTGAGTCCCGTGGATTTTTAGTTGTCTAGAATAAATTCAAATTCTGTCATCATTGATCATTGCCATTGTCAGGGTCAACTGAAATCCAGTCCTGATGAGGACACAGAATCACAACCTTTCTACCCCGTGCAAATGGCAAGGTGTCAGCCAAATGTGAAGACTTCCTAGGATTCCCAGCAGAAAAAGGCAAAAACAATCCTAGGAAGGAGATTGAAGATGCTAGGAAGTGGAGTCAACAGCCAGCAGGAGGAGGCTGCCCCTCACTATTGTGCAGCACCCAGGTCCTATTTTTTTCTCTAGAAGTAGTAAAGCTGCCACAGCGCTCCAGGTACTCAGTTTACCTTTGTTGCACACAGAAGCAGTTTGAGATGCTGTGTACCTGTTCCTCCAGTTTGGATCTGACCATGTGTTCCATAGCACTTTCTCTGAGATCAACAATCCATCATTCAGAGATGCTCACTAGGACAGAAGACAAATGACTCAAATAGCCTTAGGAAGTCCCTGAAACTGATTCACAAGGCCCCTCCCTCCTCAAGAGTATATAAGCAATAAAGGCAGCTAATTCACTCTCAGATAAGTCTACCCACCTAGAAGAATCAGAAATCTGCTGAACTGCTCAGAACAGTGGTTCTCAACCTTCCTAATGCTGCAACTCCTTACATTTCTTCTTGTTGTGGTGACCCCCAACCATAAAATTATTTTCATTGCTACTTCAAAAGTATACTTTTCTATTGTTATAAATCATGATGTACATACCAGTGTTTTCTGGTGGTCTCAGGAGATCCCTGTGAAAGGGTAGTTCAGCCCCCCTAAGTGAGGCATGATCCACAGGTTGTGAACCACTGGCCTGGAACAAAACAAAGACCAGCTGAGCTGCTTAGAAGACGTTCAAATGAATTGAGTCACCTGGGAAAGATGCTCTTCATTCTGTTGAGCTTGCGTGTGTGTGTGTGTGTGTGTGTGTGTGTGTGTGTGTGTGTGTGTGTGTGTGTGTGTGTGCGTGCGTGTGCTGTGTAGTGTTCTCCAGGGTTCTAGCTTTTGTGAAATGTTACCCCATGCTGGGGAATAAGCTTTGGTAATGCAGCTGTCTTTGAGTCATTTCTGCTCCTGTTAACTGACCCCTCACCTACATTCCTGTAAGTCACTCCAATAAAAATCATTGATTCATCAAGTTGGACTTTAATACCCTCATTACTTTGGTCTACGATAAATTCCCTATCTAGTGTGAGTAGACATTTGCTCACGTCTCCCCAGGAGTAGTGTCACACAATGCCACTGCTGTCTAGAATCAAAACAGTTGTGATCACACAAAGGAGACCCACAGATGTCAATGTCATTATTCCCTCTTGCAAGGAGGAAGAAACTGAAGAGAACATTATCAGGCCCCTTCCCTTCAGAGGTTTTATAAGACAGTGGACTAGGGCTGGGGAGCCTTTGGGAGTATGGCTGTTCTTGGTAGTACACTGAGTATTTTCAATGTTGCAACTTTCCTCAGCTATTTGTGATATGGGTGTGTTCCATCAACGTATCTTTCTATAAGTTGCCTAAAAGACTTCCTAGTGGTTTAACTGCTTTTCAGTTACCCATCAGTAACTCCAATAAAACCATTGATTCTCCACACTTGACTTAGGTATAACCTTTTCTTTGATGTATTGGAGCCTTTTCTATCTGGGATAAATGTACATTTTTTTATGGCTCCATAGAAAAATTCATGTGACAGATGGGCCATCTAGCAGGTTGGAGGAAATAAAACTATTTCTATTTCTAAGTATCTGTATACTGAAGTCTCCTGGTATATGCCTTTCTAGATGGGATTGATGAAAGAAAACCCCCAAATGAAAACCTCCTAATATTAGTGTGGTTATTTATTAGAGCTTTTTATAAGAGCAGAACATCATAATCACATGTTAATTTTTACTCTAAACGTTTGGCAATTAACTCCCAAACTCAATCAAGGACCCAATTTTTGTATACCTAAAGTGTTAGCCTTGATGCTTTTATTTGAAAACAACAGACTATCATTAAGAAATTTATAGCAATCAGCCTGAAGTGATGGTGCTTCTGTGAATCTTCAAATCAGAGGCTCAATTGTGAATATTTTGTCTTTATGACTTGCCCTCCTCAGATCACATGAGCCACCTCCTCCTACCTCCCTGTGGTCATGAGCTGGGTACATCAGCTTCAGATATTATGTGATCACACAAAAATATCCACAGGCTGGATGGACAGTGAAGAGTGCATTCCTTGTCATGTTCTATTCTTAGAATCACTGGCTTTTAGATTCAGTCTCCTGTCTCAGGGGCTAACACTGCATAGACAGCTCTTCCACCAATCTCTACCCAGCCGGGTGACTGGTGACATTCTACCTCATACACCCCTCCCCACACAAGGACTGAGAATGGCTAATGTCCTTAATAAATGAGTGCAACCCACCACACATTACCAATTTGGACTGCTTGCAACAAAAGATTTATGATTTCAAATGAAAGAGATGCAGTCTGAGTTAAACACTGTGGTACAGTATAATCTGTTCATACCAGTAAGTATGTCCAAGTGAAAAACTTAATTTATTATTTTTTTAAATTTCATTACATTTATTTAGTCACTCATTTATTTATGTGTGGGCAGTGCAAGCCATAATCTGTGAAAGAACTGGTCTCTCTCTCTACTATATGAGAATAGGGGATCAAACTCAGGCTGCTCAGCTTGGTGGCAAGCTTTACCTGCTAAGACATCTCTCCAGCCCCAAACCTAGTTTAACAAAATGAATAGAATCATTGCAAGTTAAAAGGGATGATCATTCTCCTTCTAAAATATGCAATTGCAATTGAGTCAATGATGTTTTGAGAGAAGATTTCTCAATTAAGAATGGCGTGTGTCTATTACTATAGTACTCTTTGTGAAAAAAATGTAAGTAAGTCATGGAAACATGAAGACTCCCACTGAATGCCAGGGACTGTGATTTGGAAAAACAGAGTCTTCAGCTCTTTAGTGAATGAGGCTAAGAAGCTCACACAGTTGTGGCTCAGAACTGGTGTGCTTTCAAAACACATTTACATTTGCTAAATCCTGAGGTCATTTTTTTCCTTTTGGGAGATAATTCATGTAGTTTTTCAAAATTCTAAAATAGAATAATTGTAGAAAAACAAGAAGTTAATTACTTTTTCCAAAGCAATACAATTTTCATGAACTTACTTTTATAAAATCTTTGGGAAATTCCAAAGCTTCTAATGGTTTCCATGGTTTGCATGTGCTGAACAAAATAAAACTTAATTGGTTTACAGTTAATCTTGGCATTCTATGTGTCATATTCAGTAGTAAGCGTTGGAGAAGCCAACATTGTCAATCACACGGGCCTATAGTCTACAAAGGAAGGAATTGAATGCTGCCTGGTCACCTGGAATGCCAGACTGAAAAGTCGTCAAACAACCTGCTGATCCTTTGCTGTTCTATTAGAAGCAAGCTTCCACCTGAATCTCTCCAACAACCTGAGCATAGTTCAGGCCCTAACACTGAGCTTTGCCTCTCACTGATTAGAAATTGTCCCTGAGAAAGAGGCCCCACCTCCACTAATAGAATCTATTTCTATGCTTACCTCTGGTCCTTCCTCTAGGCTGAGCCCTGAGCTCTGTTTATCAGCCAAAAGAATTCATTGTTATTGTAAAGTCACAGGTGCTTTGCTACTTTGCTGGGAGTTCCTACTACTGAGCCTAAAGCTTTGTTGTGGTAATTGTCACGTGGAAACTCCTTGCCAAAGTTTTACCATGCTTAAGTGTGTAAAAAGAAAAAACTCTGATGTCAGACTCTAGATGTTCGATCCAGTGCCTGCAAAGATGGTACTTTCATTCTTTACTTCATGTGGATTGTCTCCCTGCTGGCCATGAGGCTTGTGGGGTCCCCGACAACATTCTGAATATATTTTCTGAATATATATACAATTGGAAATTAGTATACTTTGCAGGTATATTTTCAACAGAATGGTTTTGATTTGTCCTTTTCTTCTTGTCTGTTTTATAGACATTAATGTTTCTTTCTAGAAAATACATTGGTAAATACTAAAGCAACCTATTTGCTATGCAGTTTTCCTTTGGATTTCTATATCAGAGGGAAATAAGGGACATTCCACTGTATATACAGATATTGAGGTAGAGAGATACTGTCTGCCAGACTAAAAGTGACTGAACTAGATCTTGAATTACATCGTTTCAACTTCAATCATTGTTTCCTGCTGAATAAGTAAAGATGTTTTTGACCAGAAGGAACATGGAACATTGACTAGCTAGCAATATATACCTTTCTTTCTTTCTTTTTTTCTTTCTTTCTGTCTGTCTGTCTGTCTGTCTGTCTGTCTGTCTGTCTGTCTGTCTTTTTTTGATTTTCAAGACAGGGTTTCTCTGTAGTTTTTGGCACCTGTCCTGGAACTAGCTCTTATAGACCAGGCTGGCCTCAAACTCCCTGAGATCTGCCTGCCTCTGCCTCCCAAGTGCTGGGATTAAAGGCAAGCACCACCACCGCCCAGCACATTTCTTAATCTATAAATGTTTGCCAGGGAAGATGGCGAAAGAACTTTTAGGACTGTCATAACCCTTTAGAAATACAGAGCTCAGAATCTGCAACCCTGGAGGGATCCATGTGAGTCTCACAATGAAGTGAGCTTCTTCCCAAAGTTTGCAACATGCTGTTTAAACTCTTGTTCTCCAAAGCAAGGATCTGAATAAACCTCTTTTCTTTATAAAGTAAAAAACAAGTAAATAGAACCAATAATAACCACACATACATAAACAAAACCCACAGAATATGTCATCCTAATATGTAATACTTAGACACCAGTGTTGGTGATATTTAAACTTAATTGTTAACACAATAGGTTTGAGAGACACCTAGGAGATCAACAAAGTATGGTTTCTGGTGTCTGTGGAAGTATTTTCTAGAGACAATTAACTAAGGAAAAGTCCCATCTTGAAAATGAGGTGTAATTTCTGAAAGGTTGGAACAAAGAGGAAGACAGCCAAGAACTTGAGCATGCTCCCATCTTTCCTTCCCACTCACCCTTAGGTGAACTGCTTCACTCTACCAAGTGTGTTTCTGACATAATACTCTCTGTCTCCATGGCCCAGAACATGGATTGAAACCTATGGAATTCAGAACAAAATACACTGTACTCCATCAAGTTATTTCTCTTATGTGTTTTGTCACATTTATAGACACACAAAACTAGCAATGGGTTGTTTTGAGCTAAAGGCCTTTAAAAATTAAGCGTGAGAAGATGCCCTTCCAAAACCAGGGAAAAGTAACATACTTTCCAAGATTGGAAAGTTAAACCTTGTGAACTCAACCTTTGCCTCGTTAGTCACTTATCCACTCAGCTAACTCTAACTCTCTCTTCCTCTTTATGTTTTCACAATTTATGACCTGCAAGTAATTGAGGATAAGCATTTGACTATGCTTCTTTGCATTTTCATTTTCTATGAGGCCCATAAAACTTAAATTACATACATTTGCATGATTGTGTTCTGTTAATGTACTTTCTCTCAGCTTAATTCTCAAGTCAAGCCCCAAACTCTAAGACAGAGGTAAATTTTCTCTCCTTCCCCTATCCTCCATATCTTGTTTGGTAAAGGTATAAAAACTGCCACAGGATCTTGAAAAACATTACTGGAGATCTACTTTTGGGTGAACTAAATTAAAAAACAATATGATCACAGCCAGTTCCTTGGGCAGCTGAGGAGAGGGAGCCTGAAATGGCCCTTTCCTATAGCCATACTGATGAATATCTTGCATATCACCGAAGAAGCTTCATCTGGCGATGGAGGGAGATAGAGACAGAGACCCACAATGGAGTGCAGGACTGAGCTCCCAATGCCCAAATGAGGAGCAGAAGGAGAGAGAACATGAGCAAGGAAGTCAGGACCGCGAGGGGTGCGCCCACCCACTGAGACTGAGGGGCTGGTCTAATGGGAGCTCACCAAGGCCAGCACGACCTGGACTGAAAAAACATGGGATCAAACCAGACTCTCTGAACATGTCGGACAATGAAGGCTGACTGAGAAGCCAAGAACAATGACACTGGGTTTTGATCCTACCGCATGTACTGGCTTTTGGGGAGCCTAGTCTGTTTAGATGCGCACCTTCCTGGACCCAGATGGAATGGGTTGGACCTTGGACTTCCCACAGGGCAGGGAACCCTGACTGCTCCTTGGACTGGCAAGGGAGGGGGAGGGGAGTTAAGACAGGGGAAAGGAAATGGGAGGTGGGGAGGAGGTGGAAATTTTTAATAATAAAATAAATAAATAAATAATAATAAAAAGAATAAAAAACAAAAAAACCAAAAAAGAGTTAAATTTAAAAAAACAATATGATCACCAGAAATCAGAATATTTATATTCATTTTTCCCTTGGCCAATTAATTTTCCCCTTAGACCAGTACTGACTTTAATTAAAAGGACAAAGGTATATTTGGCTCATGATGGCTAAGTTAACTGGTTTTGACTGTGAACTTGAAGAGATTTGAAATCACTTAGTAAACACATATCTGTGAGTATCCATGAATTAATTTTCAATGGAGTTTAACTGAGGAGGAAATATCTGCTTTCAATGTAGGTGGCACCCTTTTATGTGATCCCTTAATAAAAATAAAAAACAAAAACAAAACTAAGCAAAGAAACCAAACCAAGAAACAGAAGTTGAGCTATGCATGAATACCATCTCTTCTCTCCCTTCTGAGTCCAGATAGTATGTGACTAGCTGCCTCATGCCCAGCCTCATTGGCCTTCCACCATTATGAACTATACCCATTTTTAATTTGGGGACGAAATAGTTCTTCCTTGAAGTTGCTTCTGTTGGGTGTTTGGTCACATCAAGGAGAAAAGTAAGTAATACAGTGCTGTTGGTTAGATAATCTTTCATAGGAAAGAAATGGACTAACAACTTTATCGTTGATGGGGAATTAGAAGTATCAAATGAGTAAAGCAAACACATACTTCTTCTTACATAATAGGCTGTAGAAAAACAGCTCCCATATATAACACCCACAAACTAAATTTGGAACTACTGATAAGTACAGGAAGGAGGGGGTCTTATTTCCAGTCTTGTTCCTGACACCAAGTTTATGACCTTAAGAAATTATTTTTTCTCTGGATCTCAAGTTCTTCTCATAAAATAAAAAAAGACATTGGACCAGAAATTTTTCCAATGGTCTTTAGTTCTAAAGCTTTAGGGTTTTATTCTCATAAAAGCCTTTAGCACCAAGCCTCATTATGAGCTTTGCTACCCACAACTACTTTTAAAGTATCTTTCAGCTGTACTGATTAAAAGTGATATGCTAATTAATATGTTTCTTGCTATGCCCAGAAGTGTGTTCCTATGAAATTCAGATGTTGAAGCCCTACCCCCCCCAACTATAGCTATATTTGGATAATTCAGGTTTTATGAGGACATAAAATTGTTCTCTTGATCTCATGTTATTAGTATCTTCATAAGGGACACCAGAGAGTTCATTCTGAGCCATTGGAGGTCACATTGAGAAGGAGGCTGTCTACAAGACAATCCCCATTAGAAATTCAATTGACTGACACCTTGATCATGGACTTTTAGTCTTCAACACTTTAGGGAATAAGTTTTTATTATTTAATCTACATAGTCTTTTTCAAAATTAAGATATAAGATATTCCTAATTATGACAAGGATAAGTCTGTGGTAGTGGGTGAAGAAAAGAGAGTTGCATGTGCTGTTCTGTCTTGGGGTTCACAGAGGACAGTAGGCTTCTGATCAAAAGGAGATGAATAGCATCTGTGCAGTGTGTGCGGTGCTTCCTTCTCCCTGGCATTTGACATCTGTGTATATCACACATTATGTATCTTTCCATCTTACGTAGGATTCCAGCTTCATGTAACTACGGCCACTTAGTTATAACTTGACTTGTTTCCACCAAGTGATCCTGGCACTCGCTTTAAACTTAGTAGGATAAACATGGTCATTAGGACAGTCAGGCATTTTCTGCTATGCCTGGACTATTTCTTACCTGACATGTTAATAGTGTTTGAGAAAGTCCAAGTTCATTCTTGTTGGCCATGGTACACCTTTGTTTAGCTTGGCACACAAACCCCTTATTTCTGCCTTAGGCATGGGCATTCTTTTGTTTGCAGCCACCCAAGTGATAATTCTGCCTCTAAGTCCATAATTAACTGGCATTCTATGCAATCCTAAGTTTCTCTGCCCTTCTGTACTTTCTATTTTGGCGACTCGTTCTCATTCACTGGATTTTTCTGAAACATCTTGGTTTCCAAACCTAACGTAATTTTCAAAAATACCTAGTTTCCCTTCTTACTGGGACATACACTGCTTCCTTCATTATTTCCTCCTTTCTACCAGGTATTGGGCATAATGGGTGGCCAAGAAGATTCAGCCAAAGGCTTCTGGAATGAGCTCATTACATGAGTTAAAAATAACCTAGGTCTAATAGAACAGCTGGAGACTTGACAGAGATTAAGTTTGTGGCTGAAGGGAAAATTGGACTCAGGGCTGAAGTTAACATTGGGAGTTTGAGACAAAAGAGATCTAATGGAAAGACGGAGCTCTGGTGTGAGCTGAGGAGCACATCTCAACAGACCCCCAAATAGAGATGAGTTGAGTCTCCTGGGCTCTAAGAATGGCAGATGCAAGTCAAGAGTTATTGTCTTACAATAATTCTGTACGTTGTTACATAATGCAACTGTCAGATTTGAACCAAAGCATGCTGTTGCTTTGAAGAGACTGTGGTTTTCACAGTTTGAACTCTGTCTCATGTCCCCTTGGTACTACACAGAAATAAAACTCTAAGGAAAACTGGATCTTAGATGCTTCAATGGGAAGAATGATACTGTCACATATTAATTGTGTGATGATAAACTTTGTGTTTGACTTTTTAATTCTCCTCTTGTATAAGTGGGAGTTAATAATAGGCTCCTATGGCATCATGAAAATTAAATGAAAGATTAAAAGATTTTTTTGGAATGTGTATTTAGAATAAGCCATAGCTTTTATGAGAAAATGAACAATTTAAAAATGACTTTTTATTTTTTTTTGAACAGTCTTTTCTCATTTTACATACTAATCCCAGTTCTCACTTCCTCCCCTCCTCCCACTCCCCTATTTCCCCTTTCCCCATCCACTCCTCAGAGACGGTAAGACTTCCCATGGGGAGTCAACAATGTTTGATGCATCACTTTGAGGCAGGACCAAGGCCCTACCCCCAATACCTAGGTTGAGGAAAGTATCCCTCCAAAAAGAATGGGCACCAAAAAGTCAGTTCAAGCAATAGGGATAAATCTTGGTCCCACAGACTGCCCAAGCCACACAACTATAACCCACATTCAAAGGGTCTAGCTTGGTCCTATACAGATTCCCCTTCTATCAGTCAGGAGTCCATGAGCTCCCTCCAGCTCAGGTCAGCTGTTTCTGTGGGTATCCCCATCATGGTTTTTACCTCCTTGCTCCTCCCTCTCTTGAACTGGTCTCCAGAAGCTTGGCCTAGTGCTTATTTGTCACTCTCTACACGTACTTCCATCATTTGCTGGATGAAAGTTCTATGAAGACAATTAAAGTAGTCACCAATCTGCTTTCAGGAGAAGGCCAGTTCAGGCACCTCTCTCCACTATTGCTTAGGATCTTACCTGGGGTCATCTTTCTGGATTCCTGGGAATTTCTTTGGTGCTACGTTTCACACTAGCCTTATAAAGTCTCCCTCAATCAAGACATCTCTTTCCTTGCTCTCTCTTTCTGTCTCTCCTCCAACTCAACCTTCCCAATTCCTCATGTTTTCCACCTCCCTCCCCTTCTCCCTTCCTCTTCCCCCTCTACCCTCCCTTTTCTCCTGCCCATTTTCCCAATTTTCTCAGGAGATCTTGTCTATTTCTACTTCCCAGGGGGAATCCATGAATGTCTCTCTTAGGGTTCTCCTTGTTACCTAGCTTCCCTGGAACTATAGACTATAGGTTGATTATCCTTTGCTTCATGTCTAATATACACTTGTGTGTGAGTAGATATTGTATTTGTCTTTCTGAGTCTAGGTTACCTCACTCAGGATGTTTTTTCTAGTTCCATCCAAAGAAGCTACACTTACATAATGTAAAAAAGAAAGCGTATTCAACAAATGGTGCTGGCATAACTGGATGTCATCCTGTAGAAGAATGCAAATAGATCCATATCTATCCCCATGCCCCAAACTCAAGTCTAAATGGATCAAAGACCTCAACATAAATCAGCTACATTGAACCTCAGAGAAGAAAAAGTGGGAAGTAGCCTTGAACACATGGGCACAGGAGACCACTTCCTAAATATAATACCAATAGCACAGACACTGAGAGTAACAATTAATAAATGGTGCCTCCTGAAACTGAGAAATTCTGTATGGCAAAGGACACAGTCAAAAAGACAAAATGGCAGCCTACAGAATGGGAAAAGATCGTCACCAGTCCCACATCAGACAGAGAACTGATTTTCAAAATATAAAGAAATCAAGAAACTAGACATTAAAATACTAAATAATCCAATTTAAAAGGGGGGCACAAATCTGAGAATTTTCAACAGAAGAATCTCAAATAGTCAAAAGACACTTAAGCAATTGCTCAACATCCTTATCCATCAGGGAGATGCAAATAGAAATGACACTGTGATGCCATCTTACACCAGTCAGAATGGCTAAGATCAAAAACACCAATTATAGCTTATGCTGGAGAGAATTCAGAGTAAGAGGGACAAATTCTGGTGGGAGTGCAAAATCACACAGCCACTTTTGAAATCCTTCTGGGGGTTTCTCAGAAAATTGGGGATCAATCTACCTCAAGACCCAGCAATACCACTCTTGGGAATATACCCAAAAGAAGCACACTCATACCACAAGGGATCTTTCCCAAACAGTTCTGTTAAATGGGGACCAAGTATTAAAATATATGAACTTATGGGTTCATTCTCATTCAAACCACCACAGTCTGCCGGCATTAGTCAGACTTTTCATCACTGAAAAAAAAAGACAACTCAGTCAGGGTTTATTTGGAGTCATGAAGTCTCAGGTTTCAGTCAGTGGTTAGCTGACTCTATTACTCTCAACTTTTAATTTAGTCCATTGGATCTGGAGCAAAGCTTAACATCATGGCAGAGCAAGTATGTGGATGAGGAGGATGTCCACTTCAAAGCAGCCAGGAGCTACATAGGAACATAGTAGAACTACAGAAATACAGCAGATGCAAGGGGCCCGATCATGCCCTTGACCAACTTCTAGTAAAGCATCACTTCTGAAAATTTCCACTACTTTCTCAAATGATGCCCCCAGCTGGGTACCCAGAACTCAAGACAGGAGATTGTGAGGGACACTTCTATAATGCATCCACTGTTTAGCATCATTATTAAATTTATATTCCAAGCTGGGGGAGTTGCTTAGTGGTAGAACACTTGCCTAATATGCATGAGGTCCTGAGTTTGCTCTACAGCAATGCAAAACACACATACACACACACACACACAAAAAAAAAAAAACCCTGCATTCTTAGTGACTGTAGTTTATTAATAGATTTTTCATGCCATGGTAAAAAGAATTCTTGTGTTTTTCTATTATCACTTTGACTCAGTTTTACTTATGTGAGTGTGTGTTTATGTGCGTGCGTGCGTGCGTGCGTGCGTGTGTGTGTGTGTGTGTGTGTGTGTGTGATGTATGATGTCCACAGAGACCAATATGAAGGCAGTTAAAGATGGTTGTGAGCAACCATGTGGGCACTCAGAACTGAACAAGATTCCCCTGAAAGAGCAGTAAAGGTCCACTGAAGAGTAGTAAGTGATCTTCACCACTCAGCCACTTCTCTAGTCCCACTTTGATAATATTTTGTAACAACTAGGGATTGTTAATTAGTTGTTCTTTGTAGCTTATCCTATGGTAGTTGTACTCTGCTTTCAAAAATATGGCATAAAACTCATTAAAGTTAAAACAGGTGAGATGTTACCTCAAAGAATAGTAGGTATTTGCCCAGTTCTGTGTTCTCATGAATTAGTTTGATGCATGAACTTTTATGCTTATACTATACAACAAGTCATAGTCTACTGGGCTTTATTAACATTATATGTTTCCGATGAAATATTGCAACTTTAATCTTGTCTTGAATTTCTACTTATATGAAAAATTCAAGCTATATATCTGTGATTAATGATACTGATATAATTTCCTTAATATGTAAACTCAGAAGTGATCAGATAGAACGTGAATAATCAGATCTTGAGTGACACTCACTGTCAGTCACAGTTCAATATTTCAGCAGGGAAAAGAGTTGAGTAAAGAATTTACAGGTAAATTGCATTTCCTATATGACAGACATAAAAATCCATATAGTAATGGAGAGACATCTTTAATGGATTTGTAGAGGATGGGGGCAGTTAACAGAAACATCATTACCACCTAGCAAGAACGATTGTACAGACTTCACTGAAGTCTAATAATAAACAAATTGCCATTAACCATTGGCAAATTTGGAGAAGAAAGTGTTGGCCATTAACTGGATATTTGGAACATGTTTTTGATTTAGGTGAAGAAGCACCTTATCCCTTGTAGAAGCCCTTTGGAGATATCAAGTAAAATTGAATCTTTTAAAAAAAAAATTCTGCGCTTGGAAATGAAACTGTGGCCATCAAGACTTTAATTCCAATTGGAGGTTTGTGCCAGGGAAGAATTTCCAGCTACGATCAAAGACTTACCAAATTTTGTAGCTATGTTTGGTGGTTGTTGTGCCAGTGACTGAGCCACTGTTTCTACTTCCAGGCCACACTTTGTGTTGGTGTTAGGAATGTGGGGGCCAGGTATCATTAAACCACATTTCTGCTTTACCATGTTGGTCCTGTATTTAGGAAGGTTTGGATAGAGGCCTCAAGGAAGAAGAAAGTTCTGTGGACTCCCCATCTGCTACTCTTGCTGTGAACATTACTCTAGCAATACCTCACTTCAGCCATAGTAAATGATGCATAGAGTGAATTGAATCAGTTTTCTAATCCCAGAACAAACTCAGACCACCCTCATAAGTCCCTACTGGACAAGTACCCTTCTCAGAGCCTGGGCTTCAACTCCACGGGGACCCTCCTCTTCACTTTAGAAAAAATATAGCTTCACTTTAGCTCACATAGAGGATGAACCTTCTACTCTCCACTGCTATTATGACTTTGGTGTTCATTGTTCTCTTTTTAAAAATCTTTTCTGTGCTTCTAAATGTAGCTGATAGTTTTTAGACCTGGTTATCTAACCTTTAAATTAAGTTGTCTCTAGAAATAACTCATGGGAGTTCTATCTTCAACCACAACAGTCATATTAGAAGAAAAAGAATCCAAATGGCTCAGTTATGAAAAGCACTCAAATAGTAGGGCTAGAACTTTCTTAGAGTGCTATACAGCTGAAAGTAGGGCAGGCTTGGTGGCATACAGCTCTAACCTCAGCATGCAAGAGGATGAGTCAGGGACTACCATAATTTAATTCCAGTGTGAATTGCACCCAGAGATCCCATCTCAAAACACCAAATCAAACAACAGACAAAACTTATTTTATGAAGAGAGAGGTCATGGGAAAGTTCTCTCAAAATTGGCTGGATCCACATTTTCCTCTATCCTAATGTGAGTCTTAGACTCTTAGTACTATTCCATTAATCTGAACTGATCTTTCTTATGGCAATGCCATACTGGTTACCGTCGCTTAATAGTTGACTGTGAAACTGTAAAGTATGAGTCATCCAAATTTATTCCTTTTCAATAATATTTGGCTGGTGATCCTCTGGCATTCCATCTTAGTCCTAAGATCATTTTTTGTCTATTCCTGAAGAAAAGTTTGCTAATTTTGTAGAGATTACTTTGAATATGCAGATTAATTTGTGAGTATTCCCATCTTAATTATATAAAGTTTTCCAATCTATGATACAGTATATCAAGATGCCATTATTTTGGTATTTTGAATTTCTTACAGTGAAATTTTATAATTCCAAATATGTAACTTTTAACGTTATTTTGTTCATTTTTATTCTCAAATATTTTACTTTTGCCATAATAATAAACAACTCAGATTAATATGCAACTCTTAGAGTACTTCTCTAATGTAACATAATGATGAAATTTATTACTGAAGTGAAGTATAATGACACAGACAGTTTTGATGTAAAAATAGGGACATCCTTGCATTATAAACCTGGGACAGTAGAAATGAGAAAACACAGAAAACAAGTCAAAGGATTTTCTATTTTCCTACCTTTAAAAAAATTTCAAACATGTTCATGACAATAAATGTTACTCAAAAATCCAAAGACACTACTAACAAAAATTCAATGACTTTGCTTTATTTGGTCATTAAAATAATCACACTGTACAGGCACTTGTTACCAAACCTGATGACCTCAATTCAATCTCCCCCCCCCCCGAGCCTCCATGATGGAAAAGAACTAATTCCTATATGTTGTCCTCTTACCTCCACACATGTGTGCTGGCGTGATTAGTGCATCACACACACACACACACACACACACACAAACACATACATGTACGTTTAAATGTAAATTTTAAAAAACATCTAAAATTGTCACATGGAATTGTTTGTATCTTTTGATAGCTTATTTGTCTGTTTTATGAAACTAGAAGTACAGAGGTCAGCTTTGACGCTAGCGTTAACATCCTAACAATTTTGCTGTTTCTAGTGCTACGCAGCTCATGCAACACCTATGTTTATAATGCCACTTATATTTTCTTCCATACAAATCTTTAGCTTCCTTTAAATTCCCAGTGAAATTAACTCATGCTATACATTACTGTGGATATATCTCAACAGTATGTAGTTGTTTAAAGTATATCTGGAGTATCTGGGAAGATGGCTCAGGGAGTGAACTACAGGCTGTAGAGCCTTGAGGACCTGCGTTTGCATTCCCTGTGCTCACATAAAGTGTTGGGCAGTACAGTAAATATCTATAATGCCGGTGCTGGGGAAGTAGAAGCAGAAGGATGCCAGGAGCTAGCTGGCCAGTTAATCTAGCTCACTGATGATATCTCAAAAATAAGAGGAGAGAAATAGAGAACGATATCCGGCATTAATCTGTGACCCTCCCAGTTCATGTGCATACACGTGAAACACACATAAAACATATTGGCAGAAAACAGATATCTGACATTGTATGAAATGATTTTTATTTTTCATGGGGTAGAAAATCCATAGACTTTCATATAAAGATCCAGTCAAAACAATCTATTATACCTAATGTTGTCATTACTGCCAGTGCCCTGACAATTCTTCCTCCTCACCAAGTAAAACTGGATCCTTACGCCACAGAACCAATTCAGCTTGAGTCAGAGTGAAGCAAAGTTAGTAAATTTATAAAGCATTTGTAAGAGATAGTACACACTTTAGATTTAAGTATTTATACACAGAGAGAAGCTTAAAAGGTTATACACTCAAAACATGGAAATGGGTTTCTCAATAGAGTCACATCTGTGTCTTTACAACGAAGCGTGTGTGTGTGTGTGATGTGTGTAATTGTTGATTTTAAAAATTACATTGTTCAAAAACTGTAATTTACAATAAAGTTTAAACACTAAGCAAAGTTCAAAAATTAAGTAAATAGATGAATAGCTTCACTCTTTTATATAAAAAGATTTTGCTTTTACATGAAATCTATGACGTGTCCTACTTATATTTAGGGACAAGAGAGAAGTGCTCATAGGTTAAACAGTCTGCCCCTAAGGAAACACAGTTTTTGAGACCTGACTTTGCCACACTTTAAACTTATCCATAAACTCTCTTTTTCCTGAGAGACTATCTTACAAGCAACATCTGGCTCCATTGAGAATGCAAATGCAGAGGCAAGGTGACTTTACTTTGTTAGGCCCATGAACACTACCACCTGACATTAACCTGTGTGTGGTACTGTCTAGGGGGCAAAACTGATTAGCCTATTCCTAAAAGCAAATGGATGACACCCTATAAACTTACCAAAGTCATTCGGGACAATGTGAGTTATATTGGTGTATTAAAATCATGTGAGGCAAACCAGGCTTGAGAACTTATTTAACTCACCAGACCAAGGCACAGCCGCAACACCCTCAACTGGTCCCATCCAGCAGATATCAGATGACGTAATGATGATGCCCCTTGCCAACCTAGTATCTCACCATTTGGTATATGAGCCAAGGAATGGACAGATAGAGAATTTCTAATGCCCTACCAGCTTCATCTCAGTTAGTCTCCACTTCAGAGATGGCCTACATGAATTCCCACCTGTATATCTGCCCAGTTGTCCACCTGAACCTGGTTCTCCCTTTGCCTCTATGGCCCCCACATTCGCGCAAATTGTTTCTGGAGTTCTACTTGTTCCTGAGGCTTAACTTAACCCAGATACCAAGGCTTGGCTTGACTATGTGACCAGTGCCTCCAACCAGGCGTGTTCACATCTTATCTAAGCACTTGGAACAGTCTGCATCTGCACCAACCTCCTGGGTGTCTTCCAGTGAGGCCTCTTTGGACCTCCTTGACCCCCATGGTCATCTCGTTAACCCTTTTGCAGCCATTCTGTAGCCAATAGGACTAAATGCAGATATAGATATTGTAATTGTGTGATGTGTGGTGTGCAATCTGAGAGCTACTATTCTTAGTTAAGATTGGAATAAAAGAGCCTGTGTTTGTTCAGCCAAGTATCAAAAGAAATCAGTACAGTTGGCAAAGTACTGCCAATGAAAGTGACATATGTAGCTTGTGAATCTGTTGTTATTCTATAAATAACATCATTATGGGAAGGTAGATGTGTCCATTCATGCACGTGGCATAGCATGCTCGTGACAATAGTTCATTTACTGTTTTGAACACCATTGTTTGACATGTCTTTGGGAAAACCAGTGTTATCTCTGTAGGAGATTTTGGTTTTATTTGTTCTATTGATATTCCTTGACTTTCAGCCAGCAGCAAAAGCATCCCAGTGTGAGGGCTTCTTTCTTTACCCATGTTTTTAAAATTTTTTTTCTCTCCTGTCTCCATAACCTCTTAACTGTTCATTTAATGAACACAAACTAAAAACAAACCACACTTTCTTGGGTTTGCCCTGCACCATCCCTCAAAGTGGTGGATTTATAGTTATCACCAACTAGAGTTCCAGGAGAAGCCATATCTGAAAAGGCTCATTGACTTAGAGATTAGAACTCAATGACATGGAGAGGTTGGGTGTTGCACGTCCAGAGGCTAATTACCTTATTCTGGGCTAGCTTTACTGCCTCTCTCCACCACAGCCATTTCTTGCCCACCTCAGGGTTGGAACTGACACTGTGTGAATAATAAACTCAAAACGTTTTGTAATCCATTGATTCAGCAGGCCACTAACTTTCACTCTCAAACTAAAATGTCATCAGATAGCGTCTGAGGTCTATAGCAAAGATCCCCACATCTGGCTGAAACAGCCTCTCTAATGCACCCACTGGTATATTTTAAAATTTCCTTAAATAGTGACTGCTGTGTAAAACTGACACTGCTTCCACATTGGAACACAGAATTAGGGGAAATCTTAATTTGTTTTCTCTGGCCATGGTCATCTATACTTAGTTCTATAGCAGTGGTACTCAATCTTCCTAATGCATCTACTCTTTAATATAGTTCCTCATGTTGTGGTGACCCCTAACCATAAAATTATTTTTTGTTGCTGCTTCATAACTTATTTTTCTGATGTTATGGACCCTAATGTAAATATCTGATATCTGATATGTGACCCCTGGGAAGGTTTGTTCAATCACCTAAAGAGGGCATGACCGACAAATTGAAGACAAGTATCTAGAGTCAAGTATCTCTTATTCCCTCTAAGATGAAAGCTGCCCCCACCCCTCATCACCACTGTGGAAATGTAGAGAAGATTAGCTCAAACGGTGTCTGATTTGGCTGGTGCCATTGCTCCCTGGGTATCTGGAACAGACTCTTTGCTACCAAGTATTGCTTTCAGTTGGGAGATCAATTAAATTAGTGGACAATTCTAATCTACTAATTCAGCTAACGCTTCTTTTAAGTATTGTATCATTTGGCAAAATGTTTTGAGACTTTGCAAAGTTTCTGGGCAGTGTGCCTTCATTTACTGAATCACTGTGGCCCCTTCATATTTGATTTAACTAGTCTGTGCTTTGGCATGGTAAGGTTTCTGCCAAACCTACTGACTTGTGTTCATTCAAACCAGTTTACAAAGCACCTGCTTTCCTGGGAAAGGATCTGATTACTGAAACACAGCTACTTCTCAGCAAGCAAAGAGCTTACATTTCTTAGCCCACTTCCTGCTTTATCACACTGCAGGTTGATCTTTCTGTTTGTTGTGCTCGGCCCAAATTTCTTCCTTCTCTTTTGTTCTGGAAAAGCTGTGAATGGCTCTCTATTTTCTTCTTTCTCTCCTCTTAAGTCAGATCATACTGTGCCCAGCCCAGCATCTAGATTGTGCTGTGATATGAATACAATGCATCTAGTTCCTGCTACCATCTCAGGGGAGTCCTTTAGATACAAGGACATTCAGAGTTAGGCCTGTGCCTCCACTCCACTGTCCCTGTCAGCAACTCCTGTACTTTTCTTTTGTTTCTATTCCAGGCACCTTTCTCCCCTTTTCATTAAGGGCTCGTCTTGTGATCATGAAAGGCAGAACCAGTGGAGGCAGGGGTGCTTTCAATCCACTCCTTTGTTCCAAGGACAGCTGGTTCTAGCAATGTCCTCTTAAAAAATGGAAAGATTCCCACTGGGGAAATCACCTGAAACCCAAAATACTTTCTTGCAAAATGGAAGCAGAACCTACTGTTACTAACTCTGTGATCTTGGGCTGGAAGTAGCATTTCTTCACAGCTCAGTTTCTTCCTGTGAAAAAGAACAGAGTGGACTAGTTTTATTTCTTTATTTTTGGCAGGTGGATAGAATGCTTTGTGAGTCTCTTGAAAGCCTTGGACTTTGTCTTTAGAAGAGTGCAAATCTGAAAACATCTATAAAAACTATAAACAAGTCAGGGTCTAACTGACACACTGGAGATCTAAGTCTATTGAGTTAAAAGAATAAAATCATAAGCACAACCTCTAAATTTATTTTGAAGCCTCGTATTGTGAACATTCCTCTTGAGGCTCTTGACCTGATTGAGAATATCCTCAGCACTAAGGTCTCCCTCAAGCCTCATTTCTGTGAAGTGTCAAATGTTCTCTTTTCTACTGGTTAGTCATAAAGGGTCACCTTGGGCAAAATCACAGAATTGTAATAAGACCCTGGAGAAAGTAACCAGCCACTTTTTTTCTTTTGAAACTTGTTTTTCTCCTGTGGCTTTCAAAATTTTGGTAAATTGGATATAGCACTAACTTCACCATGTTAAGTATATATTTTGAGATCAGGCTGTGTCCCGCCCTAATTTACCCTATATTGTAGAAACTTGTGGTTTTCCAGACATTGTTGTGCCCAATCAGACTCCATTTTAGAACAGATTTTGACTTCATTTTGAGGATGAGGATGACTCAGCACCTATGTGAACACATAAAGGGCTGCCTTTGTCTGGTAACTCCCTTACAACACAGACTGATAGATAATGCCTTATTTCTGGAAGAGGGTTACACTATACATTTCTGGCGTGAACTAGGATCATAGAAACTCATGAATTTATTAAAACCATATCAAGAAAAGCAGACATGAAAACAAAAGTATAACTTCTTTGTCTGTGCTCCATATAGAGGTTAGCACCTAGCACAGTGATAGTGATGACCCTGTCATCTGACCTTCCAGGATGTCTATCAGGTGTATGATTCAAGGGTCTGACAGGCAGAGATCTCCTGACTGTTTCTGTTTTATGAGCCTTGTTGTGACTCATAGAATGTTATTCTCATTCTATTTCCATGTTGACATGGCCTGTTTAGTTGATCCTCCTCTTCACCCACCTAGGCCTGTAATCCATCTGATTGTTCATCCACCCATTTGGACAATTCTCGCCCTTTGCCTCTGTAGCTGGATTCAACACTATAGTTAAATCTGACCCTGATGCTGCAGTGCCTCTGAAGAAAGCCCATCTGGTTTGTTTTCTCATCCCCACAGAGACTCTATTTTTCTATCAGCTTCTCAGCTTTGTCCTTCCAAGCTTATCTGAAACTCCTCCACCCTCCTCACCTCTTAAATCCTACATTGCCATTATATATTCTACATATATACACTTATATAGATTTATTTGCCATGTGATGTGAAATGAGTGATCTGTGAGTAATTATTGGAATAAATTAATTTGTGTGTGTCTTTGAAGACAGACGCTTAAAAGAAATCTCACACTAACTCAGAACTGAGTATAACAAAGGATTATTTATTTAGGGGTAGACACACAGATTGCAGTCCTCTTCTTGAACAGGAAAACAGGAACCAAATCCAGCAGCCAGAAAAGAGCATGAGAGTGCTTTACATCAACATTTATAGTATAAGGGGCCATGCCCAAGTGGGCAGGTAACTTAAAAGCTATTGGCTGAAAGAGTTCCTACACACCTCCCCCTTTTGTTTAAATAAGAGAGTTCTAAGCCTAATACAAAATTATATACAATAAGAACAAATATCAAGTATAAAAATTAGAATTACAGCCAGCATAAACAATATCAAGCAAAAAACATGTGATGAATGTTTCAATAATTAACCTATCCTAAGGAGTCTAAGTCTTGTATTATAAATAACTTGGCCAAGTCATGAGAGGAAAGTAACTACGACTATCTAGTCTTCAACACCATCAAAGACCCGAGAAGGGAAATAATATGACTTGAGTAAGCAGGAAGTGCATTCAAGCAACTTCCAAAATGTGCAAGAAATGACAGAGACAACTGGCTACCTGGGTAATCACCCAAAGTCTCATTTGGAATGTTGGAGCAACCAACTTTGGCTAAGGCCTAGAGTAACTGAAGGACCATTTTTAGAGGCAGGAAGATTTCCAAAACCATCTTACCCTGTGTTGGCAAGACTTAACAGTCTTTTTTCTTGTACCCTGCTTTTCCTGTCTGGACATCGAGCATTTCGTCAGTGCTCGATGCACAGGCAGTTCCTTGACCAAAGGCCAGTTTTGAAGCTCCAAGTGGAGTGTCTTTGGTGCTCAACATTCTCTTGGGAATAGATCTGTGCTGCCAGGAGCAATCATGTCTCACATCCACAGAACCCTAAGTTATTTAATGCCCTATTCTACAGCTCTTTGAAGTGGTTGAAGATTACCCATCTGTGCAGAATACAATATCTTTGTATCTAAAGAACCTGATCAATCTAACTATAAGTATGACAAACATGGTGATTTATTCTTTGTAAAATACAAGGGCTGGCAAGAGTAATCAGCAGGAAAAGGACCTATTGTTACCTGGGCATTATGTCTGGGATCCAAAGATTCAATGAAGTGAACCAACTCCTCAAAGTTGCCTTTTGTATCCATTGGAGCATTGAATACACACACACAATATAAAAATGTAAGATCTATGAATAAATGTAAATCTGGAAGTGTGATGGACCTCAAAGCAGAATTATATTGTGGTGTGAGCTAACCACATGGTTCTTAACTGACTGGAGATACCAGAGAAGGCTTTTCTGAAGAGGTAACCTTAGAATCTCTGAAGGTAAGACAGGTTAGAAGAAACTCATATAACAAACGTGGGACAAAAGAGTACTTCAAGCTAAAGCTAAGACTGTGCAAAGGGCATGCATTAGAAAGATACACAGGGAAAGTCAGAGCTTCAAATAAGACCAGAGTGAGTGGTATACTGCAACTCACTATATGTGGGAACACAGTGGGAGGAGTTAGAGAAAGGGCTGGTCTGTGTCTGGAACCGAGTCTTCAGTGCCATCTCTATTCCAAAATCATGGGAAGCACTGAGTATTTGATACAGTGGAACATGGAAGATATAATAATATCTGAGCTATACTTTACAAGCTTGTGCTGGTTTCTTGTGGCCAACCAGTCTGAAGGGGCCTATGTGTGTATGTAAATCCACAATTTAGGCAGTCAAATAACCCAAGCAAGCAAAATTTGTTGTTTTAGAGGTTGAGACTAGCATGGCTCTAGAGAATAAGGACTGAGGAATTGTATAAAAGAGACATGGCAGAAATAAAAGTGATAGCGTTTGTCAGTGCTGGGCTTAGAGAGGCATGAATTTGTACTTTGGAAAAGCATGAACCTCCTTCCAAGGTTTGGTCAGCACCTCCCCATGATATTCAGATTAAAGAAGACTTGTCAGTGGATTGAGCTCAAGAGGCCTCTGAGAAGATAAAGATGCTGAATCTGGATTTGAGAAGGAGGAACTGGAGACATGACCATGTGGGATGTTTACTGTCAAGATTCAGTGAAGTCAAATACAAGGATAGGATTGGAGGGTGTGAATGAATAGAATGGGTCTAGACTTGATGACCACAGAGCCTTCAGTAGGACTGTTTAAGTCAACTGTCCTCCTACTGCTGGAATTGAGAAAACACATAGTACAGCAATCCACTTTCATAAAAAATCTCTTTTCAAATAAGATTAGGTCTTTTATGATTCTTCTCAGAGTGGTTGCAACATCTTACATTTTCCTCAACAGAATAAGAGATTTGCAAGTCCTCTCTATCCTATTCAAAAATTGGTCCTCTTTGATCCACTGACATCTGCAACAGTCACACTGTGTGATCATCACTTATCTAATTCCTGACACTCCTTTCAAGTGAAAAAGAAGACAGTCTTCTCACTCCCTGACCTCCCTACCCACCCACTCCTTAACTGTCAACAATTTGTTTTCCAGATCTCCAAGTTTGCCTTTTCTAGATATTCAAAACTGTTTCGGACCGAGATGGGTTTGTCTATAATCCCTAATTTCACATATTAAACTCATAATCCCTAATAGGTCTGTCTTCATACAAAGGGACACAGGAGTTAATTATAGTACAATGAGGTCACACATGAGGTCACAAAGGTAACACTAAGAAGACTCATCAGAGCTCTCCCCCCCCTCTCCCCTCTCTCTCTCCTCCTCCCCCCCTTTCTCCATGCATGGAGGGAAGGTTAGGAAGACACTCTCACCAGAGGCACTCTCTGTGCCTTCTCTGGTACTTCTCAGCTTCCAGAACTGGGAGAATATTCTTTGTTTAAGCCACCCAGTGTATGGGACATCAGCCTGAATTAGTGAAATACAACAGTTAGGCTTTCATGATTTTCTTCTTCAATAAACATAGCATTGTAAAGGTCTCATCCCCACTATGTAAAGCTACTGCTTCAATCCTTTTTTTCAGGTGAATAACATCCCATCAGATGGGTAATCTGTATTTTATATATTTCTTAATGGATGACAGATACTGTTTTCAGTTTTGTAAACAGTAATGCTGAAAAAGTGTTTAGTTTCTTTTCTCTCTGTTATGTCATAGTTACTTGACCACAAGCATATGAAAGCATAGTTTGTCTTATAAACTAGGCAGCTACTAGTATTGAGTGGGAAGGCAGCATGCATGGTGTGAAGCTGGTAGACAAAGGGGCACCTCACATCTTGGGTGGGATGGAACAGAGCTGTATGATAGTTCATCGTGCCTCTCAAAACAATGAGAAATATAGAATTTATTAATTATTTTGGTGTCAAAGACATAAAAACACAGACAAGGCATGCCTGTATATATTCAGGAGTAGAATTCGACTGCATGGTAATTCTAGGTTTAGAGTTCTGACTGTTTTCTTTAATCCTCCACCACTTTATATTTTTAAAAGGAATGACTCATGTTTCTAGTTTCTCAAAATATTCACCAGCAATACTATGTCTCTCCTGATGCAGCTATAGTATAATTCTGTTTTGGGTCTTCCCATGTTTTTATTGGTCATTTATGTTTCTTCCATTTTTGTCCTGTTTTTAAGTTGAATTCTTGTTGAGTTCATTTTATTGTTGTGTTTTAAGAATTTGAAAAATAAATTCAGGACAATAGATCTCCAAGTGACGTATGATTTTCAAATATTTTCTCATGTTCTGTGGACTGTCTGCCTTTTCATTTTCATGGTAGTGTCCTTATAAACTCACAAATATATTTTGAGGGCTAATAGTCCTGTTTATTACTTGTAATTTTGATACTATATATAAAAAACAATTCTTAGTTCACAATCATAAATATTTATAGTTGATATTTTTCCTAAGATTGTCATAGTTTGGTTCATGCAGTTAGTTCTTTGGCATGTTTTGGACAATTATCCTTATAATATAAGGTACGATTACCCATTCCTTCCCATGTGTATACTTAGTTATAACATTTGTTGAGAAAACTACTCTTTTCCAAAAAATTGTATTGATGCACTGGTTCAGATAGATAGTTAATTATAGTTGGATCTATTTCTGATACCTATAATAAAGAAGCATTTGCAATAACTGTACAATGGAAGCAAGATTCAAATTCATGTGGCTCTGCATTTGCAAATGTAAAGATTATATTTTGTTCCAATCCTTCCACTTCAAAATGGTATAAAATATTTTTCAGCTTTCTGTTTTTGTGTTGGGAGGATAAGGTAGAATTTTATCCTGCTTTTAAAAATTAAATATTGTGTGAACTTATAGCATGAAGTTATGGTGCTTGATTTGGATAATTCATAAGTGGGGAATGAAACCTCAGGCTTCAACCATTTTTTCCTTCTTAGTGACCAATATTATTAATAAATTGTGACTTTTATTATTCAATAACATATATTGGCATTTGGGTAACTTTTTGAAAGACAGATAGAACATAAGCTTGCCAGAGAGACAAATACCTTCTACATATTTGTTGGATTGAGCCTATTTTGTTTAACAATCTTTATTGTTTGCTCTTCTTATATATTGTTTTCATAAATAAATTAGGATTCCAATTAATTGTTGAAATTAATTGTTGAGAAGCATATTCTCCCAAAGCCAACAATGTTATTGGAAGGTCAGATAGAAAATATTTAGAAACTAGCAGCAACCTCCTTATCCTTTTCTTCTTCCCAAGTAATATGACCTCATTCAATTTCTCATTTTCTTTGTATTTTCCGTATTGTGATGGTATGGTTTTCTCTGGTAGGAATTCCTTCATGCTACTTTTTGGGCTCAGTATATTTTCTATTCATCAAATATTCAACTCAAGTTTCATTTTTTACAACACACACACACACACACACACACACACACACACACACACACACCACACCTGCAGCACTGTTCTTTCTTATGGGGATAAGAAACATCATAAGGTCAGTTCCTTTATCTTACTTACTATTTGGTGTGACGTGACTTTGGATCGGTACTTGAATCTTAAAATTTGGTCTTTTGCCAAGAAAAAAAATGCGTTATCTATTTTGATTGACATCCCCTCCCTTCCTAGTGTGATTGAAACGATCGGTATCCCCCCAAAAAACAAAACAAAACAAAGAAACGCTCTCTAAAATGCAAAATATTTTATAAATTTACTTGTGTCATTGCTCTATCGCTCTAACTATCTTTTATATTTATTTTCGTTGAGATCGATTATAGTGCATGTTAGAAAAATCAATTTGGAAAGCAGTTAAATAGAATCTTCCCACGGAGTTCCCTTTTCCTTTTTTTTTTTTTTTTTTTTTCGTCTTTCCATCTCTTATTTTCTTCACCTGCCTCCTCCTCCTCCTTTTGTGCCTTGCTTGCTTGGATCTGAGGTCAGGTATCCCAGAGGCTGCAGAACTTCGCAGTTACACTTTACAGCTGAGTCATTTAATAATCAGAAAGAATTGGAAGGGCAACGTTAAAAAACAAAACCCAAGCTCTAGAAGCCACACATTCAGACTGTTAAGGTCTGAACAAACCCATCTTAGAGGGAGAGGAGAGCAACAGAGATTGGGCTGTTGCAAGCAGCTACGCTCCCGCTTCAGAGCCCGCGCCTGAAAGCCGGAACTCTCTGCTAAGGCGCGTTGGGGGCGTGTCCGGAACTCCTGCAGGGAGCCCGGCTGAGCCAGGACTACAACTCCCGACATGCACACTGGCGGAAGAGGCGTCTTCCTCCTCTCGACACTTTTATTCATTCCGGCTTCTTAGAGCCAAGATTGCGGTCTACGGAACGATCAGTAGAATTTATAGAGACTGTACCCTCATGTGGTGGCAGAAGCAATGAAAGCATTTCACCTAATGTTCTATATTAAATGGGTGTCTAGCGTAAACATCGCGGAACCTCTGTTGCTATTGGCTGAGTTTCCGGGGGACATTAATTATGGCTGGCGGCTGTGGCGCGACAGTTTAATTCTCCGGTCGCGGCAGATTGTGGAGACAAGATGGTTCTGGCGGGGCTCATCCGGAAGCTTGGTAACTGTCTTTGTTACCCAGGGTCGGAGGAGCCCTCGGGTCTTGGCGTAGTGGTGCTGGGTTCCAGCGTCGGGGTCGCGCGGGCACCTCTCCTAGTCCCTGCAGCCCGCGGACCGTGCTCATACTGTGTGGTCCTCGGCCGCTTCCAACGCACCTGCGGCCTCCTGAACGCATAGTTCACTTGGTTTCACCCCGGATTGTCTCCCAAGTAAACCATGCGCATTTAGAATAAGTCACGGGTGGGTGGTCTCTTCAGAATTGGGAGATAAAATTACTTTGTGTCAACTTCTCTGACAGGCCATCAGCTGGTGGAGATCAGGGAACGCGCCCTCAAAAGTATCCTGTGCAAGATCGAGCACAATTTGATCTGCTATGCTGACCTGATTCAGGAAAGGTTGCTTTTTCTCCATTTGCTCGAATGGTTCAATTTCCCATCTGTCCCAATGAAAGAGGAGGTTCTGAACTTGTTAAGCAGATTGGTTAAGGTAACATTTTGGAATAAATCAGCCAGGGTCAAAAGTGAATGTATCATTTATTGAAAGACATACTTGAGATTTAAAATAATGTTGCAGACAACTAGAGAGGTTGAATTTTAATTCACTCGGGTAGATATTGCTTGTCATTTGTCGTAATAGCCTAATCTCATATTGTACTGAACGTTGAAGTAGAACAAGTAAGTTCTCGTATCTTCTATTTCTGATTATTTGTCGCCCGTTTTTCTTCATTTTTTCTGATATCTGTGTTTAATTTAGACGTTTCAGTATTAAAAGAAACACATTTAAATATGTTAAATTAACATTGCATGTAATGCCATTCCATTAAAAACAATGGTTTCTGTTCCTGTACCTGCCTTAAGAGCAATTTAGTTGTTAGGACCAATGTTAGTATAAGTTCATTTTTTTTTCCTATCTTTAAATCACTATTCTCCTGAGGGAATTCTAGTGACTTTGGTATCTTGATTTACAGTAAGGACAGGATAAAGTGTCAGTACAGAAAAGTAACTTATTTTATTTATAAAAGAAAGACTTGGAAGTAGAAGGGAACCTATGAGGCAGGGTCCTATCAGTGTGTAGTGTGTGGTGTGTGTGTTGGGCAGACAAAGTACAATGATGAATATGTATAAAAGTGTCATAATGAAACACATTTTCAAAGGTGGAACTATTTAACAATAAAACATTTAAAAATAAAAGCGGAATTGGTAGTGTGTATCTTTAGTGCTCAGAGTCCTGGCTTCTTTCTCTTAAGTCACTCCCTTAAGTTTGTCTCTTTTACTTTATGTTTGATTCACAGAAGTTGTTTACTCTAGAGTACAGCAATGAAGAATTTGTTTTTCAAAACAGAAAATTTGATGCACCAAAATAACCATGTTTTGATTGTGGTAGAATGAAGTTCAGGACATTTCTATATTCATGGCTATTCTCAAGACTTTTTCTTTTACCATAGTACTCCCCAGCAGCCCAACACCTGATTGATCTTGGTGCAGTAGAGTTCTTATCTAAGCTCCGTCCAAATGTGGAACCAGCCTTACAGGCCGAGATCGATGGCATTCTCGATGGACTTTTTGTTCTTCCTTCAGAAGTTCCTGTACTGTGTTCTGTCACTTACCAAACTGATCAAATTGGTAACTGTTTTTCTGTATTCAATTTTGTTAATATTTTGTTGTGTATTTTTCTTTAAAATCTTTATTACATTTGAGTGTGTGTGTTGCCGGTGTATGTATCTACGGGAACAGTAATTTCTTTTTTCTTGTTTTGAAAGATACAGTATTCAGAGAACAAGCTAGATTGCCTTTTTGTTTTTCTGTTTCTTTTTGTTTTAATAATCATTGAAAGACTGAGAGAAAATAATATAATTTAAAATGAATTTTATTTTAGTAGGTTAATTGATAGCATAGTAATTAATGTGTTTTCTTTTCAGAATTGCCACAACAGCATGAAGTTTTAACAGGATATTTTCCCCAAGATAAAAGTAATATCCAGCAGATGGAAGTACCACCAGGGCCAGTGGGTATGTATATATATATATATAGGGAAGTTTTTGATTGGTGAATAAATGGTCAATGGATTCTCTGTTTCTTGCCCTGAAGATATTTTGTGGTCAGTCTGGAAAACTTTAGCATGGAATTTAATGTTTCATCTGCTTTGTCCTAGCTGAGGTTTTGAGTCTGAGTGGTCAGGTTTTATACTTTATAAGGTGTATTGAGTCACTGTAGGCAGGTGATAGCATTGTCATTAGAACTTCGTGTCTGTTGAACACAGGTTCTTAGTAGGTACGATGCATTGGTGGGCTTATCCACTCTCCAGCTTATGAGATGAGACCATCCATCCTGCTGTTCTGCTCGGAGACTCGGGTCAGCCTGCTTTCCTTTCCATCACTGTTGCTCTACTAGCCAGTTGACCTAGCATCGGGAGATTCCAGTTCAGCGTTCTCCTTCCAGAAGTCTCGCTTCCAGGTCTCTGTGTGTGGTTGTCCTCTTCTGGTTCCACTCTTGTACTTCTGTTGCTGTGAAGAACACCCTGACCAGAAGCAGTGTGGAAGAGAACGGTTTACTTCATCTCACAGCTTATAGATATTATGTGCATGCTGTCATGTGTGATCCTTTGACATCTGAAGTTTTGCTATTCTTTTAACAGGAAACCCGACTGTAAAGTGGCTGAAGTTTTCTGTATTTCCTTGGCTACCTCTGACCACAACAGACAGACATGTTCTCTCCTCCAATGAAAGGTACAGTTCACAATGCATTGTCATCTGGAAATGGTAACAAGTGTTGAAAAAAGGTACAATTTTCAGTATTTCAAAAAAAGAAAACCAGAATATTATTGTCCGTCTCTATCTTTTAACAGTCTATATGCCCATTTTTTCCCTTCCCAGATAGCCTAGGCTGGCCTCAAACTTAATAGAGTAGCCAAGAATGACCTTGACCTGCTCACTTTTCCCTCCACTTTGTTCCTCTCCTATGCTGTGGTAATAAACGCCCAGTTTACACCTGACTCAACCCAGTTTCTCTTTGTGGTTGGAATCTTACATAGTCTTTCATAACGTGCTCTCTTTCTGTATAGATTAACTCTCCATTTCCTGTGTCCTTCATGGAGAACAATGAAAAAATTAAATATAAGTAATCTTTTTAATAGAATATATAATAAAATGTGGGCTCTATTAGAAAAACTTGCTGTTGTTGAGAACGTTAGAGATGACTCCACTGATCTTATCTAGTGTATACTAATTTTATTACTTTCAGAAATAGAGGGTTGCTATGTAAGTTTGCAGAGTTTTGTTTGCTGTTATTGTTTTTTTAAGGTTTGTTTTCAGGACCGACCATAGTGGGATGCACTTTTATTTAGAAATAGACAGGTGGATCTCTGCGAGTTTGAGGCCAGCCAGGGAAACGTGTTGAGACCCTGCCTTAGAAATTAAACAAAAAGAAAGTTTTATTTGTATTTTTAGTTATGCCAGAAAAGTCAAGAAGAGGGCATCTGATGCCCTGGAGCTGGAGTTACAGGTGGTTGAGAACTGGATGTGGGTGCTGGGATTTGAACCTGGGTCCTCTACAAGAGCAGCATGTACTCTTGACTACTGAGTTATCTCTCTAGTCCCAGAGAGTGTTTTTAATATCCACATTCACTTGGTACAATTCCATTGAAGTCACAATAAATGGTTTGCCTCTTGATAAGGTATGAATTTAGATGAAAAATCAAATTTGAAAGAGTTAAGGCAAGATACAGGTGATTTCTGATAATGCTGCCATCATTTTCTTAGGGAAAAGTATTGAAGAGGTAGTGCCCACCTTAGAAAGGGTTGGGGTGCTTTATTAGTTGTGAGTTAGTACCCGAGGAAGAGGTGGACTACCTCCAGTTGAGTTGTTGAGGTAGACTGTGTACAATTGCTACATCCTCAGGTAAGTAGAACCCGAGGGATGAGGGACAGGGAAGATGACTAGACAGTGGAATTTGATGATTACCACTATACAGGCTTTTGCTTTTTATTTTAATTAGAAAGTTATGTGTGACCTCACCAATCCCATTTGGTAGAACTATGATAGTTTCCACACTCAATGGTTATTGTGATGTAGTTCCTATTCTAGAGTGCCAGCAAGCAGTCACAGTTTTATAAGATGTAGGTATATGGAAGAAGCTGCTCTTCAGAGTCCACTACGCAAAGATGGAGTATGCTTTTCTTCCCCAGGAAGAGTGATGCCGCTGCTAACCCTAAGGTGCAGTGGAGGTGTTATGCCTTAGCTGACGTAGGCAGGTGTAGGTGGACTCCTCCTGACATCTAACTCTGTTGTCTCAGCTCTTTGAGAAGTAGCAACCACAACCTGATCTGGAATACATGTGAACTTCTGAAAGACGTGATCATGCAAGACTTTCCTGCTGAGATTTTCCTTCAGAGACCGAAGATTGTTCAGGTAAGTTCTTGTAATTGCTTTAGGTTTTAAAACAAACAATTTATTTCACCACAAATTACCAAGTGCACAGCATGGTAATAGAATAAAATTTGTATTAACATATTTAAAAAAGTGAACTATTGAGTTATTTAAACTACTTTCTCTAATTTATCTGGTTACTTCTTTTAGTGGACAGTAGTTTCTACCATCTTTGTCTATCTCAAATTGTCATTTTTGGATTATTGTCTTTTTTAAATTTAAGGTTTTAAATTTCTTGTTATGTGTTTTGACACACACACCAAAGTGTGCATGTGGAAGTCAGAAAACTTTATAGAGTTGACTCTCCCTCCACCTTGATGTGGGTTCTAGGGATCAAGCTTAGGTCACCAGGTTGCATGGTAAATGCCTTCACCCATTGAGTCATCTCACCAGACCGGTTTGTGGATTTTTAAGGGAGACAGTAGCATTAGAAGTTAGGGATGGGCAGCAGTAACCTTTGAGTATTTTATGTTTAGGACATAATGCTGGGGAAGTCTGTTATCAATGAGCATATTGACTAGCCCTTTCCCTTGGTGCAGTCTCTGCCTCTCCAGTGGAGAGAGATTCAGGTGGGGATTATGATGTACCTATAGCATCTAGTAATCTCTGAGGGCCTTTGGTCCTTACTCAGACTGAGTGGACCCCAGCAATTAGCAGTGTGGGCAACTTCCATCACTGATGACAAACAGAAACAAACAAAGCTGTTCTTTACCAAAGCCCGAAAAGCGCTTCAGCTGTGTGAGGTGCAAAGGACTTGCTGTGATTCTGTGTGCTGTGCAGTACAATGGGCCTTTCCTTCTCCCAGATTGGGTTTTTACAGATACTAGATATAGGAAATACTGTCTCCTTTAGTCATGCTTTTCATTGTTTTCATTTACTTATTTTTTATTTTATGCATAAGTTTTTATTTTTTTTTTATTTTTTTATTTTTTAATTTTTTTCGAGACAGGGTTTCTCTGCAGCTTTTTTAGAGCCTGTCCTGGAACTAGCTCTTGTAGACCAGGCTGGCCTCGAACTCACAGAGATCCGCCTGCCTCTGCCTCCCGAGTGCTGGGATTAAAGGCGTGCACCACCACCGCCCGGTGCATAAAAGTGTTTTGTCTGCATGTGTGTCTATATACCATGTATGTGCCTGGGGATCATGGAGGTCAGAAGTGGGCATCAGGTCCCCTAGAACTAGAGTTATGGATGGCTGTGAGCCATTATATGGGTACCGGATATTGAACTCAGGTTCTTTGCAAGAACAAGTGTTGTTAACTGGTGAGCCATCTCACCAGCCCTAATTAGCTTTACAAACTGTGCTCGAGGTGAGGTCTGGCTTTGTTTCCTTGCCTGGTCTGAGACTCACATGGGCTCGAGTGTACTGACAGCCTGAGTACCTGATGCTGCAGCAGACATGCGGCACACTGTCTGAGTACCTGATGCTGCAGCAGACATGTGGCACACTGTCTGAGTACCTGATGCTGCAGCAGACATGCGGCACACTGTCTGAGTACCTGATGCTGCAGCAGACAGACAACACACTCTCTGAGTACCTGATGCTGCAGCAGACAGGCAGCACACTTTCTGAAGCTGATTCCCTCCTTTTACTTTATGTGAATTTTGGGCATCAAACTCAGGGTGTCAGGCTTGTGTGGCAAGAGTTTTAGCCGTATGGCCCTAGTTTCTTATTTTATCAAAATTTGTAACCTTACTTCTTTGATTATTCACCTTTCCTTATTTAAGTCCCACATCCTCTTTTCTTCTTGCATGTAGTTCTCAAAACATTAATAAAAAAAAAACAAACTCAAGTCTTGTTATATATGCCCTGGGACTTGCTGTGTAGACGGGACTGCTGCCTTAAACTGTGGTGATCCTCCTGCCTCTGCCTCCCAAGCGCTGGAATCCTGGGCCTGACCACCAAGCCTAACTACATCGCTTTTTGGAGTTGAGCTCTCTGTGACTGGTTTCACTCTCCTTTCTCAGGGCCTCTTATGCCTGGTGAAGCTGGCCTTTGGGGGAGACGGGAAGCATCGGGTGGCATTACAGTCGGTGTCCTGTTTGCAGCAGCTGTGCACGTGTTTAAGAAACAGACTCAACTTTTACCGAGACCCCAACCTTTTCTCAAATAAACAAGGTACTTTGCTTATCTGTTCACAGATAGTGGAATTCTTTATCTTCTTCTGAGAACTGTCCACTGTACTTGGAAGTTTATTTTGTATGCATTTCACAATACAAATTCCAAGTCTTAAAATATTATCGGATCCCTGAATAGAAATACGTAAATCACAGAACACCATGATACCCCCTAACTCCCCCAGCCACACACACACACCACTTTTTAAAAGAAAGCATAGTTGGAATTAACTAAGAAAAAGACTTTCATAAAGATTCAAGTGTGGGCACTAAGAAAGAGACACACACACACACACACACACACACACACACACACACTCACTGAAGTATAGTAGCACACATCCAGAGGTTGGTGCCAGCTTAATGAGATTTGCTGCAAGGGTTTTAACAATGGCTGTGTATGTGATGTTGGTGGCTTATGCTCAAAGGATTTAATAAAATATTAGGTAAAAATATTTCAGTATACTTATTTTTATCTGAAGAACTTTTCTTTCCTAAATGAGTTTATAAGGTGGTTTATGAGGCGTGTCATGTGGGTTTACAGGCTCATACATCAGGAAAGGCCAATGGCAGTCAGTTCTACCTATAGGCGGTCAGGTCATTCATGGTCCATAACTTTCTGGGACTTTTCTCAAAAAAGGAATATATAGTTCTTTGCAGATGGTATAAAATTATTTTTTAAAGATTAATTTTTATTCTTATTAATAATACGTATTTTGTTTCTACATGTGGGTATGTGCACATAAGTGCAGGTGCCTGAGGAAGTCAGAGGTGTTGGATCCCCTGGAGCTGGAGTTACAGACACAGGTGATCCTTCTGATGTGGATGTTGGGAACCAAACTTGGGTGCTGAGGAAGATCAGCAAGTGTGCTTCATTGCTCAACTGTGCAGTGCCCTGGCTGTTCCCACCTTTCGTATCTCCTTTTTAACCCTTTCTGTTTCTGTTGTGTTTCCCTTCTGAGGCTTCTGCCTTTTCATCTTAGGATGGTGTAGCAGAAGTTCCATTATCTGAAGCTTCTTTGTGATGAATTTACTTGCTTAGGCATTTGCAGATACTTTTCTGTTTATCCCCGGATTCCCCATCCTTATGGGGCTGAGGATTATGATCCAGATTGTAACAATTCATGTGGGACTTAGGGAATTTTAATACAAGGTATATGTTGTGTTAACAAATTGTTTTGTTTGAAAAACACTGATTTGTATTTTAGTAAAACCACGTTTATGCTTTTTGAGTTGTAGCATATGTAGATGTGCTGGCAGCAGCAGGCTTTTCGAAGGAAAAGTGTCACCTAGTGGACAGATGGGGTACAGGGTGGCATAGGCAGAGTCTCTGCAGCCTGATTTCTGTGAGCCTATATATACACCGTGCTTTGAAAGGTGAATACAAAACCCCAGTCATTTGTTACCCTGTTTACTTGAGAGCTTCACTCATCCTCTGGTACTTGAGTGTTTGTATTTTGCACTGCAATTACTATAGACCGAGGCTGTGGGCTCTCATTATATTTGTGGGACATGGAGTTTGTAAGAGATCCCAGAGAGCTTGGCCCCCATGCTTTATCAGAGAAAAAGTTCTTGTGTTAATAGAAATGGTGTCTGAAGGCAAACCGTGTATGCATATGTTCTTCGGTATCTCCCACCATATCCCACTGATAGACTAGCCTCAGCGTAGGTCGCACTGACAGAGCAGCCCAATACTTACAGTCCTGTATTTTAGACAGCTGAGGAAGATAATGAAAATCAGGCTTGTTTCTAACAAGAAGTGATCAAAGGAAATAAAAATACGATGTGACAGAACGGACGCCACTCTTTTTAGATGGATGGTTGTCTTCCTCTTAAAGTGTTACAGGCAGAGTGTTCCAGGGGAGTCAGAGCCCAAGGTGGCAAGTAGCTAATGTGCTTGAGCAGGACAAATGTGGACTCAGAGAGCACGGGGTCCTGAGCCAGGTGCCAGGAAGTGAGGTAGATGAGAGAGGTTACAGGGGTAAGCATTTCATAGTTTTTGAAGTACTGTGCGAGGTGCTATTCTTTCCCCTTGTAAATCTGTCCTCTGTCAATGTATCTGTGTATCTATTATGTGCTTGTTATTGTCTTTAGCTGTTTGCAAATACACACGTGATATGAAATGCTGTGGTCTTCTTTCACTATCCTGTGTGTTATCTATAGATATGTGAACATTATATGTTATTATAAATATGTGAACACATTTATTTATTTATTTCATTTCATTTTCTTGAGACAGGATCTCATTATGTAGCTCTTGCTGTCCTAAAACTCACTATGTAGATGAAGCTGGCCTCGAACTCATATTGATCTCTGCCTTCCTGTCTCTGCCTCCCTAGTTCTGAGAATAAAAACATGTACTACTATGCCTGGCTTACATGCATTTATAACATAAATGTAATTATGGCTTGTTAAAAAAGTATGCACTATGCATTTAATGCTCACAGTTTTACAGCTCTCTGTAGACATTGTTTGTTACCCCGAAGAGAGGCATTAACTAACAACTCCCCATTTCTTCTTTCCCTAACGCCTCTGTTAATCTCTAATTTATTGAGAATTTTGTCTATTCTAGGTATATGTGAGGTCATATAGAATTTGTTGTTTTGTGTCTGGTTCATTTTCTTTGTAATGTTTTAAAGCCATGTCTTTTTTTTTTCATGGTTTATTTTTTTATATTTAAAAATTTCCATCTCCTCCTCTTCTCCTCCCCCTTCCCTCCCCTCCCCTCCACCCATACCTCCCCTCCCTCCCTCTCCAGGCCAAGGAGCCATCAGGGTTCCCTACTCTATGTTAAGACCAAGGTCCTCCCAACTCCCCACAGGTCCAGGAAGGTGATCGACCAAGCTGAGAAGGCTCCCACAGAGCCCGTCCATGAAGAAGAATCAGAGCCCAGCGCCATTGTCCTTTGCTTCTCAGTCAGCCCCCACTGTTGGCCACATTCAGAGAGATGGGTTTGGTCACATGATCCATCAGTCCCATTCCAACTGGAGTTGGTGATCTCCCATTAGTTCTGTCCCACTGTCTCCATGAGTGAACGCACCCCTCACGTTCCTGACTTTCTTATGTTCTCTCTCCTTCTGCTCCTCATCAGGACCTTGGGAGCTCAGTCCAGTGCTCCAATGTGGGGCTCAGTCATTTTCTTCATCTATCACCAGGTGGAGGTTCCCTCACGGTCCTGACTTTCTTTCTCATGTTCTCTCTCCTTCTGCTCCTCATCAGGACTTTGGGAGCTCAGTCCGGTGCTCCAATGTGGGGCTCTGTCATTTTCTTCATCTATCGCCAGGTGGAGGTTCTATGGTGATATGCAAGAAATTCATCAGTATGGCTATAGGAACTGGCCTTTTCAGGCTCCCTCTCCTCAGCTGCCCAAGGAACTAACTGGGGGCGTCTCCCTGGAAACCTGGGAACCCCTCTAGGGTCAAGTCTCTTGACAACCCTCAGGTGTAAAGCCATGTCTTTGTTACACTGTGTATCAGTATTTTATTTCTTCCTGTTGCTGAATAGTTTTCCATTGTGTGTATGTGCCATATTTGTTTATTCATTCATCTCTTTAGGAGCCTGTATGTTGTATCTAACTTGAGTCGTGTGTCAGTGAACAGTGTTCTACATGTGTGTGTGTTTGAGCCTTTTGTGTATGTAGGAATGGAGCTGAAGATGATACGCTAGGTCTTTCTTTAGCGTTGGCAAGTCTCCAAGCCCTTCATGGTAGCTGCAATATTTCCCTTTTCTACAAGCCCTGCATAAAGCTTTAGCATATCATAGTTACTCATGCTCTTGCTCCTTATCATAACATTTCATAGGTGCCAAGTGGGTATTGCTGTCCTTTGTATTTGCATCTCCAGACACTAATGATGAGTGACAAACTCACTAGTGATTTTTCATGTGCTGTTTGTTATTTTTTTGTCTTCTTTGGAGAAATAGCTATTAATATCCTTGTCCATTTTTGGCTAGTTCTTTGTTTACTGTTGAGTGTTAGGAGTCATTAATATATTCATAATATTAAACCCTTACTGGATATATACTTTGCAAATATTTTTACCACAGTTTTTTGTCTTTAGACTTTCTTGTAATATAATTTGATGAACAAAAGTTTTAAAGTGATAAAGTCAGTTGATCTAATTTACTTGGTTGTTTATGTTTTTGATTTCAATATCTAAGAATCCATTGCCTTGAAGATTTTCTCATGGCTGGGAGGAGCATTTATGCCTTTAGCTCATATTTAGATTGATGTTTCATTTTGTTTGGTGTTTGAATGTGGTTCAAGCCCCTGCCTTGAGAACTTAAAGCCAGGAAATGTTACCTAGTTCTGCTTCACAGTCTTGACGTCTCTACCCAGAGTTTCTTAAAATCATGAATATTTTCTGGAAAGGTTGACTTACTCTTTGAATTTTGTTTCTGCAGAATCATTCTGTCTCTTGTTAATTTTTCTGGAAGACTGGTGGATATAATCCATATTATCACAATCCTGTTTCTACTACTAAGGTGCAATTGTATTTCTTTATTTCTCCAGATACAATCTCCCAGAATTCTTCTTTGTCTTATTGTCATGAAGCAAGAGGTACTTACCATTCCCCAAACCCATCCCCAGGAAGTAGCAGCCCTCGACCTTCTGTGGTTGGGCGTACAGGCCAGCGGCCTCGAGGAGATGGTCAGGACTGGGATGCGGTGTCTTCCAGGTGACTGGCTCTTTTGTTCTTGTTTGTATTTTATGTGGAGAGAATTGTTCCTTCCTGTTTCCTCTTGAATTATTGCCCTGTGTATAGGCCTGTTAAAATCACTAGCTTTCATAGTCAGTACGCATTTACACATTTATATTTTCTTACTGACTCTCTGTGCTACCAAACCAGCATGACGGCATTTGTGTGTGTGTGTGTGTGTGTGTGTGTGTGTGTGTGTGTGTGTGTGTAGAGGAGCAGAGGGGCTAGCATGCTCTGCAAATGTGTGGCGGTCAGAGGACAGCTTTGTTGGTTTTATTCTCTTTTTAACCTTTACATGTCTTTTGGGGGTTAATTCAGGTCATCAGACATTCCTGGTAAGTGCCTTTATCCGTGAAGCTGTCTCTCAATACCTGACTTAAATTTTTAAATGCTATTTTTATACACATTTTTGTAAGTCTAACCATAATTTAAAATTGTATAGGAAAGGAATAGTTAGAGAATATTTTTTAGATGGATACTCTTTCAAGGGGCATCATTTGTCTGTGTGAATACAGAGTTTCCATATGTTCACTTGAAGGGATGGCATTGGATTTCTGTGTTAGTTTATCCTAGGCCATAAATATTCTCTTGTTTGCCGTCCTATGTAATGTTCAGGAAGGTAGTCAGTGTCTTGGCTGGGTTGGTGCTGCTGCTCCACAGCCTCACCAGATTCAGGTGCTCATGAGCATGGTGTTGGTATCACATGTTTGACATTCTTGATCTCTTAGTGACCTTCAGACAGTTTTATAATAGGATAGTCATTGTTATTGTTGCCATTGTTTACAGAAAAGCCTGAATTTTCAAGGGGTTGAAACCACTTGCTAAGGAGTAGAGTTGGGGCTGTGTGTGGCAGGAGAGTACAGTGCTCATTCTGTGCTTGACTGATGACTTACAGATTTTTTTGACTTACATTTTTTTTTTTTTACCTTGCTTATAAGGCATGCTTTACTGCCTTGTTCTATATGTGTGAACAGTACCCTCACAGGGTCTGTCAGACATGAGAGAAACTTGGGTGATTTATGTCCATATTTTGGGATGCTTGGCATCTTGAAGCTAAGACATAAGGAAATAGGCATAAAATCAGGGCAGTTTTAAATGTCCTAATAGCATATTTCAATGATTCAGCTATAGTTGTGAATAACAGAAATCAGAATTTTGAGGACCTAAGGTAAGAATTTTTTAGTGGAGAAACCCCTTTCAGAATCATTATATGATGTTGATTATATGCTAATAAAATAACCCATTTCCCATGGTATCTTTGAGGCCATTCTTTAGTTGCTCACATTGGCTTACTTAGAACAATAGCCGGATATCACAGAAGCCCTCAGCCCAGGATAAACTGGCTCCCTTCAATGCTTTTCTGTAAGCCTACATATTTTGTTTTAGAAGTGAGTGGGTTATTGCTGCTCTTGTTTGCTGCTATGGAATGTGGTGTTTCAAAATCATCAGCATGAAAATCAACATGTAAATAAATAGATTTTTCACTTCATGTTCAAGTTTTCTTTTGTGGTAATGAAGTTCATAGTCCAGTACATGATAGGTAAGTGCTGTGTCATTGAGCTGCACCCCAAGCTCCTTCGTGTATAGTCTTATGCTCTCTCTATGGAATTTAGTGTGATATGGCAGAATTGTTCCATGAATCAGTGTGATTGTGAGTTGTGTGAGTTCTGTGCAGCAGGGAACAGCAGGTCTGTTGGAGCATTGCTTCCTTAACTCAAGGTCTGCCTTTGTTTACCTTCCAGCGGGAGTAGTGCGCATGCTCACGTGAACTCTAGGATATCTGTGCCTTCTTTGGATGTGGCACACGAAGATCTGCCGGAGCTGGAGACAGAGGACGCACTGGAGCTGCAGTTCCAGCAGCTCAGTCTTCCCCAGTTCTGTATCTCCATCCTGGAGGCAGCAGTTCCTCTGCTAAGAACAGGTTAGTGTGTCCGGAGTCTCCTTTCTTACAGATTGTGTTTATGTGACTGGCTCCTTCTCTTTCATATTAAGGTTTTTTTCTTTTGTTTTTTTTTTTGTTTTTTTTTTTGGTTTTTCGAGACAGGGTTTCTCTGTAGCTTTGGAGCCTGTTATTAAGGTTTTTAGTATCTATTTTTACTTAGCTCTCCTATGAAATTAATAAACTTCTCTCCTTTTTTACTTTACTAAATGTGGGTGCCATGCTAATATTCAAATAGAATATTTTTTCTATTGATAGATTTTTATTATCAAGGGCTTCTTCTGTATTTTAAATATATGAACACTATAAAATTTAGGTGAAAAAAGTTAAGAAAGATACATTAAGACCAACAAAAAAATCACTCTCGCTCTTTAGTTGCTGTTTGAGATACTCTCTGTTGCTCACTTTCAACATTCATGTCTTTTAAAGAAAGATTTATTTATTTTTATGTGTATGACTGTTTGTGCTTGGTGTCCATGGAGACCAGAAAAGGGCATCACATCCCCTTGAATGAATAACAAAGGGTTATAAACTACCGTATGGATGCTGGGGATCAAACCTGAGTCCTTTTCAAGAGCAGCCAGTGCTCTTAACTTCTGAGCCATTTCTCCAGCTGAATTTATATTTTATAAGCCAGGAAATGGTAACCAAACCTTGTAGCTGGATTTCTAACCTTTATACTTTATAATCTTTTGTTTGTTTGTTTTGTTTTTTGAAACAGGGTTTCTCTGTGTAACAGCCCTGGCTGTCCTGGAACTAGTTCTTGTAGACTAGACTGGCCTTGAACTCATAGAGATCTGCCTGTCTCTGCCTCTTGAGTGCTGGGATTAAAGGCATGTGCCACCACCTTCCGACTATTATAACATATTTTTCTGTAAAACAGCACCCAAATATTCTGGGTCACAATTTACTCATGTGTACTAGGAATGCTTTTCCTAAAGAGTGGTAACAGTGACAAGATGATTCATCTCTACCAGAGTCTGTTAATGAAGCCCTATGTAGAGTCCCTGCTGCTCAGTTGGTGGTATATTGGCACTTGGTGGTATATTGGCACTTGATTTTATGAGGGTTATAGCCTGTATCTGTCGCAACCTACTTTCTTATTCAGCAGTGGCAGTTAGTATTTTTGTCCTCATGTTTTCAAAGGAGGAAGCTAGGGCTTCAAATGATTTTAGACTTACCTAATGTCAGATGACCAATAGCAGGACCCTGACCAAAAGCTCTAAATGTGGAGTCCCTGCTTTTCAACTTTTTTCAGTGTAAACAAAGTACTGGATGCAGTAATGATTTTTATTCTGTGAGTCTTTACGTTCTCCCTCAGTTTTGGAAATTGAACCAGGTTTTTATGATTTCTAGAGAAGTACTCGTGCCTAAAACTACACATTTTTGTAGTTGATAAACTTGTCAAGTTAAAAATATAAATGACTTTTTCTTTTGTTAGTCTAATTATCAAAAAAAATCCCACAGCCGGGCGGTGGTGGCGCACGCCTTTAATCCCAGCACTCGGGAGGCAGAGGCAGGCGGATCTCTGTGAGTTCGAGGCCAGCCTGGTCTACAAGAGCTAGTTCCAGGACAGGCTCTAAAAAAGCTGCAGAGAAACCCTGTCTCGAAAAACCAAAAAAAAAAAAAAAAAAAAAAAAAAAAAAAAAAAAAAAATCCCACATTACTAGTTTAAATTTTAAGATTTTTCTGTTTTTATTCTCTTCCTGCGTGGAGGTGATGGGGAGGAAAGTGGAACAGAGGTGTAAATTTGGGAAGCACTTATGCCTCGGCAAACCCTGCCCCTTTCCTTGCCACAGTGGGTGTGAGTGCACACTTGATAGCTGATAGTGCTGTGTCATGGGAGAGGTGAACTTTGGCATCATCAAGTGTTATTGTTTATTCGTCAGGTATATTGGGAAGAACAGTTTTAGACTTAATGATTTTCCATTTAACCTTTCTTTAATTTGTTGCAAAAAGTCAGATTGATAATTATAAAGCTATATCTTGCACATAAAAATTTCTAAATGTTCCCTTGCCCTTTTGCAGTAAATTATTGCATAATTTGTAATTGTTCATCATTGTAAGAGGTGCAGAGAGAGTTTGCTCCAGCTGTTATTAAAAAATGAATGTAGATCTCTGTGATTCAGGAGTTTGTTTAACTAATAATTCATTAGGAATTAACCTTTAAGGTGAAGGATAGGATAATCTTATTTGAAAATTTGCCTCACTCAGAATTTTAGAAATGCTTTTGTTTTCAGTCTTACCTAAGAAAAGAGATTTAATGGTTTCTTTTAGGGGAGTGTTGGTGTGTTCTTTTGAGATGGCCTGGTAATAAGACCAAGAACAGGTTATGTAAAATGGTGCTGGTATCAAAGGTGTGGTGTACCGCCATGTCTAGTTAGCACAGCATGTCTCGGAATGTTTGTGGGTAGTGGTGTTTTTGTTTGTTTGTCTTTTAGACAGAGTCTCAGGTATCCCAGCCTGGACTTAAATTTACTACATAGCTCAAAAACTATATTTTGTGTTTTAATAAGGAAAGCTTGCCTGAAGATCAGAAGGGCAAAGCTAAGCCACCAGATGTCAGGCAGTGGTGGCACACATCTTTAATCCCAAGATTTGGGAGACAAAGGGAGATGGATCTCTGAGTTCAAGACCACCCTGGGCTACACAAGATCAATGCAGAACCAAATCCAGGTGGTGGTGGCTCAAATCTTTCATCCCAGTACTAGGGAGTCACATGTCTTTAATCCTAGTACTAGAGAGAATATAAAATGGGAGGAGAGAGAGGCTTAGTCTGTGGTTGTCCACAGACTAAGACTTCTCTAGAGGCTTGACTTCTTTAGTGGCTTTTGGGTTGAACCTCAGTATCTGACTCTGGGTTTTAATATTTGTGCTTCATTGAACTTCTGATCTTCTTGCCATCACCTCTTGAGTAATGGGATCTGAGATGTGTCTTACCACACTGGTGTTGGCCATGCTGGGAAAGAATCCAGGGCCTCAAGCAAGCTAGCAAGCACCCAACCAACTTAGCTACATCCTCAGCTATGGATGGTATTTCTTATAGTTTGTTTAGTATACGATTATGTGGCTGGACATTTATTCTTTTAGTTTCTGTGGTACAAAATTAACTTTCTATGTGACTCTTAGGTATAAAAATTCTCATGTGATAAAACTTAAAGCTTGTGTTGCTAGACAGAAGTGATTAGAATGCATTCTCTAAATTTGCTTGTTTTGTTGCATATAATGTGTAACATGGATAGACTCTGAGTTTGAAATTGGTTAATCTGTTTTATGGTATTTTTAGTTATTTCTACTTTTGAGTAACTTTTCCACTTATGAGTCCATTTGGTTTGCTGTATTGAGATTGTGACTTCCTCATTCATCTTGCCAGCAGTTTTAAAAATGTCAAAGATGGGGAAATAGGACTTTGGAATCATGCCTAGCTAGGGGATCTAAGAGATTATCTGAAAATTGAGTCACTTTTTTCCCTTTTGCCTTTCTCCTATTTCTATATCTAGGTAGCCGAGAAATGATAATTAGAGTTCTGGAACTACTTGCAGAGGACCTGATGCTCATTGGACAAGCAATTTCACCTGACATCTGGGATGATAGCAGCCTCTTTGCTATAGATGTGGTGAGAATAATCTTCTTTAGGGTATAGTAGGTTTTACTTTCTGGCAAAATACATGATAGGCTTATTTTATATGCATCTAAATGAATCTTTTTCTCAGTGATTTGTTTTACATTAATAGAAACAAATCTGTGGAGAACAATAAGAGGCACTCAGGTATGATGGTTTTCACACTATCCTTCCTTTCTGTAACAGAACTATGGTATCTAATTTAAAGATTCACCAGTTGTATTGCTATTTTCTGATTTTAAGTTTTTCTTATACTTTTGCTCATAGAAAGTGTTAGTTTATAGCAAGAGCAGAATAGTTAACTTTAATTGTTAGTATTTATAAAATAGCTTCAGAATAGCAACATTACTATAATGGAACAACTCAGATATCTCAGTGTTTTCCAGCAGTTCTTTCTGACATAGGGTAAATTTAAACCCAAGGACATACAGTTGAAATATTGTACCTTAAAGTTACTTGAAAGAATTCCTTTTTTTCTTACAATTTTAAGAAAAAAGTTATATTGACTTAGTTTGTTTTCAAAAAAGGTAAAAATATATCTCAAAAATGTAACTCAGATTTCTCTCCATCTAACTTCTTACATTAATGTCATTGCAATGAATTTTAAAGAAAAGAGTTCGATTTGTCCTAATGTCTAGAGATACAACAGAATGTTCTTTATTATCTTTTACCTTGTGACTTTGTTGAATTTGTTGATACTCAGAGACTTTTTCTCTCATTGTTTTGGTAATTTCTTTATGATTTTCTTTCTATAGAATCTTACTATTTGTGAATAAACAGTGTTAGGATGTTATCTATAAATAAAGACAACTTTATTTCTGTTTAATCAGTCTAGATATTCTTTAATTTCTTTTTGTTGCCCCATTGCTCTGGCTATAACACTGAGTACAATGGGAGTGGGTGTGCTGTGTCTTTAAGGACTAGCTACAGTCTGAGATCTCCAGTTTTCATGTGTGCTCATATGAAGTGGGAGGAAGTTCTCTGTATTCCTCAACTTGATGGGTATTTTCTCTCTTCTTTTTTCTTGAACAGATGTTGGATTTTGTCCTAGCTTTTTCGGTGCTTTATGTAAATGATCTTTTTAAAAAATAGATATTATTCAATTGTTTTTCTGTTTATTTTTATATTTGAGACACAGTCTTGCTAGATATTCCAGGTTGGCCTTGACCTTGAAGATTTCCTGCTTCAGCCTTCAGTGCCGATTATAGGTATGCATCCTCATGCCTGGCTGGATGTTACACTGTGTGTCTTGATTTTTAATGCATTTGTCCTTGTAGAATTACAGTCTGTTCTAACAAGTGGTTAAGTTATTTGCAGAGCAGTCTCACTTCACTGAGGCCTATTTAGAGTTTTGCTAGAAAGGGTCTCATAACGTTGAACACTTTTGTCTTCCATGGACATTTGGCAGTGTCTAGAAACATTTTATGTCTCATAGTTGGAGTGGTAGTGGCATCTAATAGACAGAAGCTAGGACAGCTCTTCATATGAAATATGATTTTATCTCAAAGTGTCAATAGTATCAAGAGCGAAAAACTATAGTCCTAGAGTATCTTCCTTATATAGGTCTAGATTCTACTCAGAGTGAGATGTGGCCCCTCTGGGTCTCCTATTGGATGTCTTCAGTGATTTCTAATGACTTCCCTTGGTTGAGACTTGAATTTTTAGTGACCTGTCTGCACCCTGGGATTTGTTTATGTCGAATCACAGTGGTTAGATTTGGCCAACATTTATAGAGTGTGCAGCTGTAACTAAGCACACGTCTCAGCAGGGATGGGTAGAATTATGTTTGACTTCCAGACTTCGTTCTGTGCAGTGCGCTCACGTGTAGTCCTTTGCTTTAGCTTCTCACCATCTCAGTTTGTACATCATTTCCATCTTCTTAAAACATTCTGACTGTCGGAGTCCATGGACCCCTCTGTCTATGTTTTTGCTACAGTAATTGCTTGCAGGCACTATAGGGCCTTCTCTTCTTGTTTTTCTTTCCTTTGACATGACAGTTTTGTGCTTTTAAGATAAATTGTTTAGTGTTTTGTAAATGTTGAGGAATCAAACCCAGAACCTTGAATGTGCTGGTCATGTTCTGTCCACCTAGCTGTAGCCCCAGCCCTTCTGATGACTTATAGTTACTGAATTTTCTGTTACTGTGTTGACAGAGGTTTCTGTCCCGCCTGGGTCTCGCAGCCGTTCAGTACCAAAGAAACACAGAGACCTACATCGATTATAAACTGGTTGGCATATTAGCTCAGGCTTTCTTATTAACTTAACTCTTACATCTTAAATTAACCCATAATTCTTGTTTGTATTAGCCACATGGCTTGGTACCTTCTCTCAGTGAGTTATTCTCATCTTCGGTCCTCTGCGTCTGGGTGACGACTGCAGACTGAGATCTTCCTCTTCTCAGAATTCTTGTACTCTGTCTGCCCTGCCTATACTTCCTGCCTGGCTACTGGCCAATCAGTATTTTATTAAACCAATACAAGTGACAAATTTTTACATGGTACAAGACCATTGTCCCACAGCATTGCTGTGATTATGTCTGTCTGTATTTAATTAAGATTTGTTTGGTCTGTTAGAAAATGGACTGTTTGTAATCCTTGGGAATAGAAGTCAGAACATAACACAAGTAAAATACATATAATGCAGCTATTTACATAACAAACTCTTGCGTATTAATTAGCTTTCTGATGCTAATGTTTGAGATAATTTACTTATCAAGAAAAAGTTTATTTAGACTTACAGTTTTGGCACTGCCTGCTCTTTCAAAGGTCCTGAGTTCAATTCCCAGCAACCAAGTGGTGGCTTACAGTCATCTGTAATGAGATCTGGTGCCTTCTTAAGGAAGAGACCTAATCAGTTGTCCTCATCAACTTAGACTATGAAACCCAATATTGACAGGTTCAATAGAACCTCCATATAGGGGCTGCCCACGCATGTGTCAGCATTACCAGGACATAAATTTCATTCATTCATTCATTCAGCCCAGTTGCTTTGGGTTTCAAGTAAGTGTGTGTGATAGCAGTAGTGGTCTTTGCATGATGTTAATCTGCATACCTCATTGCCCGAAAGCAAAAAGAAAGGGAAAGAGGTAAAGAATCCTTCAGCCCTCTTCAAAATAAAAACCTCCAGGGACTTAAGGATATTCCAGCTGGGCTCTGCCTCCTAGTAGTTTCACCCTGGAGACCAAGCGTTTAGCACTCAGACATTGGAGGCCATTAAACTCCTATGACAGCAATGTGTATATCTATCTATCTATCTATCTATCTATCTATCTATCTATCTATCTATCTATATTGTGTTTTTTTTCTTAAATGATACATGTGTCTTGAAAAGATAAATAAGTGACATATAGGTCTAATATGTTTTTAAACTCTTCAATTTATGATTATAGCTTCTGTTTTTGAGACAGAGTCTCATGTATCTTAGGCTGGCTTCCCTACTTGCTGTGCAGTGGAAATGATGCTGACCTTGTGGTCCGCTTGTCTCCACTTCCCAAATGCTGGGATTACAAGCATGAGATACCTTGCCAAGGCACTAAAGTTAGAGCTTCCTGCATGTTGAACAATCATACAACCAACTGAACTACATCTCTGGTACCTGATAAAATAATTCTTCATCTTTGTTTTTCTTTAAAAGTTATGCTCCTTCACAGTACTTTTTTTAAAAAGTAGATTTTTTTTTCACATATTGAAGGTTTTCGGCAAGTGATTTTATCCTTAGAAACGTGAAGAATGGATTATCAGTTTTTTCTTAAATTAGCTTGAAGATTCTTGGCCAGACATTTATCTGTGAAAGTTAGCCATTTACTTTTACTTCTGGTTGCTGATCTCTTGTTACTCGATGAATTTTTTTTTTTTAACTTTAAAGGTTAAATCTGTTATACAAGTACCAGTTGGTACATAAGAAATGCTAAGGTCAAATATTAGTACTTGAAAGTATACGTGGTTTATTTAAGAATAAATACCTTCTTGATAAAAGCTATTTTATTCAGTGTTATATTAAAAGAAGAAAAACCTGAAATTTCTTTTTGTTCATACTTTGGCCAATTAATATAAAAGATAGAATATTGTTGTTAAGTCATTAAAGGGGTAACACAATGTACTGTTATCAATTTAGAGATTAAGTACTTAAGGATATATAATCATATTTCAAGATAGTTCTAAATAGTTCAGTCGTGTCTTATAGTCTGTAATTCAGTTTTGTTAAGCACAGTATAATAAATCTTCCCCTACAATTGAATACTTTGATTCATTTGAAGTAAATAGAGAAAATAATTTTTGTTAAAATAGAAAAATTATTGCTAAGCACTTGCTAAAATTAGATTTGTACCTCGTTCTACTTTGCATATAAAAATCAGGCCTACATTTCCCTTCTATACATGACAGCTTGGTCAAGGAGCTGGGAGCTATGCCTCTCTCTCAGGTAACAGCCAGCTCCTCCTGTTGTCCTTCATTTCCATGTCATTGCAGTCTCTGTCACCGCATTGTAGCTTCCTGGCAGTCTCATTGCTTCTGAGTTCCCAAGTAATTTGTAGTGAGTGCCCAGTGTCCTTAGTTCACAGTTTTTATGTGTCGTGTGTTGGGGTAAGATTTCCCGTGTCTGTCACTGTTCTGCTGTTGTGTCTGTTAGGAACGCAGGTACTTTAGAGATCATGTCAAGTATACCTAGAATATGTTTTGGTCTATATTGTCATAACTTGGCAAGTCAGTTTATTTATGCTTTATGATTTTCTTTATATGTTTCAATATAAAACCTTTCAATATAAAAGATAGTGTTCTGATTAAGTGGTAAGTTACATGGAAGTTCATAATGGTAAAATATTTTCCTCTTGAAATAACTTTATTACTTGAGAAGAAAGTTGATGTAATTTGACATTTTTTAAGTTGGCTTCTGCTTTATTATTTAATAGCATTTGAATCCATTTGAGAATCTGTCTGTCAAATTACTTCCTCTACTCCATTGTATTTGCCACTGTATTCAGCACGTATCCAGACACATTTGAAGCAAAGTTCATAGGTATTTGTGCTCCAGACACACATTTGAAGCAAGGTTCATAGGTATGTGTGCTCCAATTTGGCAGTGGAAATGGGAGAAGTTTTTTTAGCCCCTTACACTTTTGTATTTTGTTGTTTTTGTTATCATTAGTTAGGCTTTTTCATTTAGTACTTAAGACCTGGTGACTTTCTTTACAATGTCAATGCATTTGTCATTTCTTTTTCCTTTTTATTTTCATCTGATGTTGGTTGTTTTTGTTGAGCAGCATAATTTTTTTGTCGGATTATTAATAGTATTTTAACAATATTTCTTCTCAATGACATTTGTATATTTATATGCAAAGTTGATAGTTTTGTCTTATTTGAATGTTTTCAGAAAGAGAAACTGCTTCAAGTATTAGGTTCCCTTGGAGAAACCATCTGTTACCGTAAAACCAGCTTCAGCCTGGAGCGAGCAGAGGCTCTGCTCGTGCACCACAGGATGGCCTTCGTCAGCATCGCTCTGCTCGCTGTTCGTCTCCTGCAAACCCTCCTCCCTGTTGAAAAGGTGAGGAACATACGGCCGGTTGTTTGTACTGAAAATGTAAAGAAGTGGCTATTTAATAGTGTGAAGGTGTTCTGTTGTAGAATATTTTCAAAATATACAAGGTATAGTACCATGTCCTGGAAACCTGACTAGGGTGAAGAGAGAATGAAAATAGACAGACACACAGACCCATGTACAGAAGCCATGCACTCTGATGGAGACACACCATCACCTGCAACAACCCAGAAACTCAATGTATTTAATTTATACATCTGAATCAAGGAGTCGGGTTTATTGTATGCAGGTGAACAAGGAGGTAAGTTTAGCTAATCTTGCTAGGAAATCTCTGTCTTCGTTACTCTTCTTGTTGTTGTGAAGAGACATCAAGGACAAGGTAGCTTATGCAAGAAAACATCTAATTGGATCCTTGCTTACAGTTTCAGAAGGTGAGTCCATGACTATAATATCAGGGAGCAAAGCAGGCAGGCAGGTAGGCATGGCAATGGGGCTGTAGCTGAGATCCACCAGTAGTAGGCAGAGAGAGAAGAGAGGAGAGAGAGAGAGAGAGAGAGAGAGAGAGAGAGAGAGAGAGAGAGAGAGAGAGAGAGAGAGAGAGACAGAGACAGAGAGATACAGAGAGAGACAGACAGACAGAGACAGAGAGAGACAGAGACACAGAGAGAGACTGAACTGTACATGGCATGGCATTTTGACACCTCACACCCTACTCTCAAGGCACAATTCCCACAAGGCCATCCCTTCTAACTATAAGACAGTCCACCAACTGGGAGCTAAATAATTAAATATATGAGCCAATAAGGACCATTCTCATTCATATCACCACAGTCTCTATAGGGGAGGAGTCTCAGCTTATAGTCATAGCGAAGGAGGAAGCTATGCTTGATATTTTATGCATCCAGTGCACACTGATCAGAGGAAGGCTTTGCCATTCCCAGTGTGGCTGAGGCATTGAGATCCTAGACATGGCTATGCCCATGTCAGTAATACACATTCACTCAGGAAGTTATCTGCCTCTTATACCTTTACCCAAGGCTTCTTCTATTCCTCACGGATAATTATCAGATCCCTGGTTATTGGGTATCCTCTGCTGATGCAATAAGTTAGATAAGGCCAAATTAAAAGTCCAGGTTTAATGAGCAAAGCAACTCCAGAATGGTCTTGGGGGAAAGGAGAAACCACATGACCTTTTGTTAGGAGGCCATTTAAATATCCTATAGGTATGGTCTTGAGCATCTCTGTGGGAGGAGCTGCTATTTCATGGGCTTTCTGAGACTGTGCAAGGTTTGGAACATCCCAGACTCCTTCAGTATGTGGGTGCCCGTTCAAGTCTGGCTACTTCCTGTGTGCTTGGGATGACTTGGGGAGCAGGGAGTAGGGAGTTGGTGGACTCAAGCTTAGTGGAAGAAACATTCAATTAGCTGCCATCCTGGAGACCTCAGGCATCTGTTCCTTGAGGGAGCAGAGGAGTCAGGTTGCTAAGAGAAAAAATAGACAATTAACACTGGCCCTATGAACAGGGCTAGCCGTGGGAAGAGTGAAGACTGCCAGAAAGAATGAAATAGAGATGTGCGTTGGTTGTACAGAAGAGACAAGGGTGAATGAGCCAGACGAAAGAGCAGATACGCCCTTGAGTCTGGAGAGGTGGTACCAGCACTGATGTCTCAGGAGCTTGGGGGGATGGCGTGCCAAATTAGGGGATTATGCTTTCTTCAGGAGTACTTGAGCCATTGCATCTGCTGTTTCTCTGGAGGTGGGGAGATGCCTCTGTCCATCCTGTAAGGGTGTCAGTAAGAATTTGAAGAAAACAGAGCTTTTTTGAGTGGGCATGTGGATGAAATCAACCTGTTAGTTCTCATCAGGTTGGTGTCCTCAAAACTGGTGTTGCAGGGACTGCCATATCTGGAAGGCCACCTGTTGTTGGAAGGAGGCCACTTGTTTGTTCCCCGGCCACCCAGACTCCATAAAATAAACACACAGAAACTGTATTAATTAAATCACTGCTTGGCCCATTAGCTCTCACTTCTTATTGGCTAACACTTATATCTTAATTTAACCCATCTCCATTAATCTGTGCATCACCATGAGGTCATGGCCAACCAGCAAAGTTTCAGCACGTCTGTCTCTGTCAGCAACCCCATGGCTTCCCCTGACTCTTCCTCCTTTCTCCCAGGTCAGGGTAGTTTTTCCCGCCTAGCTCTGTTCCTCTATAGCTCTGCTGTAGGCCCAAAGCAGTTCTTTATTTATCAATGGTAATCACAGCATACGGGGGGAATCCCACATCAACCTGTGGATTGACCTTGGCACAAGTCTGGCAGGACGAGTGGACCTGTCTAGAGACTGATCCACCAGGCCAGATTCCCTGATACAGTAGCAGGAACATGCAGGTATCTTGGTGTCATAGCAAAAGGCTATGGCTTTGGGTATAAAAGGTATTAACATTTTTAGAAGACAATCAAGGAAATTTACTGAAAAAGAAGTTGAACAAGTGAAGGAGGAGGAGAGAATTCAACATGTCTGCAGGGTTCTGTATACTCTCCAATGTTAACCTGTTCTGTATTTGAACAAGTGAAGGAGGAGGAGAGAATTCAACATGTCTGCAGGGTTCTGTATACTCTCCAATGCTAACCTGTTCTGTATTTGAACAAGTGAAGGAGGAGGAGAGAATTCAGCATGTCTGCAGGGTTCTGTATACTCTCCAATGCTAACCTATTCTGTATTTGGCTGTTTTTTGCTCTTTTGGGAGGCCTGCCAGCCAGGTCCTAAATAAATCACACATGGAGGCTTATTCTTAATTATAAATGTTCGGCCTTGGCTTGCCTTGTTTCTTGTTAGCTTCATCTATCTTTGACTTGAGGGATTTTATTTTTCTCTTATCCTATATGCCTTTTCTTATTCTATATCTGGCTGTATAACAGGGTGACTGGCTCATGAAGTCTTTGTTCTTCCTCTTGTTTCTTCTTTCTCTCCTAGATTTTTCCTTCTATATATTCTCTGTGCTTGCCAGCTCTGCTTATCCCTTCTTTTGCCTTGGCATTGGCTGTTAAGCTCTTTATTAGGCCAAGCAGGTGTTTAAAGACAGGCAAAGTAACCCAGCTTGACATACAGATAAAAGTAACAGACCTTAAAATAATATCCTACAATATTATTCTTAAAAACTAGGAACAGTAAAATCCACAGAAATTTAAGCACTTTTGAAAACTGTTTGTAGTTTATGAGATTATCAAAAAATTGAATTTATCAACGTTATAACTCTGAACCTCTGAATTACATCTAAAACCTGTTTATCCTGTACTGTGAAGCATGTGAATGAGGCAAGCCTCTCTGTGTCTTTATCAGGAAACTTAACTAATGAACTGATGAGCTACCAAGTGGTTGTAGTCTTCGGTGTCAGGAGAGAGCTATTGAACTGGTAAGGCTATCAGTACCCTAGTCATCAAACATCATCGATCTGAGAAGGATAAATTTTACCTGAGTGAGCAGAAGTGAGCAGCTTTCCAGCTACCTAGGGCTCCTCTCCCAGGTCTCTCTGTGGCCGTCAAACACTATCAGTCTTTAGCTGCCAAGCCCAGGAGAACTGACAGATTTTTCTGTGGAGCAGGAATTTGGAAAGAGTGGCCTACCCTTTCTTGGATTTTTTTTTTTTTTTATTGTTCTCAGTCTGGACAGGGTCTTGACAATAGTTTAAAGTACAAAGCAGTTTTTTGCTGTGTGGCTGGCTTTGCTACAGTTAAAGCAAGCTTCCAGGCGGAAGTTTCTGCGGCCGTGTATCTTCTTGGAGCAGAGACAGGATGCTGCCTGTAGCTGGCATCTCTCTATCATGAGAACCTTTTTTATTAAAATTTCACATTCTCAGATCTCTGAAGTGTTTGAGGATCAGGGAACAAAATCTGTTAGGTGTACCTAAATTAGACAAATGTTGTTCAGGCTTAACTAAAGCTAAATCTGAACAAATCAAAGAAGTTGATTATTTATGAGGTAATTAATGGTAATTAACTTTGTAGTTTAGCAAATTAGCTACAGCTTGCCAATGTTAGTAAAAGCAAGAAGGCTAATTGGTCTTTGTTAACCTGAGTAGACGTTAGTAAGGGAAACCCTTTGTCAGACTGTTTATGCATAGTAAAATAGGAATATCTCAGTCTCTAGTGTTCAGCTGTGATCCTCAAACATAGAGCATAATTATAATCTGTGGAAGGCAAAACCAACTTTTAACATTCTTACAAAATCTAATTGTCAACAAGACACATCCCTGTGCATGGATATATAGAGGTGCAGCTTTGATACTTTAGTAGACCATCATTTTAAACCTTAACTTTAATAAACCTTGTTTTTAGGACAGGACAGGAATTATGCAGAAATCTGTCCTAATCAAAGATAACTTGGAAACCTAATGTCTACTGGTGGACCCATTTCCTTGTGCTCCCCTTTATCTAAGATGGCAACAAAGTCATATGTCCTCTATCTAAGATGGCTGTGAGATCATATGACCTCTTTCTTTTCCATACTTAGTCAATATGGCCAGTGCCCTCGTGGAGTTTTCTAGAACAGTTTAAATTTGGAGTTACTAGTTTTTAACTTTTGTTACAGATTTTTAACCATTCATAATTTTCTTAGCTGTTTTTCATTAAAATAAAGTAGACCAGCATAAATTAGTCATCACATCAAGGTTCAGCAAAGCCCATAGGCAAATTCTGCGTCTGGACAGCTATGTGTAATAATCAGCTGAGCTATAACCAAGACATACAGAATATGCAATCCCAGACATCCAAGACTAGTTAAAACAAGCATGTAGTGACCACATGATTCATACATTTTTATCCATACATACAAACTAGACAGAGAAACAAGCTGCAGGAGTTCAGGTGGAAACAGAGACCGAACCCTGTGTCTGTAGTCTGTCTGTATTGTGAGAGAAAGCCAGGAAGTAGCAGAACCTGCAGGCTACAAGAGCCAGAGCAGGCAGGAGCAAAGGAGGGTGGATGGGCAGGGAGAATCATAGCCTGGTACTATGGTAGTGAGAGAGCAAAAAGTGACCTTGCCAGGGTGTGCCGGTAAGAGAAAGCAGCAGGAACAGTAGAGTTCAGGGGAATTGGGGGAACAATTGAGGGAAGGCACAAGAAGTGGGCAGACAGACAAGCAGGGAACAGTGGCTGTGGTCAGAGATGCAGACAGAGAACTGGAGAGGAGATGGGATTTGGATAAATTTTGTAGGAGAGTGCAGGGTGTCTGGGGACTGAAGTTGAACTTGCAGGTACCCATTCACAGGCCTTTGCTGTGTGCCAGAGGGAAACTGCCTTCAGTTGTGTAACCCCACGACTGGGAGCAGTATGTGGGATTGCCTGTGTGTAGGATGCCTTTCTCAACAGGGGAACCCCAGGGGGCCGGAGATGCCTGGCACTGCAGTGGCTTGGCAAGCAATCTGGAGGTCGGAAGAGGTTTTGGACCTCCTATAGGCATGTGTTTTCAGAAAAGATTCAACTCTACCCAGGTTCAGTACCAAGTTTAGCCACCTGGCTTGGTACCTTTTCTCAGTCAGACATTCTCATCTTATTTCCTCTGTATGTGGCTTTCCTCTTCCCAGAATTCATTTAGTCTGGTTGCCCATCCTATACTAACTGTCTGGCTACAGCCAATCAGCATTTTATTAACTTAATACGAGTGCCAAAATCTTTATAGTATACAAGAGCATTATCCCACAGCAGGTACCCACATGCATTTTGCTTACATGTGTACACAGACACAAAGAAAAATAAACTCTGATAAAGCCTAATTGTTTGACTCATATTGCTAATATTTGATATTTGGTTCTTTGTTTCAGTATCTAAGCTATATTGATGGTTTGAGCTAATTATATGAATTCAAGTGTTTGTTTTTTGACAGTTCTTCATGTAATTGACATAATCTCTTACAGAGATGCTTTTCCACCTTTGATATTATTAAACTTTTGTCCTCGTTTTTAGTACATTCTTAAAATCTACTTTTCTATTTTACCTAATCCTTTCTTTTTAAAAAACTTGGTCTTTTTATTTGGGCTATAAAATAATCTCTTGGAAAATATTTTAATATACAAAGAAGAACAAAAATTTACTTATGATTTCATATTAATTTGTGTTTTTTCTTTTTTCCTTTACTGTCAAATTGAGAGTATCTATAAAAATTATACTTTTATGATGCCGTTTTCTCTCTAATACACATTTCTATGTAACTAGGCACTTCATAAATTTTAATGGATACTAGTATTTTACCATAAAAATGTTCTATAATTTATAATGACATTCTTTTCAAAATTAAATTTAGGATTTTTTTTCTCATTTTTTTATTCAAGATTTCCATCTCCTCCCCCTTCCCTCCCCTCCCTTCCACCCATACCCCCACTCCACCCCTCTCCAAAGACAAAGAACCATCAGGGTTCCCTTCACTATGTTAAGTCCAAGGTCCTCCCAGCTCCCCCTAAGTCCAGGAAGGTGAGCAAGCAAACTGACAAGGCTCACAGTGAGCCCGTCCATGCTGTAGAGTTCATGTTCATTGCCATTGTCCTTGGTTTCTCAGTCCTCCTCCACTGTCAGCCACATTCAGAGAGTCCGGTTTGGTCCCCTGTTCCATCAGTCCCATTCCGACTGGACTTGGTGGTCTCCCGTTAGATCTGTTCCACCGTCTCAATGGGTAAAAGCACTCCTCGCGGTCCTGGCTTCCTTGCTCATGATCTCCCTCCTTTTGCTCCTCAACAGAACCTTGAGAGCTCAGTCTGGTGCTCCTATGTGGGGCTCTGTCATTTTCTCCATCCAATGCCAGGTGAAGGTTCTATGGTGATATGCAAGATATTCATGAGTATGACAATAGGATCTGGACATTTCTGGCACCCTCTCCTCAGCTGCCCTAGGAACTAGCTGGGGTCGTCTTCCTGGACACCTGGGAACCCCTCTAGAGTCAAGTCTCTGCCAACCCTAGAATGGCTCCCGTAACTAAGATATATAATTCCTTGTTCCCATATCCACCCTTCCTATATCCCAACCATCCTATTCCCCCAAGCTCTTCCCATCCTCCACTTCACCCTTTTCTCTCCCCATCCCCCCATCCCCCCATCCCACCCCACCCCCATGTTCCCATTTTTTGTCCGGCAATCTTGTCTACTTCCAATAACCAGGAGGATAACTATATATTTTTCTTTGGGTTCACCTTCTTATATAGCTTCTCTAGGATTTTTTACGAATTATAGGCTCGATGTCCTTTATTTATGGCTAGAAACCAATTATGAGTGAGTACATCCCATGTTCCTCTTTTTGGGCCTGGGTTACCTCGCTCAGGATGGTGTTTTCTATTTCCATCCATTTGCATGCAAAATTCAAGATGTCATTGTTTTTTACTGCCGAGTAGTACTCTAATATGTATATATTCCACACTTTCTTCATCCATTCTTCCACTGAAGGGCATCTAGGTTGTTTCCAGGTTCTGGCTATTACAAATAATGCTGCTATAAACATAGTTGAACAAATGCTTTTTTTTTTTTTTTTTTTTTGTTTTTTGTTTTTTGTTTTTTGTTTTTTTGAGACAGGGTTTCTCTGCAGCTTTAGAGCCTGTCCTGGAACTAGCTCTTGTAGACCAGGCTGGTCTCGAACTCACAGAGATCCGCCTGCCTCTGCCTCCCGAGTGCTGGGATTAAAGGCGTGCGCCACCACCGCCCGGCTTGAACAAATGCTTTTGTAATATGATTGGGCATACTTGGGTAAATTCCCAATAGTGGGATTGCTGGGTCCTGGGGTAGGTTGATCCCAAATTTCCTGAGAAACCTCCACACTGCTTTCCAAAGCGGTTGCACAAGTTTGCATTCCCACCAGCAATGGATGAGTGTACCCCTTACTCCACATCCTCTCTAGCAAAGGCTATCATTGGTGTTTTTGATTTTAGCCATTCTAGCAGGTGTAAGATGGTATCTCAGCGTTGTTTTGATTTGCATTTCCCTGATTGCTAAGGAGGTTGAGCATGCCCTTAAGTGTCTTTTGGCCATTCGGACTTCTTCTGTTGAGAATTCTCTGTTCAGTTCAGTGCCCCATTTTTTAATTGGGTTAATTAGCATTTTAAAATCTAGTCTCTTGAGTTCCTTATATATTTTGGAGATCAGGCCTTTGTCTGTTGCGGGGTTGGTGAAGATCTTTTCCCAGTCAGTAGGCTGCCTTTTTGTCTTAGTGACAGTGTCCTTTGCTTTACAGAAGCTGCTCAGCTTCAGGAGGTCCCATTTATTCAATGTTGCCCTTAATGTCTGTGCTGCTGGGGCTATACGTAGGAAGCGGTCTCCTGTGCCCAAATGTTGTAGAGTACTTCCCACTTTCTCCTCTAACAGGTTCAGTGTGTTCAGATTGATATTGAGGTCTTTAATCCATTTGGACTTGAGTTTTGTGCATGGTGATACACACGGATCTACTTTCATTCTTCTACAGGTTGACATCCAGTTATGCCAGCACCATTTGTTGAAGATGCTTTCTTTCTTCCATTGTGTGCTTTTAGCTCCTTTATCAAAAATCAGGTGTTCATAGATTTGTGGGTTAAGATCTGGGTCTTCTATTTGATTCCATTGGTCGACTTCTCTATTTTTATGCCAATACCAAGCTGTTTTCAATACTGTAGCTCTGTAATAGAGTTTGAAGTCAGGGATGGTAATGCCTCCAGAAGTTCCTTTATTGTATAAGATTGTTTTGGCTATCCTGGGTTTCTTGTTCTTCCATATAAAGGTGATTATTGTCCTCTCAAGATCTGTGAAGAATTTTGATGGGATCTTTAAGGGGATTGCATTAAATCTATAGATTGCCTTTGGTAGTATTGCCATTTTTACTATGTTGATCCTCTGAATCCAAGAGCAAGGGAATTAAAACCCATATTTTATAAAAGCTTTGTTTTTAGGTAGCTTTTTGTTATAGTGCTAACATGTTCAAACAAGTATGCAGCTGAATGCATTTCAGACTGTTGACCACCTTCTTGAATAGACAACGTTACCAGCTTATCAGACCGGAAATTACCGCATCTAAAAGGACTGTGGACCTCCTCCAGGAAGGCCTTCTCTCTGCTGACCAGTTTGTCGCTTTGAAGGTCATGCCACAGAGCTGTGAAATCTTGCTCAGCTTCTAGTCTTTGGGCTTTATCACTCACTGTTGCTCCTTTTTGAAGCAACTTGTTAATTTTTATTGCAAAATAAAATATTGCATACATATTAAATGGGTTTTCAAGGCACAAATATGGTTTACAAATCTTACTGACTACATATGTTTTATCTGTTTTTAAACACTTGTTATTTATTGTGTGTGTGTTTGTGGGTACATGTGCCGCAGTAAGTCACAGTGCTACTTGTGGAAATTGGCTCTCCTCTACAGTGTAAGCTCTATACACTCAAGCATAGTGGCAGGTGCCTTTAAATACTGAGCCATCTCAGTGGCCCTGATTTTATACACACACACACACACACACACACACACACACACACACATATTTATATATATTTTTTCTTTTCTTTAAAGAAAAGAAAACAAACTATCTTTTTTCATTAGACATACCAATACAAGTTCCCACTCCCTCCCTTCCTCTCATTCCCTCCACATACCCTCCCACCCCATCCCCATCCAATCCTCTGATGGTCAGGCACATTGCTTTGGGGAAGGTCCAAGGCCCTCCCTACTATATCTAGGCTGAGCAAGGTATCATCCAAAGAGAATAGATTCCCAAAAAGCCAATACATGCAGTAGGGATATATCCTGGTGCCACTGCCAGTGACCCCTCAGTATGCTCCAGCCATGCAACTGTCAGCCACAATCAGAGGGACTAGTTTGGTCCTTTGCTTGTTCCTTCCCAGTCCAGCTGGAGTGGTGAGTTCCCATTAGCTCAGGTAGACTGTTTCAGTGAGTGAACCTATCATGGTCTTGACCTCTTTGCTCATATTCTCATTCCTCCCACTCTTCAACTGTACTTAGGGAGCTCAGCCCTGACTATATTTTTAAATGTAAGGTTATATCTCTGAACTTGACTGTTAGTGGTAAAATCTTACACGTCATTCATGTACAGCCAGTGGAGTTATTTAAGAAAACACTACTTTAAGGAAAGTGTGTCAGTTAATGCATTAACGATAACCTTAGAGGGCACCAGTATCCTTCAATACCCCATTTGGAAATGAAAAATGAAAAGAACATCCTCTTGGATTAGTGTAGTCAAGACTGAGTCTAAATTTGAATTCTTCATTTGTTTTCCTGTACGTTTTTCCTGTCTGTGGTTTTTAGTTACTGGTCTGTCTACAATCTGTTCATTGTGTGTGTCAGTGTCTGTGTCAGATGCTTGTGTGTGTATACTTGTACATGTGTGTATCTGTGTCAGATGCTTGTGTGTGTATACTTGCACATGTGTGTATCTGTGTCTGATGCTTGTGTGTGTATACTTGTACATGTGTGTATCTGTGTCAGATGCTTGTGTGTGTATACTTGTACATGTGTGTATCTGTGTCTGATGCTTGTCATGCCTTTCCTAACACTGCAGGAAACAGCTTGGGAAAGGATTAAGAATTCTTTACAGAAATCTTTTTCTTTTTGAGACAGGGTTTCTTGTAGTTTTAGAGCCTGTCCTGGAACTAGCTCTTGTAGACCAGGTTAGCCTCGAACTCACAGAGATCCACCTGCCTCTGCCTCCCGAGTTCTGGGATTAAAAGCGTGAATCACCAATGCCCCGGCCAATAATCTTAAATTACTGACCTTGAGTAACACCCATTACTACAAACAGTTGTTATCAAGCTATATTCACAGATTACTTTTAATACTTACAGTGAAGATTGCTTCTAACTGATTGGCTGCTTTCACCAAATGATTATCACAACATACATATACACATACATAATTCTGGGTCAGAATCATGTAAGAGTGTGAATTTAAAACAAAAATTGCATTTGGCTTAGCTTGTACAGTGAATTGCACGGAAGTGCAAGGCCTAGTGAGGTGGTTCCTTATTCAAGACAGGCTAAACTCAAACAGGCTAGGCACAGAGTAGGATTGCAGGTTATGTACACAGTAGGACTGCTGGTTAAGTTCACAGTCATACTGATCTCAGGGTACATTATTAACTTGATGGCAATGTCTAAAATAGTTTAGTTTCCTTGACGTCAAGGGACATTTTCAGAAAAATGTATTACCCCAGAATGCATAGAAAGAATGATGGCAGCGGCAGAACTACCTCCTGTGCCTTTTCAGTGTTCTTAGTTACTAACCACTCTCAGTTGTGTTCCTAGAAGGCTGGAGAATATGGGCTCAATCCTACTTAGTAATACTTAATACACATAATATACTTCCAGGTCATTTTGGAAAAGGTAAAATTTTACATTTAAAATGTGCATTTTGATTTGTGAAAAATTAAAATGTAGAATCCTAGTAGAGACCTTGGCCCTCATTAGCTATATAGTTGTGATTCTTAAAGCCATCTACTTGTTTAAACTCGTCAGATTAATGTTTCTAGACAAGACTTATCAATTACCTGAACTGCATGTGTGTGCATGTATAGATTGTGTGTGCATGTACAGTGTGTGTATAATATGCCCAGAGTCCTTTTTTTTGTTGAACATAGATATTTTTCGTTGTTTTTCTGAAGATAAATCAATGTTTATAATTTTTGATAGTACATTTGTGTTTTTAACTTACAGCTTCACTAGATCAGTTTTAGACACTGCAGGAAATTGTAATGAATGTATTTATAGGTTACTTATATTTCTTTAATTAACTACTTTAAAATGGCACTAAACAGAAATCCTCTTCCATTACTCCTCATGTCTCCATTGTATATAAATGTGAAGTTTTGCTGCCCTCTGCCTGTGAGGAGTCACCAACCACTGGAGGAGAATTTGAGCCCTGAAAATTGTCATGTTCACAGAGGTTTTCTTTTGAAATGGATATGTTTTGATTGTAAATACTTTGAAGAGTATTCATATGTGATTAAAATGTTGGTTATCTTGTGAAAAATATTTTAGGTGTGTGTGTGTGTGTGTGTGTGTGTGTGTGTGTGTGTAGCGGGGGGACTTGTCTGGAAATAATATCCCTGAATCAGAAGATGCAGAATCCATGTGTATTCTAGGAATAATCTTGTATTCTTCGCAGCTTGCAAGCAGAAGTAAAAGCAGAGAACTTCAGAGAACTTCATACATCATGTCCTCTTGCCATTTAGGGTTGCGTGTGCAGTCTCGTGACTGATGCTTCTGATTGAATGATGCAGAGCAGTACACTTTGAAGTATAATGCACAAACAGATCTCCTTGAGGTCTTGTTATTTCTGTCTTCCATATTCCATTAAATATGATTTACTTGTTTATATTTCCAGGCAAGACATGCACAATATCATATCATATGGTTTATATCATCAATATCGTAAGAGCTCTGGTGTTCCATTTTGAAACCTTCACTTGGATAGTGGTATCTCTTAACTCCTCACCTGAGACATACTTCTTTGCTTCTTACATGTTTTCTTCTTATAGACTTTGTTATTTCAATAAGTAGTATCTTCATTTTTCATTTGTTAATTCTTAGGCAAAAGTTCCAGCCCTTAAGTAACATTTCTCCAATATGAAGTACCTGAGTGGAACGCAATGTCCTGTTTGATATATATTATTGCAGTAAACTCTTCATTGGTTTCTCTATCTTTGCCTTTGTATTTTACCCTGTATTCATTGCAAACTAGTCTCAATAATTGCTTGCATCCTGTCACAGGCTTCCATCTGTGAGCAAATCCTTAAGAAAAATCAAAGCCATAGTTGATCTGGTGCATCTTTCTCTTTCTCCACCTCTCAGTACTATCTATAATGGCCTGATTGGAACTTTGCTATTCCCTTTGCTGAGACTGTTTTCCCCCAGATACCTTTATTTTCTGACTGTCTGGGTCCTTTATTTTGCATCTGGGAAGAGGGAGCCTTAGTTGAAGAATTGCCCCTATCAGACTGACCAAATTGAGGGGCATTTCTTGATTGATGATTGTTGTGGGAGAGCCTGGTCTGAAGTAGACCATGCCATTTTTGGGCAAGTGGTTCTGGGGTCATAGAAAACTAAGCAAGCCAGTAAACTGTTTTTCTCTGTGGGTTCTGCTTCAGTTCCTGCCTTCATGTTCTTGGCTTGAGTTCCTGCCTGGGTTTTCTTTGGGGATGGTTTGTAACTGGTAAGCCAAATAAACGTTTTCTTCTCTAAATTGGATTTGGTCATGACGTTTATCACAGCAGAAGAAAGCACACTAGGGCACTCTGACGTCACCATATGTTGCCTGAGCTCCTTCCGCTCCTTCAGCCAATAGCTGCTGAGATACCAGCCCATTGGGGCGTGGTCTCTCTGGTGTGTGGTTTTCCTCTCTTTTTCAATAGTAGAGTTGCTCACGACTTTCTAATATCTGCTTTCTGACTCATCTAAGCTTTTCAATGGTTTTAACCTAAAATTTGGTTCCATCTTTTGATCTTCATTTTTTGTTTGTCAACTCTTCAGGGCGCTGTTGCTTAATTGGTGAAGCATTTATCTAAATTGTTATATTGGGGTAAAAACCTGATAAAGAAACCAGCAGAGGCACCACCAGCTGTCCCTCTCTCGCCATGCTTCTCAGATGAGAAAGGCCTGCGAATCATTCCAAGTTCCTCTGTACTGTCCTCTTTACTGTGCCTCTCTGTTGTAGCATATCCTGGGTCCTCCCAAATCTCTAGGGCTAATTTTGGTCAGCTAGTCTTTAACTTTGTCCCTGATTCATTTAGACTGAGACTGCAATCTTATTAACAGTCTCAGTTTGTCACAGTACGATCAAATATCCCACAACAAATTGATCCAGCTCTTAATATTTGACTTTCAAGACGATGATGATTATTGTTAAAGTAGGACATCCATAAAATAAATCATGGTTAAACCCAGTAATAAAGACAGTATTTCAGTCATACTACTGAGCCTGTTGAATGGTTTTTCTTTAACTTTTACTTAATAACATTTCACTTCTTTAGCTAATACTAAGAATCTTACCACAAAACTAGAATTATTAAAAATCAGTTCTAGTTTTAAATCCATTGAGTTTTGGTTATAAAATATATCTTAATATAAAGAAGTACAATAGGCTTGTCTTCTGTAAGTTTTCTGGCACTATTTGAAATATTATGTTGAATTTTCTCTCAAAAGAGCACAAATCAACTTTTGCTCAAATAAATCAGGATGCGCTTGAAGTAATGTTGTGCTGTTTCACGTGTAGAGTGAGCCCTGCATTGCATGGTTACTTATGTCAAAGAAAATGTTTTTGTTCCCAGGAGCATCTTGGCCTTCTTGCTTTGCTTTATAGCTGAGGGGTAAACAAGGGACAGACTAGAGGTAGAGCAATTCCGGATCTTGTTCCAGGAGGAGCAATCTCCTGGCCTGGGACAAAGAGTCCATATATGGACTTCAGACATTTTGAGCAGAGAGAAATTTCATTGAATAAAACATAGACGTACATGATATGTTGATATGTTGGGAAATACAATTTTCTCTTGAAAGAACATAAATTTTTGGTAGAAAATGAGGAAGATAGACTGAACTAACTTTGTGTTTTACAGTGTGTTTCTAAAAAACACTTTAGAAAATATTTAACTTTTTGTTTTGTTTTTTGTTTTTTTTTTTTTTTAAATCTAGGCGAGTGAGTTTTTGCCAGAGCCCATGTCAGCAGCATTATTCCTTGTGTCTTTGGACATTCCTATTTCTTTGGAATATCCAGAGATTCATGACGCTGTTGTGTCGTATTTGGAACAGCTGGATTCTGAAAACTACAGTATTTATAAACGAACTGCAGAGGCTGTTTATTCAATTGAATGTACCTGCAATTTCCTATCTGATGTTGGTAAAGAGGTAAAGTATTTTGCGAGTATCTCCTACATCTTTATGGTGAAGTGTTGAGAAAAATCTAACCTACGCTGCTCCAACTGATAGATGTACAACAAATAAATTTCTAGGAGTGTGATACATTTTTATTGAATGGGTCTGTAGTCTGATTAAAATAAGGATATAAATTTGCACAAAAGCAACACAGTTACTGTAGTGTACTGAATAGTGTGTAGTCATAGAATTAGCAGTTTCAGAAACCATAACTGTCTTATTGTGGGAAGGGAGTGATGACCTATTTAATCCAAATTATGATAGCTATGTTAATGCATACTTACAGGCTTGTAGATTAAATTTTGTTTTAATTTTTTATGTCTTTAATTGTAGTCTTGAATTATTTGTAAGATAGTGGGTGTCTTAAGGTATAGTATCAAAGAAGTAATTATTACCATTCATCTCATTTAAAAATATTATTGAGCATAACATATTATATTGAAAGACTAGTGGATCCTAGAGATGACATTGCTTCTAGTAGAGATAGCATCTGAAAATTCCAAAATTGGTCCTGCCCACAATTCTTACTCCCTTTGAGCATCTCTGAACTTCTTTGTTATAATTTTCTTTTATTTGTTCGTTATGGAGTTTTTCCTTAGTTTGCCATATTCTCTTATCCCCTCCAGACCTTATTCTTGTTAGGTAAGGGCGTTGCTGCTGGAGCTGAATCACAGCTCAGCCCTTTTTGTTTGCTCTCCTGTTTGCTGTTGTAAATTGGTGGGATTGGCCTTGAGCTCATTTTGTAGTCCTGGCAGGCCTTACACTTGGCCTACTTAGTTTCTTGGATGAAGGCCCAAGCTATCTGCCCTGGCTCATTTTCTGTTTCCTGTCACTTCTTGATGCTTCTAACTTTCTGTTTCTTTCTTTACAGTTTTTTTTTTTTTTTTTTTTTTTTTTTTTTTTTTTTTTTTTTTTTTTTTTTTTTTAAACAGGGTTTTCTGTAACTTTGGAGCCTGTCCTGTAACTAGCTCTTGTAGACCAGGCTGGCCTCGAATGTTTGGCATTCTGCAATCTTTTGGCTGTGCACCTGTAGATGCCTTCGTTGTTTCCAGAACTTGTCAGGATGGTAGAGAGGGATAGTAATAACTACACCAGTATTTTAGTCACAGAGTCACAAACGAGCAGAGGCTACCCACATAGTGAGTGGTCTCAGGTGGTATTTCACTGTGCTTCCCCTACACATTGCCTTCTAAGTTGACATTTGTAGACTGATTCTTCAGAAAGTGTACTTAAAGAATCCTGAACAGGGTCTCTGAACGGTTTAATTTCTTGAAGGTACTTAGTTAACTATGAGAATTTTTGTTGTATATGAATTTCATATATCTTACCCCTTTTCTCTTTTATTACAGGAAGAAAAGAATCTCCTAGAATTAATAGAGCTGGCAGACAAAGCCTTGCGTAGCTTTTCCTACCATCAGCACTCCCCCCTAATAAAGGAAATCATCTGCATTTGTTCAAAGATGTAATATTTTCTTTGTTAAATGTGACAGTATAGGCCTGTGTCTGTGTGTGTGTGTGTGTGTGTGTGTGTGTGTGCATGTATGCACATGTGTCTATGTGTGTGTATGTGTGGGCATTAACATGAATATGTCAATTTAGGAATAATATGCATGAAAATGTTACATAAACTTAGGAATTATATAAATGAAAATGACCTTCCCTGTTTCGTATTTTCGTTAAAATTGTTTCATGGGTCTCACTATTTAATTGTATTAGCTTATTAAATTGTATGGCTGCATTAACTAGTTAACTGCTTTATTCAGGCATTAACTTTGACAGTGTCATGCCTGTGATGAAATGAGTAGGTTTTGTATTTGTATGCACTGTAGTCATCCCTGTCAACTACTCAAGCAGTTATCAGTTTAAGTAGCTAGAGGTGCTGGCTCACATTTACAGGCTAGTGCTCAGGATAACAGAAGCAGGGGATTCACTCTGAGTTCAAAGTCAGAGTGTACTCTATAGTGAGACCCAATCTCAAAAAATAAAGTCAAGACAGAAACAATTCCCCAAGTTTAAGATTTTTTTATATACGCTTTATTGAATTACTAATTTTATAAAATTTAGTAATTTTATAAAACTTATGGATTTTTAGAAAGCACCATGCATTGGTTAATTTACTTTGAGGACACTGGAACAGATTCCTATAATAAAATATGATGACTATCGGTTAACTTTGAGTTTTAATTAAGTTTTTATTAATGTGGATAATATGAGTGTACATGTCATGACATATGTGTGGAGGTAGGAGGACAACGTTGGGGATTGATTCTCTTCTTCCACTGTAGGATCTGGTAACTGAACTCAGATCATCAGGTTGCCGTGACAAACACCTCTACCGCTTAAGCTATTTTATTGGCTCAAGTCCAAAAGTTTTTTTTTTATTGTTGTTTTTGTTTGTTTGATTTTCTGTTGTTAAAATTTTGTTCTTTTTGTTAAGGTCTGATTGTATAGCCTTGGCTAGCCTGCAGCTTTCTATGTTGACCAGGGTGACCTGGAACTTAGGGATCTGTCTTTGTCGCCTGAGTGTTGGACTTGAAGGCTTGTGTCACTATGCCTGGCTGCAAGTGTGGTTTTAAGGATGTTTCTTTTTGTTTCTTTCTCTACTCCTCAAGAGAGTATGTTTTGCCAATCTAGGTAATTAAGGGAAGATCCCACTCAGAAGAACTGGAGCAGGAGGGGATCTTTCCAACATGCTGTGTAATTCTTCCCTTAGTGACTTGCTGCCATCAGATATTTTGGCTCTTTTTCTTTTTTACCAGCTGGAAATCTGCACAGGCCAGTCCGTTACTACAGGGGGAGAGTCAGAAGGTGTTTCTCCATATGCTGTCTCACCCGTGGCCACAGGTGAAGGTGGAGACCTATCAGTGCTGTCTGGAGATTGTGAAGGTGTGCCTTTTCTTTTGCCTGTTTTTAAAACTAATTTGTTAATATGAGAACTAAGAATGGATTCTCATACTGTGTCTCTAGAATGAAATTTCCCAAGCTTTTGTGTTAGCCCTAAGAACTGTACTTCATTAGTAGATTGTAGTCATTAGTCTGATTTGGGAAGCTTGCACTGTTAAATTTCCTTTGGCTTCTTAGTACCTTTGAACAACTTTATTAAATCTAACAATGCCTGTAAATCTGTTTGGGTGTTGCCATTCTTACTCCCAATACCACAGCTATCCAGACGTCTTTCTCTCCCCTTCCATACCATCGGCACAGCTGCTCTTGGTGCTGGTGTGTACTTTCCACCCATGTTTTTAGAATATGTGTTTCTTGTATGTGCATGTCTTTATAAATAAAGTGTATTACTGTTTGTTTTGTGCATCGTAAGTATAGTTTCATACTATACATGTTATTGCCAAGTTTTTTAGTTTATCTGAAGGATTTGAGATCTACTTAGGTAATTCATCTTTATTGTTAAAAGTTTGGGTTTGTTTCCTTTTACTTAGTGGTGAGTATTTAGGTCGAATCTCTTTTTTACTGAACTGAGGTTTCTAATTCTGAGTGCTGGGGTGTCTACCCCATCGTGCTCAGATGGCACTATGCCCTTCTGAGATGACTTTTAAAAGCTATAACCTTGGTAGCATCATCTAGGAGATGGTCATAGGAGACTTACAGAAGGAATTATTATATTTATGATAGAATAAGCTGAAGCTCATTCATGAATAAGTTGAAGCTGAAGTGTGTCTTGAGGAAGTGACATCTATTTTTAAACTTTAGACTGAAGCTTTAACTCTCTAAAGTTTAGAGTACTTTTTGTGGCATTAAGTTAGGGGAGAGGCAGGAAGGGGAGCAGAGAAAAATGTAGAGCTCAATAAAAAACAATAAAAAAGCAAATACAATAATGTATGTGCACGTAAATGTGAGATCACATGTGTATATTTTGACCTCTGTATTATTAGTAGTTATAAAGACGAGTAATTTCCAGTATGAAAGGAATTGAGTTTACGTTTGTGACTCATTGTTGCATGTTCTATTAATAGTTTTGATCACTTCCGTTCTCTCTCACATAGCATCATATAAAAAATTTTCTGTTATAACTGGGAAAGGTTTTGATGTTTCCTACTTCCGTATGTTTCATAGATTTCTTCCCCAATACTTTTTATTTCTTCTTTTTTTTTAAATTTGAATTTTATTTTTCTTTCTCAAGCTTTAGTAAATCACGTCACAAATCAGACACATCAGGTTAAGGTTTTAGAGTTTTTTATATCTTTTGACTTTTAGGGGTTATGGCTGTTTGGTTATTTATGAAGACTTTGCTCATTGGCAGAACATTACACAGCCCATATAGACTTCAACAGCTAGATAGAAAATTTTAGTAGCTAAAAGACCTTTCTAATGATGTGAAAACTAAAGTATAAACAGAAGAAAGAGAATTCTTTTAGAAAAATCATTGTCACTAATTTAAAAAAAAATTTGTGTTATTTTACAGGAATGTTTAGGTGTCCATAATGTCACTAAACCTGTATCTTCACTTTGTAGTGGAATTCATTTTCTGCTTCATCCAAAAGTTCTATATGAAATCTCTGCGTTTGGTATTCAGGAACCCAAAAATGAGGTATGAGGTCTTAAAAATATGTATAAAAGATTACTAAGTCAAAGATATACTCTAATAAAATTGGACAGCCTCATGAGTAGCTATAAGGAAATGTATACTTGATATATTAAGTTCTGATAGTATTTACATAAAAAGAAATGTTAAAGGGAATGAATAAATCAAAATACAGAATGCTTTGGATCTCCTAGAATCAGATCAACATTTTACTTATTTCCTCTTACATAAAGGAACTGCAGAATAGTTATTATTTCAGACTTATTTGATAAGAGTAAAAGAGCAGAAACTTAAGGGAGAAAACTCAATAATATCAGAATATAGACGACATATGGAGAGAGGGACATTTGAAGAAAGAGAAGCTAGTTTTGTACCTTTTCAAGTTTTATTAAGCATTACAGGTCTGTGAGAGGGCTTAGTGGGACTTCTCATAGCCTGGCTGTGTCTGTTGTGTAGGTGAATGCTGCTGCCAAGGCCATTCTGTTGTATCTGCTTCAGGGACGATTAATGATGACAGCGCTGACCTGGAATAAGTTTATCGAGTCTCTCTGTCCTGTCATTCCAGTGCTACAGGTACTCTGTACAGTTCATTTTTTATGATACCATTTGTCTTTGGCTGGTTTTCAGTGATTTAAAAGAATGCAAATAGCAGAAATGTCACATTGTGAGAAAAATGAAGTGGAGCCTTGAGGGTACCGGGGAGAGAGAGCAGGAAGTGGGCAGCTGTCTTGTTTCTGGCAAGAGGTTAAACAAGGATAGCTAATTTGCCAGTGTATACTTTATAGATCTGGGTGGGAGGTCAAAAGTATTGACTGTGGAAAACGGAACTCACCCTTTTATAAAGGCTTTGAGGCAAAGCCAGCAATCCTTGTTAAGCAGACATTGCATAATTAGCTTGCCTCATGCGTTCTATTTGTGCATGTATTTAATTAGAGTGATGCTTTGATTAATGAGCTCATAGGCACAAAACTTTCTTAAGCAGCTCTTCTAGGCACTGAACGAATGAGGACAGTTTAGGTCCCTACCTCCCTTGGATGGAAAGGTAGAGCCAGAACCCACAAACGTACTTGCTGTGGTCCTGCCGCTGGGCATCAGCATGAAGAATGAAGTAGTATCCGGCCACCAGATGAGTTTCCACAAGTGGCTGGCCCTGAATAAGTCAAGCCATCTTTATTTATACTTTAAAAACAAGTGTGTTTTTCCATACTAACAAATTGTTTTCTCCACCCTCCAGTGTTAGCGTCCGGCAAAACAAATATGTCAAAAATTTTTTTTTCCAGTTCGAGACCAGCCTGGTCTACAAGAGCTAGTTCCAGGACAGGCTTCAAAGCTACAGAGAAACCCTGTCTCGAAAAACAAAAAACAAAAAACAAAACAAAACAAAACAAAAAAAATTTTCCACAACTTTTACATCAAAACATCTTTAAACCAAAAGCAAGACATCATTTTGCTATCTTGGCCAAATATTGAGCCAGGTTCATCCTGTCTTTACAAAACTAAAAGGTGATTAGCATAGGCACACATTTTCAAGAGTCTTATTCAAAACATATTTACAGAAAAATGGGTGATTTGACATAAACTGCTTGCATACAGTTAGCTTTTACTTTAACTGCCCATTGACTTTTTTTGTCTCTGATCCTGTCCTGAATTAGAACAGTTCCCAGGATCCGGAATGACAGCTGGCATTTCTAAAAAAGCATCAGTTCCTAAAGAATTTTAGGGGAAAATATTTTAGGAAAAACATGTAGAAGAAATGGCTGTAATTCACTGGAAATAGGCTACAGTTTCCTGCGGACAATGGTTATCTGTTTCCAATGGACACATAGGTTTTAGTCCTCAGACCTCACTGGTTCAGTTTCCCACAGGAAATTTCTATAGCACTCCTGCTTCAATCAGCTTGGAGAGGTTAAAGATCTGTTAAGTGTCTTGAGTATGGAGGTGCTACTGCTAGGATCTTGGAAAACAGAAATATGAGCATATTTTCCTTAATGTGTATTTTAAAAAATTATTTTGCTTTAATTTAGTTTTATTTCAGCTCCTTATCTCACATAGGTTATTTTGAAAAGAGATTCTGTTATTCATTTGACATGAGGGGGATTGATGAATTGCATGGCATGCCTGTATAATTACTATTATTTTCAAATTGAAAACTTAATATGTATAAAACTGAATGATAATTTCTCTTTAACAAATAATTCTTAGGGCTATGCTGATCCAGAAGATCCTTTAGGCAACTGCATTCTTCTTCTAAGCAAAGTGAGTTCTGAGACAGAAGTCATTCTCCCTTGCACTACCCGGCTGAAGTCCATGCTGCGGCTTTTGCTAGTGAAAAAGCCTTTGTGAGTACAGTGTAACCTTTTGAATAAAAAAGATTAATGAAGACATTTTGGAAAGTATAGTAATTATATGAATCTGAAATGGTAGAACTAAAGAACTGAAGGAAGGAGGCTCCATGTTGTTTATAACAAAATTGACCTTAAAATCCATACCAATGCAAATTATTCATATCTATATCACATATCAAAATGCAAAACTCTTTTAGTTCAACTTCAAAATCCCCATATTCTTTTAGTTTCAATACTGTTTAAAAGTCCAAAGTCTCATCTGAGACTCAAGGTAGTCTCTTTTAATTATAACCCATGTAAAAGCAACAAGCAAATTATATACTTCCAAATACAATGACAAAGAATATACATTACTATTCTAAAAGGGAGGTTATGGGACATATTGAGGAATACTAAACTAAATTAACACTTAAACCCAGCAGCGCAAACTCCAAATCCTGAAGCTGTGTATCCTTTGGCTGTGTCTTAGGTAGATATCCCATGGGTCTGGCATCTCTACATCTTTGGTTCCCCAACACAGCCCAGGCTTCACTTTCATAGCTTCACACGATGACCTCTGCACCTGACTTCAGTGGCCTTCTGCAGCCCTATTCCTCTTGTACCCTCCATGTCTCTAAAGCCAGAATCCGCCAAGCTCTACTGTGTGCTTGGAATGGAACCTGTCCCCTTCCTTAAATGATATTTACATAAGCTTTGATATGTTGTTCTTTAGGAACAGACAGTTCCGTAGGTCTTTTCCCAATTTCAGGACTAGATGGGGCGTATTGCCCTGATGGCACCATACCTTTTATTCCATTTAGTATAGGTCTGTCCTTTTCTCCTTCAGCATAAACCTTGGCTCCAACATTAAATCTCCTAGTGATCTTTTTCTTCTCAAGCTGTACATTTTGTCTTACATTTTGTTCTGCTTGCTTTTTTTTCTATTACACTCCTGCATAAAAATGATTAGTAGTAACCTAGTAACAGATTCTATTTTAAGCTATCTTGAAATCTCCTCTGCCAATGATATTAGTCTAAAACTTCAATTTAACCTCAGATAGATTGTTAGGACAAGGACAAAATGCAGCCACCTTCTTTGCCAAAATATCATAAGAATAGTCTCTAACCCAGTTGCTAATATTGTTTTTTTTTTTTTTTTCTGAAACCTCTTGAGTTGAGCCTCTGTTTTCCACATGGTTCTCATTACTACTGTCTTCCAGGCTTCTCCTTGAACGAATAGACTGCTTACAGCTGTCAACCACTATCCTAGTCTAGAGTCCTACATTTCTCCAAACAAAAACCAAAAATCCAGTATTGTCAGGCCTATTACAATAATACCTATTCCTGGTACCACCTTCATTCACAGTTTTCTATCATCATGACAGAACACCATGGTAAAGACAACTTATAAAAGAAAAGAAATCATTTTGGACCTCTGGGTTTCCAGAGAGAGTTTATGACCATTTTGGCAAAGAACATGGTGGCAGGCAGGCATGACACTGGAGAAGTAGCTGAGAGCTTACATATGATCAGAGAGAGAGATGCGGGGGGGGGGTGGATAGAGAGAAAGAGAGAAAGAGATGACAGGAGAGAGCATCTAACTGGGAATGTTGTAGGCTTTTGAAACCTCCAAGCCCACCCTGAAGTGACACATCCCCAGCAAGGCCATACCTCCCAATCCTTCCCAAACATTTCCACCAAATGTATTGAAATACAAGACTGACATGCTACATATTGCCCTAACGAGGCACCATTCTCCTTCAAACCGCCACATCTTACAATTTTGTTTTTAGACTACTAGGCTTCATCACTATGTTGCCTACCCTACTCTGAAACTCCAGTGATTAAGTGATCCTCTCTTACATCCTTGTGCAGTTGGGGCTACAGGTCTGACATGGAGATTAACTAAAGTTGTCTGTGTTATATAGTCTCTGTAGGAATACCCAATTGTTGTTATTAATTATTCTCAGTTTCTGATGTTATTTTTATAAACAAAGTTTACTATATGAAGATAGATCTATATGAAAGATTTTTGTAGAAATAGGAAAATATTATTGTTGGAAATATATATATATATTCACACACACATATATGTAATTATACTTTATTTTGGTAATTTTATGTATTTATAAGCCTGTTTATAAATATTTACATAGCACAAAATTCTGATTTAAATACTTTTTTTTAGGGTTCGTTCACTAGCATTAAAGCTTTTAGCATTTCATCTTACCAGTGAAGAAGGGGCCGATACAAAACGCCCATTCATAGATGCCAGAGTGCTCTCCCAAGTTACCAATCTATTTATTGTGAAAAGACCTATTGACCTTAAGTTGGATGACAGAAGAGACCTAGTTATTAAGGTAACTATAACTTTTGAGTTTATTACTGAGTGGCAACTTGACACTTTTATACAGCATGCATTTTATGTGGTTGTTTTTAAGCTGTGTATGCATAGGGAGGGAGATGGGTAATGTGTTGCTCGTTTCTTGTGTTCTATATTAATCTGACCTATGGATGCATTTGCTTAAGAGCAGCTACTATTTAAGTGTGTTAGTCCCGCCCATTGACAGTAAGATCATTACCACATTTTAAAACCAAATTTGAAGCAAGTTTTAATTAAATATTGGCTAGGTTGGTTGTCTCTCTGGGTAGGTCCATCTCTGAGTTTCCAGAAAATGGCCATAGCTCATTACTTGCAGAAACTTAAAAAGGCAACCCCACATGACTACTGTATTTTATATCAGGTCCAATCAAGGACAATTATATATCCTGACGTATTTCCTGCCCATGTACCTCCCATCCGCATATGATCAAGTGTTTATGGTGCTGGTGCAGATGGGTCAAACAAACTTGCTTAGGGGAGTGAAAACATGAATAGCCTCTACCATTTAACTTTAGTTCTCACAACTACCGATTGTCTTCCAGAGACTATACCCTCTTTATCTGCGTGTGTGTTAGAAATGGACGTTGTTGGTGGAGTGTCTGAAAGGCACTACAGCTGAATAGAGTGAGAAGTTTTATGATGAGTTTTTACTTACTTTCCTAATTTTTATTTTCTCTATCTGCTTATTTATTTATTTATTTATTTATTTATTTATTTATTTATTTATTTGGTTTTTAAAGACAGGGCTTCTCTGTAGCTTTGGGGCCTGTCTTAGAATCAGCTCTTGTAGACCAGGCTGGCCTTGAACTTACAGAGATTTGCCTACCTGTGCCTCTCGATTGCTGGGATTAAAGGCATGTGCCGCCACCACCTGACTCTTTCCTAATTTTTAAAATTATATGTGCATGTGAATACAGCACTTATTTGAAGCCAGAAGAAGGCATTGGATTTTCTGGAGGTGGAGTTACTAATAGTTTTTAGCCTCTTGATATGGATGCTTGGGACCAAACTCAGATCCTTTGAAAGAGTATCACACTCTTTTAACCTCTGAGTTACTTCTCCAACTCCTGTTTTTTTTTTTTTTTTTTTTTATTTTTCTCTTAAAATATATTTTATTAGATTTTTTTGTGCATATTTATGTGCACAAGGGTATGTCATAGAAGTCAGTTTTTTCCTTCTAGTGTATGTATTGCTGGAGATGGAACAAAGGCTTGGCAGGAAGTGCCATTGCCCATTGAGGATCTCACCTGCCCTTATGATGACCAAACAAATCCCCCTTACATAAATTATTGGGAATTGCAAACTGGGAAGAAAGAAAAAGTTCTTGTAAAAAAAATTTTCAACCTCCGCATTTCAAGAGAAAAACGTGTGCACACACAATACCAAGGCAGTTTCTCCAGTATTTTACAGTGATTATAAGATTTTTTTTTTTAAACTCTTTACTGAATATTTGGCCTTTGGCTCCGTTAGATAACTTCTAATGGAGTACCTATGGTGCTTTTTTTTTTTTTAATCAACAAGTTAGGATAATTTGGGAAGAGGGAAGCATAATTAAGAATAATCTGACATGTAGATAAATTGGTGGACAGTTTCTTGACTAAAGATAGTTGTGAGAGGCTGAGCCTACTATGGGTGGTGCCACCCCAGAGCACTTTGTCTTGAGTTGTATGAAAATACAAGATGAGAAAGCCACAAAGAACAAGCTATGAGCAGTGTTTCTCTGTGATTTCTGCTTTGGTTCCTGCCCTGTATTCTCCACAGTGATATATTGTGACCTGGAAGTTGAAAGATGAAACAAACCCTTTCCTTCCCAGTTGGTTATGATTAGTGTTTTATTATAGCAGTAGAGAAGCAAACCAATCTATTTAAACCAGCATCTATTTACCCTGGGCTGTACCTAGACCACTGAGCTACCTGTTCGAGAATTCTACCATCTGTCCTATGTAACAGGGCTGTACCTAGACCACTGAGTTTGCTGATCGGGAACTCTGCCCTCTGTCCTCATCCTTCCTTCATCCCTGTGCTTTATAGCTTCCCCTTTTCGGTTTGCATCTGTCAGATTTTTATACTTAGATGAGGTCTTCAGCATAGGTATTAGCAATAAAGGGCCACACAGAGTAGTTAGTACAGTGCTGGCTTTTTTGTTTCTTTGTTTTTGACAGAGGCTTTGCTGTGTAGCTCAGGATTGTCTTGTGATCATATTGGCCCAGTATTCCAAATGCTGGGGTTATAGTTGTGGGTTATTATACCCTGATTCTGGTAGTGTGTTTTGCTTTGTTTTGTTTTATTTTGTTTTTAATGGGCAAATGCATTCTTAGTTTTGTTCCGAGTTAATGCTTTGTGCTGTTTGTTGGCCTTGATGAGAGGTTTTGAGGATCTTCATAGGATATTTAAAAGATCCAGCTAGCGAATCAGTCCGTACCATATTTCTGTTAGTCATTGTTAGGCTTCTATAGAGGTAGTAAGAAGGGAGAACAGGAATTTCTGGGATTGTCTTGTGTGTCTGCTGTAGGGATGTGTTCTGGTTTGCTTTTTGTTGCTTTGAAAAAACATTGCCAAACCAATTTAGAAAGGGAAGTGCTTATTTTGTCTTACAGATTAGCCCATAATCAAGGGAAGCCAAGTCAGGAACTTAAAGCAGAAAGCATGGAGAAACATTGCTTGCAGGTTTTCTCCCTGGGTGAAGTTCAGCTACTTTTCTTTTGTAACCCAGGCCTATCTTCCTAGGGGTGATACCACTCAAAATGGTCTGGGCCCTAAAGCATCAATTAGAAATTAAGGAAATAATCTTCTCTGGTCTTTGAAGTTGATAGCTGAAGTTAGCAGAGGGTGTGAGAAAAAGTAACATTGCTTTAGCTATTTTATATATATATATTTTATATATATATATATTGCTGGTTTTGCTAGTCTCAGACTGCTTGGAAGTATTTGCTTAATTTAACAGTCTCTGGCTGTTAAAACCACTGTATTTGTCTCCAGGGGGCAGAGATGGTTAAAGAAGAAGACCATGGGGTTTACAGCTGATAGTTTACAGGATCGAGGGAAAATCTTGAGTATAGGTCTGAGTTGCTTGTCTCAGGTTAGTCTGGTATCACACAGAGATGCTAGGAAACCTGGAAGTTTTCTAGGATATTCAGTCAAGGTGCTAATGGATTTATGGATTATTTATGACCCTTAGCAATAATGTTCATTTAAAAGGAAAACTTATTTGGACATCATAGCTGTTTCTTTTTATTTATTTATTTATTTATTTATTTATTTATTTATTTATTTTTGGTTTTTCGAGACAGGGTTTCTCTGCAGCTTTAGAGCCTGTCCTGGAGCTAGCTCTCGTAGACCAGGCTGGTCTCGAACTCAGAGAGATCCGCCTGCCTCTGCCTCCCGAGTGCTGGGATTAAAGGCGTGCGCCACCACCGCCCGGCTGGCTGTTTCTTTTTTTAATTTTTATTTATTTGTTTGTTTTCCCTTTAATTTTTTTTGTTCATTTTACATACCAACTACACAGTTCCTCCTCTCTTCCCTATTCTCCCTCCCAACAAATCCCCCATCTACTCCTCTTAAAGGATAAGGCCTCCCATGGGGAGTCAACAAAGTCATGGCTGTTTCTTTCTGATCCTGTTCCCTATTGCCTAACATGCCATTGTTGCAAATATGCTTATTTTAGTAAGTTGACTGTATGCTTTTATTTTTATGGCGTGAGTGGTAAATTTTTATTGGGGAATTGGAAACAGATGAAAATAAATACTTTGATTTTCAGCTGGAGACTGTTGAGAAGGTCTATGAAATCTTCACCTCAGAAGAAGTTGATCTTGTTCTGAGGAAGTCAGCTGCAGAACAGCTAGCTGTGATCATGCAAGGTAATGAGTTTTTGAGAGTGGTTTTGTTGCTGACCTAGGATTCGAGGGTGCTGTGTTAGTATTAGTTTGTCAGATGACTGTTCATAGGTTAGGCCTAGCCTCTGACCTATTCTAACCTTTAAGAAAAGGATGTCCGTGTACATATATGTTTAGAATTGTTGAACAAAACCAGAAAAAATTTGCCATATAGAATTAAAATAATTCATTTGTGTTCTTAAAATACTAGTTCTACTTAGTATCTAAAGTAGTTTGCATATTTGTTAGTTTTTATAGGTATTTTTATATTTCATATTCCAATATGGGAATAGATGTAAGAATTGTGAAACTTAAATGTTTCAGTGTATGGATTCATGAAAATATGTTGTCTTATAATTTCAGCCCTAGTTATACCATATTTTTAGTAGTTTGAAAGTTGTGTACGGAACTGTCCCATATATTTAAAAATGGTTTAAAGTTATAAAACATTTGTTTAACTTTGATATCATTTTATTTGTAGATATTAAAATGCATGCTGTGGTGAAAAAGTTATGCTTAATTGAGAAGATAATCGGGTATTTAAATGAATGTGTTGGTCAAGATGGCAAGGTAAGACATTTTTTATTGGCTTAAAGAGAAGATATGTATGTGTCTCTCTGTCTCTGTGTGTGTGTGTGTGTGTGTGTGTGTGTGTGTGTGTGTATGTGTATGCATATTTGCTTGGAGGTTCACTTGCCTGTGAATGGGTAGGTGGAGGCCAGAAGTTGAAGTTGGGTTATATTCCTCTATCACTCTCCATATTATTTGTTAATTTTTATTGATTTTAAAATTTATTTTTTGATATATTACATCTAGATCTCAGTTTCTTCTCCCTCCTCTCCTAGTCCCCTACCTGATCCACACCTTTTCCACTCCCCTTCAGAAAAGGTTAGACCTTGCAGGGATTTCAACCAAACATGGCATATAAGGTTGTAAAAAGACTAGGCACCTCCCTTTATATTAAGATAGAATGGAGAAACCCAGTAGAAGGAAAAAGAGGCAAAAGACTCTTTTGTCTAAAGAAGGCAAAAGAGTCAGAGACATCCCCCGTTTCTACTGTTAGGAGTCCCAGAAGAAGTCGAAGCTATACCACCATAACATAGATGCAGAGGGCTTAGGTCAGACCCATGCATGCTCCCTAGCTGTTGGTTCAGTCTCTGTGAGCACTAATGAACCCAGGTTAGTTGATTATGTGGGTTTTCTTGTGGTGTCCTTGAACCCTCTGTTTCCTACAATCCTTCCTCTTTCCATAGGGTTCCTAAGATCTGCCTAATGTTTGCTTGTGGGGCTTTGCATCTGTTTCATTCAGTTACTGAATTAAGCCTCTCTGATAACACTTATGTTTGGTTCCTGTCTACAAGTATAGCAGAACATCAGTAGGAATTATTTCACTGACTTTATTTACTTATTTTTGGCCAGTCCTGTTTTGTTCTATCCTAGGTCTCTAGGTCATCCAGTCTCTGGTTCCTGGCTCTTCTGGCATTGTCAGGGGTTGGCTCCCTCTCGGGGTATGGGTCTCAAGCTGGACCAGTCATTGGTTGACTATTCCCACAATTTCTGGGCAACCTTTACCTCAGCATCCTATTGTTAAGATAGGTTATGTCACTGAACCTGTAGCTAACTCACTGTTTTGGCTATGCTAGCTGGCCAGCGAGTCCCCAGGATTCATCTGTCCCCTCCCACCAAGTTCTGAGTCACAACACCCAGATTCTAAATGAGTGCTAAGAATCGTATCCAGGTCCTCCTGCTCACAAAGCAAGTACCTTTTCCAGTCTACCATGTTTCCAGCCTGATAGGTTGATTTCATTAGTTTGAACTGAATTTAGCTGAATTTGGATGAGTGAGTATTTGATTTTAAGTCTCAAAAGGGAAACCCACTTGTAGCATGAGTTCTAATTGTTCTTAATAATAAAATCCCAGAGTCAGATACAGTGGCTGATGCTAAAAGAGAAGCAGTGCCCTTACCGCGCCCCCGTGTCTGCGCTCTGTGCGCTTTTACCCAGTTACCGAGCGTCGGGCAAGGGGCTGGACGTTAAAATACACCAACACACGCAGACAGACAGCGACACGGGTCATCCTTGAATTCCCCAAGAATGCCCCTTTATTGTGTTCAGGGGCAGATTATATAGAGATAGCCACGCCCCAGCCAAACCCACCAGAAACCACTCTGCCGCCGTCAGGAACTCCTGAAGGTCTCGTGCTCAGAGCAGCTGTAGGCACTCAGATCAGGGATTACAAGAAATTCAGGATCTGGGGTCTCGCTGCTCCCAACAAAGCAGAGCAGCCAAACACTAGAGAGTTTTTATCTCTCCCAATGATCAGACAAAAAGGAGCGATCCTGTCTATGAATCCTTAGACTGAATGCTGTCTCTGTGAAACCTCAGCCTGCACCAACAGACAAACTTTAACAATATTTATTAAAGCATAGACAAAATATCACCACACCCACCCATCTTTTATTTTGTCTTTTATTTGTATTTTTTTTATTATTAAAAATTTCCATCTCCTCCCCTCCTCCTCCCCCTTCCCTCCCCTCCCTTCCACCCATACCCCCACTCCCTCCCTCTCCAAGACAAAGAGCCATCAGGGTTCCCTTCACTATGTTAAGTCCAAGGTCCTCCCAGCTCCCCCTAAGTCCAGGAAGGTGAGCAACCAGGGTCTTTAAAGGACAACAGCTTAAAAATTCTATGAGCTTTCTAAAGAGAAGTATATTCAATGTTGCTTTTATTTTTAAATAAATTTTTAAAATTAAAGAATTGCTATTTTAGGTGTATAAAGTCTTCCTTATCCACATATGTCTGTGCATCATATGCATGCCTGGTCCCTACAGAGGCCAGAAGAGGATATTGGATTCCTTAGAAGTGGAGTTACAGACCATTGTAAGCTACTATATCTATGCTGGGAATTAAACCTGGGTCTTCCGCAAAAACGAGTGCTCTTTAACCGCTGAACCCTCTCTCCAGTCCAGTATTTAATATTTAAATATCTAATGTCTTTTCATTTTAGTTTCATGTAATTTAATGACCAAGCCATAAAATTTATAATAAGACAGGGTGGTATGTTTTATCTCATTTCCCGTTGGCAGGTCATAGAATGCTTGATTCAGCCATGCCTCACACTGCTGAGGAAGGTTTTATATGCTGACCCCACCATCCGTGTGTCCTTGTCACAGCAGTCTTCTCTCTTGACCCTGTTACTCAGAGGTGAGTACACAGTGCCCAAAGGACTCAGCTCTCCGCTTTCAGTGCTCTCCTTAGACTGTGGTAACGTCTTCTTTCCATTGTAGTACCAGAACAAAGTTCTTTGCTGACTCTTTTCTGAAATGTCACCGTGAAAAGCACTCCGTACTTTAGTGGAAATATCTCTTGTCCTATTGTAGACAGTGGCTGAGAAAAGCTGAGCTCTGTTGGCTCTCTGCACCTGCTTGTTGATATGTAATTTAGTGCTTATATGTAGTCATTGTCTTTAAAGAGGGAAGGCCAGTTGCTTTCTTGTTCTTTTCTTTAGTATCTGTGCCTACTTCTGGCGTCACTTGTACCTTTGTTTGCTATTAGCTTATGAGGTTAGACTGGGATAGAGACTACAGACCCAGCCAAATTACACTGAGTAACTTATTCTGAGGATCTGTATATGTGTGGAAGTTTTAGAAATGCTTAAAAAAAAGAAATTCAGGTTAGTTTGATTTGATTTTAATGATATTTGAGTAGAAAAATATGGGTTTTGTCTTGCTGCTGCTGTTGCTGCTGTTGCTGCTGCTGCTCCTCCTCCTCCTCCTCCTTCTTCTCCTTCCTCCTCCTCCTCCTCCTCCTTCTCCTTCTTCTTCTTTTTTGTTTTTTGTAATAAGGTATTGCTGTGTAGCCTTTTCTGGCTAGAACTTAATATATGGACCAGGTTGGTCTTGAACTTGTAGTGATCAACCTGTCTCTGCCTTCCAAAAGCTGATGTTACAGTTAAGTTCCACCGTGTCTAGCTTCCAGTTTTCTTTATTCATGTTGATAATTATCTTATTAGCTTCATTTGATTGCATTTAGTCTCCCATTTACCTATATTTATTTAAATTATCTTAATATTGCATTTATGAGTACCTAGCAGATACTAAAGTACTTTCACATGTGTGGAATGGTGTTTGGAGACAAGCTCAGGTCATGTGTATGTTAGGCAAATGCTGCATCAGTGAGCCACACTCCCGTCTTGCAAAAACACTTTCCATGGCAACATAAGCTATCCTACAGAGAAAATGTCATTCTTTAATCAGCTAGTGTGCCAGGAAAATAGATTCATCTGTGAACATTTACAGAGCACATACTATTTTCTGGGTGTAGCGATAGACCCTTTTGTTAGAGTTACGATGAACATGGAGAGAGGATTGTCAGGAGTCAAAGACTTTGACAAGTTATTATAAACACAGCATAATACCTGAAGTGGCTTTCCTGGTACCAGAGCAAGTGCTGAATGCAGTAGTGTTAAGGAACGATTAGATAATGCATCTAGGAAATGATATGTAAGCTGGGACTTGAGAGTTGCATGGGAATTCAGATAGACATGACTGACTTCCTGATAGAGCAAGAAGTTATGTTTGATGTTTTAGCTCGATTGGGACAATGAGATTTGAAGGAATGTAGATAAGCGGAGTTTGGGATGATGTCAAGACTGCTATTTATGCAAGATCTGGTAAGTCTTAGTAAACAGCAGAGAGGAGCTATATGAGGTTGTTAAATGGGAATATGTATTTTAGAGATTATTCTGTCGAAGCTTAGAAAATTGATTGACAGGCTTTAATGATTAAATAGCCTTGTAAAACTGAATTATAAAACTTTCTATGAGAGAATATTATACTGTATTTTAGGTATAGAAAGAAACAATATTCATTACATCATTATAGAGGGAGGAAATTGAGGTTTCAGAATTTAGGGACTTGGGCATAGTCTTAACTAAATATGTGGTAGAGGCAGAAGAAATCCAACTTCTTTATGTTTTTTCAATGATGACAAAGTTACATTGTACAATTCTAGACATATAGAGCTATATATGATAAAGTGCTAAAGGTTTTCATCATCTGTTTTTAATATTCCCAAAGTAGTTTGTTGTATTCTTGTTTCATTTGCCATAACACTGAGGATGTTTCAGATTTTTATTGTCAGAAAGTCATTGGCCATCATTTGTGCAGGTCCTGTTATTAGAGCTGCATCCCTGATGGTTAACTTCCTCTTCAGTGCCAAAAGAGCCAGTGTTCTTCACAGCTCTGCCATCGCCAGTGTTTCCATTTTAAAATTTCTTGTAGTTTTGTCTCCAGTAATAGTTCATATAGGTTGTACAGTAGTGGGGATGGGAAAATGAGGCCACTGGGCAGGAGCTATAGAATAAAATGAAGTGTGCACCAAGTTTGCCACCAGAGTGAACAGCAGAGGTTTGAGCAGATGTGGGGAGGGAGTGAGAGAAAGAAGGCCTGGGGTTAAAAGGAATGAAAACTAAGGATGTATGAAGAATCCTTATGAGACCTTTCGAGTTTGTAAGCTATTTAAAAATATAAGAAGGGGCCTTCTATTATATTTGAAACCTGTAATAAGCTTAACATTTTATGGGAATAAAACTTAGGTTAAAAAAAATAATCTAAATTTGGTCTTAAATCCATACTGTAGCCATTTATATTCCAAAAGTTTCTTATGTATTTAAATACTCCAAAACATTCTGAACCATTCTGTCTCTGCTGAGTGGAAATGTTTGTTTAACATTATTTCATTTTTACATGATTCTTATTTCCTTACTTTTTGGATTGTATTTTTTGTCATACATATTTTTTGTATCCTCCCTCCATCCCTCCCTCCCTCCCTCCCTTTTTCCTTTCTTTCAAAAGATTTTGTTTTTTGAGACAGGGTTTCTCTGTGTAGCCTTGGCTGTTGTGGAACTTACTCTGTAGACCAGGCTGTTCTCAAACTCAGGCAGATCTGCCTGACTCTGTCTCCTGAGTGCTGGGATTAAAGGTGTGCACCACCACCACCCAGCTTCTCTTTTCTTACAATTAGGAAAACTAAAGTACAGATTTCTTGTTTCTGTTTCTATAAAATTGAAGATTCTGTATTGTTATTCCTGTATGATGGTGCAGCTACTGTGTGATGGTCCAGTTTGTTTAGAACTTCTTAGTTTTCAAACAGTGAACAATTGTATCACTTTTTAGAAATGTTAGGAATGTGAGAAAAGTAGATTAAGCTTTTTTTATGTTGAAGGACTTGACTAGGCCTTTGAACTAGGATGTGATGGAGCTAGTGCTATTGCCTGTTAACTCAGAGGATGCCTCTTCCCATGTCTTCTCATGATAAATAAAAAGCAGAATAACATAGCAAAAACACAGTGTTTTTGCTTTACATCCAGTTCTAGGACTATGTTTGTTGTTAAGATCCAAAATTATAAAGAATCTTTAGTGAGACAACTTCAGCTAGAAATACGTGTGTTGACAAAGCCTCCCTTGAAGCTGGGCTCTTTGCTGTGATTTTCCGCATCTGGAGTGAGAGTCTGCATGTGTGACTCTTGGACCAGCAGTGTCAGCGTTTTCTGGGAACTTGATAGAAACGCACACCACATATGTAGACTGAGAAACTGCCATTTTATATGTCACCCCAGTAATTCTCACACTTATGATAGCTTGAGAGACACTAAAACACTTTTCAGTAATGTAGTTTTTCTGGGTTAATGCTCTATTTTTCTTTCTTTCAAGTTAAGGCATTTTAAAGCTGAAGTTCATTCTTTCTAGAAGTGAAAATATTTTATGAAGTTGCTTTTCTATTTGTCCCTCAGTTTCCTTGATATTTCATGAAGATTGTACTGTTGTCACTGAAGTTGGGGCATTGTTTTGTCTTCTGTTGTTTGATGAAGTATCAAGAATGGATACATGGTGAGATATAAGGATTTCTGTTTCTTTTTACCCTTAGTTATTGAGTTCTTTTGACTTAAAGGCTTTCCATGCTGTACACATGTACTATGCCTTTTGGTTTGAATAATTGGTATTTAAAAACCCATGAGTTCAAAAGGTCACCCTGAATTATATTTTTAGTATAACTAACACTAAAACTATTATTATAGGGATTTTTGTCTTGGATGTGTTTGTAGTACATGTTTTCAACTATTTGTACTTTCAAAAATATTATTTAAAAAATACAAAATATTTAGAGTGAGAGTTTTTGATTAACATGACTTTAAAAAGCATTGGTGGAGCAGGGCATGGTGGTGCATGTTTTTATTCCCATCATTTGGGAAGCAGAAGCAGGCAGATCTGTGGGTCCAAGTACAGCCTGATTTATAAAGCAAGTTCTAGGACATCTAGGATTGTTACACAAAAAACAAAACCTCCCCACCCACCTACCCTGTGCCCCACTAAAAAAAAAATAAAAAAGAATAAGCATGAGTGGGAGGGGCCACAGAGTTCACCTGCTAGTATGTCCACTCTGTTTTTTGAATCCTTATCGTATGAAACTGCAAAACCAAAAGTTTACTCTTCAGTTCAGGTGGTGGCAAACACTTGGCTACACTGAAGGTTAATTAGACTCTCAGATGCACTCACTGCCCAAGGATGGATGGGTTGTACTGCATAGACTCTGGCCAACTCAGGTTTCCTTTTGCCCTTTCCCCCCTTTAACAGGTCTATTGATCCTTCTAATAAACCTTGTTTGCCACCAGCCTTCAGTTTGCCTGTTTCAGTCTTTAGAAGGTAAGCGATTGGTCTTATTTTCATGAATGGTAAACTATTGTTACACAAGGGGAAGTTGCTGTCTGTACGCTTTTTATTTACACTTTTCATTACCATTTCAGTCGCTTGATTTGTAGTACTTTCCTACTTTCTTCATTGTGGTTCTTTGGAGGGTCAATGAGAACAACTCCCTGTAGGAAAGCGCAAGGAACCGCAGTGCATGCCCTTCAGCTGTGGCTCATCACTGCCAGTATTGATAGCAATTGCTGCATGCTCTCTCTCATTCTCTACATATAATCTCTGTTTTCAACCATTTGAAAATAAGCTTTAGAAATTTTTACAATTTTTTTAAAATGCAGGGTATAATCAAGATCATGTGCTGAATTTTATGTTTACTTAGAACTTGAAAATATGTATATCATTTTTCTTTTTTGTATAATACATATATGAAACTTATATATAACCCTGGAATTTTTTTTCTTATTAAACATCCATGGATATACTGTGAAGATAAAGATTTATAGCTGTTGTTTCTAGTTCAGAAACCCCTTCCATTCTTCTTTGTTACTTTTTACTACTCCAGTATGTAATACTGTTTTAATTTCTATCACTATCGCTTATTTTTGCTGGCTTTTGAAGCATGCTTGATGTTTGAAATCATTTATATATATTGCATGGGCTTGAAAGATTTTTTTTTTGTTACTACTTATTTAAAACTTCTTTTTAATTCATGTAAGCTTAAAGACTTTAGCAAAGACTTGATTCCAGAATGGGTAGCACCTTTTTAATTCGTGTAAGTTTTAAAGACTTTAGCAAAGATTTGATTCCAGAATGGGTAGCACCTTTTTAATTCATGTAAGTTTTAAAGACTTTAGCAAAGACTTGGTTCCAGAATGGGTAGCACCTTTTTAATTCATGTAAGTTTTACAGACTTTAGCAAAGACTTGATTCCAGAATGGGTAGCACTGAAGACCTGCGGTTGGGAGTCTTCCTCAGCAGTGGTGTAGACAGAGTTTGCAGGGGCAGGCACTGAAAGGAAAGGACAGATGTTGGCTGCTTAGGGTAGAAGCACCATAGTCCAAGGTCTCGGCAGTTAATGGCTGAAGTCTGATTTAGATACAGCTCTGCATCACGCACTGATTTCCTCGGATAAGTTCTTGTCTGATAATCTCACCATTGGGACATCACTAGTCTGCTGCCCTGCTTTAAAGATCATTTGCATCAGTCAGTTTCATAGCAATATAATAAAATGCTTGATATAATTAAAAGCAAAACGTTTAGTTTGGCTACTGTTTTAGAAGTGACATACAATATTGGGGTCAACTTTGCTTTGAGTCTCTAGTGAAGGTATCTCATTACTGCAGAAAATTCAGCAGTACAGAATCTCCTACCACGTGAGCCAGAGAGTTTGAAACAGTAGCGTCTCACAGTCCTTTTTCAGAACATACCCTCAACTGATCTAAGGAACTCCCACTGCATCCCTCTTCTTTGAAGTTCCTGCCACTGGACCCCTACCTATTCTTGAGGGTTCCTTAAACTGAGCCCCTCCTCCTAAGGTTCCTCTTACTGGATCCTGCCTTCCTGAAGGTTCCATAACTGACTCCCTCTTGCTAAAGTCTTCTCTTGCTGGACCCATCTTCTGAAGATTCTGCCATCAGCTGTCAGAGCCCCATTGGGATTTTTGAAACATTCAGCATTTGAGTTGTTACACATTTTGTTCTGTCCTGTGAAACCTACTGGGTTTTTATCAAGTAATAAATGTAGGAAATGAAAAATTTTAGAGACTAGATGATGATCTCTTTCTTTATAGATAATTTTCTTCTGACTGCAACATTTGACAACATTAGGTTGTAGTCAAAAGAATTTATCTTAATGAGAGATTGAACTGAACTGATTCAGAACTGTACCGTAGTCTTTAAGACTGATTTAATTTGTGGTTTTTCATCAAGAGCATAATCCTTAAGGAATTTAAACCTGTACACTGCCATTTTTACCCACCTTCTATTCCTGGTCATCAACTTTTGTATCCCTGTTCTCATTTGGATATCAAAAGTTCTACATTACTGCTTTCTGTTTGTCTTTGTCATTTTGAACTTTCTTTGGAATCAAAAACTGTATGGAGTTAAATTTTGAGGAATATGGGAAGTTGGCATTTGTTTATTGGAAAGAATTTATAGGAAGTTATTCTAATTGACTTTTTCATTCATAGCAGTTAGTAGAAAGACCTTGAATTAATTTTATAGAACAGCATTTTTATTGCCCTTTTTTCTTTTTTTATTACACCAGCTCTCGAAGTATCTATTTTTTTTTCATTATTATTGTTGACCTAATCATGAGGTAGTGATACTGGTGTTCAATGTTATCTGTTCTTTTTCCTATGAAATGAATGCTTTTAGGCCCATGATTGCCTAATGGTCTTTTGTCAGCAATTTTGTATTCACTGATGATACTTTCTGTATAGTTATTTCTTTAGGCTTGTTGTTCGTTTTTACTTATTAATAGCATCTCTCTCCTTGCTCTTCCTTTCTCCTTAGAGTATTGCTATGAAACTTTGATAGTTTTGTTTTGTTTTTTGACTCAGCCTTTTGAATGCTGAGATTAAGACGCATGTGTCACCCAACCAGCTTGGACTGTTTACTTTGTAAAATAAAAAATATCATCCGTTATCTTTATTTTTTGATGCTGAAAATATTCCTTGTTTATCTAATGTTATGTTTTACTCATGTGGCCTCATGAATCAGTTAGTGCTTTGTTGTTTTCTGGTGCAGAGAGAGTCGAGGCATGCAGTCTTCTAGACCAGCAATAGCTACTAGTCTAAGAAAACCTGTTCTTTTGCCTTAAAAATACTTATTTATGTGTGTATACATATTACACATACACATACATACATACATACAAACATACATACATACATAAATGTTTGTGTGAGAGAGAGAGAGTGAGGGAGAGAGAATGAGGGAGAGAGAATGCACACATGTGTGAGAATGCAGTTGCCCAAGGAGGCCAGAAGAAGGCATCAGATTCCCTGGACCTGCAGTTGCAGGCCTTTGTGCCCTGCCTGATGTGGGTATTAGAAACCTCTTTGGTTTTCTGCAAGAGTACCAAGTGCTCTTAACCACTGAGTCAGCTCTCCAGTCTTGCCTTGGTAGTTTTCAGTGGAAAATTGCTATTAAAATGTTTAAACTGTTATTAAAATATTAGACTCTATTAAAAGTAGCTTTACTTACTAAATTATATGGTCTGATTTGGATATGAAATTACAGTATTGCCTTTATTACAGTATACCATTTCATTGGTATGTTGAAAGTGAAAATGAAAGCATGTGCCAGTGGCTCTTATAAATTAAATGCTGCAATTGTTTGTAAAACATTGGTCATTAATATGTAAATTAGAGATCTGTGGGCTTAGTTTTTTAAATTATTTTTTAAAATTTTGTTTTAATTTTTCTTGTGGACCCAGGCTTCTTTAATCCCAGACAAGAATTCAATCACTGAACTATGTAGCCCAGGCTATTGGAGTACGTTGCATTATTAAAGTTATTCTGAGTGTCCTGCTAACCACTCTTAAATCAGCTTGAGATCATTTAAGAGACATTGGTATTGAATTTCTTCATGTATCTAGAAGTACTTATGGAATCTTGAGTTTATTGATCACTGTGTTCTTATAGGAAAACAGCAAGTGGAGCTCAGTCACTTAGTGACTTTGATCGTGGACAATTCTGTAGCTTCCTTGAGAGCATCATTTTGTCCATCTGTGTAATGAATGCCCTAGCAACACCCATGTAAATGGAGAAATGGTGGTTTCAAACAGTGTGTTTCAGGAAGTCAGTATTCATGTTTAGCCAAGCACCTTTAATGCTTGATTTCCTGTAGTCATTGTTCCTGACTTTAAGGAGCACTGGCTATCTCTGCCATAATCCTAATATATAGACTGTAGCTAGTCATCAAGAAAGAGTAATGAAGGGTTTGGAATGTGGAGGAGAGTAAAAAAATAATTAAAATATTATATAAAATGTGATAAATTTAACATGGTTAAAAATTATGGGAGTCACAAAACTAGACTTTATTTCTGGTTTATTATTTGAGTCCTGTTTAAAAAATTAAAGTTTGCAATTATTTAAATATTTTTTCCCAGGTATCATCTGCCAGTTAATGTGATCAGCCACCATGCTGTGAGTCCTTATTCAATAGTTTTGCCATTATCTGCTGAGTATTTGGCCTTGAAGCCTGTGTCAGATATGCTAAGAATAGCTTGGAACCTGGCATGGTATCATGGGAGTGATAATCTGTTGAAACACATCACCTCTGAAGCTAAAATTCAAGAGTAAGTAGTTATATTAAGATAAATTACATGCAACTAATTAGGCTTCACTTTTTCTGTAGTTTAAAAGCTTATTTTTACTTGATATAATCAACTGATTCTAACTTGATTATATTTTCACTTTGTTTTAGATCTATGCCTATTAAAAATTATATCAAACCGTGTAGGCTAGAAAGGATTTTATTCTGTGCTGTCTTGGAAACTATATAGTGCTTATTCAGTTAATAGTTGAAGTTAAAAGTGCTGTGACATTAGAATAAAGCTCAATAAGTGTACCTGAGAGTGTTCCTACTTCTAGATGTTGTAATTGTCCCACATGAGCATACTGTATTCGTGTGTCATTGGTAAAGAGGAAAACGTTAGCATTCAACTATGACACTGATGGATTTATATGTTAATTTCCTTTTAACTATAAGTTAACCTTTAATGAAAAGCAGATGGAGGCAAAAACAGTTTTTGAGAGAGGTTTAGGATAAAAATAAACCTGGGCTTATGTTCTTTTTTAATTCTTTTTGTTTGTTTGTTTGTTTGTTTGTTTTGCCTAGATTTTTAGGTACACTGCAGCTGTCCACAGAAGATATCCTTATGCTGAAGATCACATACACAGCTAGTGGGCTGCAAGAATGCCTTCAGTCCATTGTTCAGGCTGGAGGCCACAGGGATGTGAGGGCTGCTGTCACCAGGATGAGTTTTTATCTTTTGAATGACAAACTGTCTTTGAAGGGTGACATTGGGTCATGTGGTGTTACTTTAAAATCCTTGGCTTGGCACACTGTGCTCAACAGGTTAGTGTACATTTAAGGTTGCCAGTTTAAAAATTAAAGCTAATCTGAATTATGTTTAGGATCATCTTCAAATCTTTGATGAGAAGAGTATGTATTTGTACACTCTTGTTATCATGAGAGAAATGATTTTTATAGAAAGAAAAACTCTAGGATAGTTTGTTATGTGTGATAAATAATAACAGAAGAGAGAAACTTGACCCTAGTCTTGACATTCATGGATTATTGCTATTAACCTACCTTAGAAAATTTTATCTCACAAACGTAAATAATCAGGATACCACATGGATGAACCATAATGAATGTTTATTCCTGTCCATATTGTAAGTAAATTGAGATAGTTAGTATATTGACTAATAGGTTTGCTACACCTGCTACTGGTTGTTTTGTTTTGCTTACATTTTCTTCTCAAATAAATGATTTCATTTTTCTTTTTGATCAATTTTTTTTTAAGTTAATGGCCATGTGACTGTCTTTTGATAGTTACTAAAAGGATTCTAGCTTATAAATTTCAGATGTTGAACTGGTAGCAGATGACTACATATGAAACAAGACTGAGAAGCCCTCCCTGCAAGCAGTTTTTTATTTCATTGTGCACATGAGTAGTGTAAATGTGTAATTTTCTGAATAGACACAGTGTATCATTTTCAAAATAATAGGTCATATGAGTTTGTAAATTTGAACTTCTCTAGTTCATTGTTAAGGGTTGTAATAATAACTAAGCTTCTCCAGTGGTATGCCAAACCAGCTAGTGAGATAGCTTTGTTGAATAGTTGATTATATGAAAAAATAACTAAATGAACTAAAATTTCATATTGTTAATATATGAATTAAATTATATGAAAAGTAAAAGTAACAAATGTGAAAAATGTCACTTTAATTGATTTTTATTTTGCTGTTGTCTCTGCTCTTGTGGTTATTTATAATGGATCTTTTATGGAAGCATTTTTGTATCATGTGTTATACGTTACAACTTTTCACAGCCTCTTATTATACGGTTCCTTGAAATAGGCCACAGTGGGGATCTTATAGGAGGAAAACAGATGAACACAGCACATTAGTACTCTGTTTTGTCAGACTACTTCTTTTACATACACCAGCTAAAGCATATTTAAACTTTGAAGTTTCAATAAATTTGGTATATTCTAATTGTCAGAAAATTAAATGGCAAAAGGCATTAATATATCTTGGCTTCATGGTAGACAGTAGATTTTCTTTTGTGCTTTAAAACTGTACTTGTATTTTATATCACACTGAAGCGGAAGCTTTCTAATTTAGCAATGGAAGCCTCTAGTGTAGTTAAATTGTACAGTACATTTTGATGATGATATTTTCCTCTACACGGGCAGGATGGTGTGCTATATCTGTGCATTCAACCAGCTGTGGATTGAAATACTAAAAAAAAGTGCTGCTCTTGGAAGGCGCCCTGAGCTCATTACCAGCATCCACATTGTATGGTTTAGAATTGCATATAATTTTAGCGTATGGAGATACCATTCCCTTATCAGTCTTATTGGTCACCTGTACACACCTGTGCACATGCAGACATATAAATAAACAGTTCCTCTAAAGGAAGCATCTGTGATGAAAAGATGTTTTTCCATGTTGCTGTTCCCTAAACAATACATTGCAACAACTGCATGTCTGCGTAATAATTACATAGTGTTGGGTAGTCAAGATAATGTGGAGGTAATTTAATGCTCATGGGAGGCTATCCTCAGGTTTTTTGTAAATACAAAGCAGTGCTACAGAAAGGACTTGAGCAATTGCAGATTTTGGTGTTAGGAGTCTAATTAATGCAGACTGGGGAGTGTCAGAGTCCACAGAGATGATTTTTGTCTTGCCATGTACCCAATGAGTTCCCTTCTTATTCTTTGTTAAGTAGCCATGCATTTCCAGTGTGAGCCTTTTAAAGAATGACTGTTCCATTTTTGGACTTTGACTTTAAGCTCTTGTTTTGAATTGTTACTTTGTAATTATACCTACCAGTATGTCCTTTAAAGTTACTCAGAATTAATTCTAACTGTATTTGCATGTGACATCTCTCCAGTTATTCAAATACAATTTCTTCTCTAATTTTTCTCCTCATTTGCTCTCAGTGTTAATTTAGATTTTTTTGTTTGTTCATACTTCTGTGATATAACTTTTAAAAGGAAAGTGGTGATGTTTAAAGGAATAGACAAAGAATAAAGAATGTTATTCCCCCCCCTCCCCCCCCCCGTGTATTTAGCAAACTTTTGTTTACCTACTAGTTGCTAAGCTTTTCTAGGAAATTTTATAGTAAGTAAAACAAACATGTCCCCTGCTGTCATGGAACTCATGGCAAAGGCAACAAATAGTGTTGCCAAGGTAGGACTGCTCCCAAGGGGGAGACTGGATAAAAGAGTTTTTAATCTCAACAGTAGGGGAAAAGCTTTTCATGGGAAGAAGTTTAAGTCAGGAAATAATAGCGTTAAGCAGGTAGAAATAGGACAGATGACAGATGCCAGGCAAAGGGATGAAGGCTTCCTGTTAGGAAAGAGTACCGTTGAACAGCAGAAAGACGAAAATCTCATGTGGCCTTGAGGGATATGGGAGCTGATACAGTTTTATGATTTTGTTGGATATCATGGATGATGTTTGAAATTTTTATGACTTTGACATTTTATTTTATTAGACTCATTTCTTCATTCTATCTTTTTAAAAAATTAGTTTTCTAATCTATATTCCTTTAAAATAAGATTTGGTGTTTTTGTTTTTCTTTTTTTTTCAACTGAATTCCATCTTCTCAAAGTAGACATTGTAAATGAAAATGTGTATAGCAAATATGCATAACTAGCTTTGCCATGGTGTTGGGCTGCTTGCATTAGCATTTATGTTCTAACATAGTAATCACATGACCCTGAAAAATAACCTAACCATATCTTTGCCTGAATTTTCTCATTTTAAAAATGGAGCTCTGGAGGTTTGGAAACAGGTTTTTTAAAACTGTGGCCAAAGTCCAGTGCGTAGTGTGGATGGTGTGTGACACACTTCTTACTATTGTTATGCTATTGATAAAGAGCCGGTGGGTGTTTTTAAATAAGCTATTATCAGTGTTTCTGAATCTCACTTCTCTTCCCAATCGCCTTTTTAAAAATGATTTTTCAAGCTTTTTTCTCCCCTATAGAAGAATTTTATTGTCTAACAACCTTCTAACAATCCTTCACCAGTGTTTGTTTAAGAATCTCAGAATGTTGCTTTGGTCTCTGTTATTCTGAATTCAGAGATTCTTCTAAGCCTTCTTTCATCCTGTTGCAAAAATCTAGTAACTTCTTTGCAAGGTGTGTGTGTGTGTGTGTGTGTGTGTTTCCCTTCTTCCCTTCTTTCTTTACTTTGCTACCTTGATCTTACTAATCAGTCAGATAATAGATTTGAAATCGTATTTCTTTTTTTGGGTGGGGTGGGATTAGAGACAGGGTTTTTCTGTGTAACAGGGTCTAGCTGTTCTGGAACTAGGTTGCCTAGGCTGGGCTGGCCTTGAACTCACAGAGATCCACCTTCCTCTGCCTCTGATTCTGAGTGCTGCAATTAAAGGCCTGCCTCACCACCATCCAGGAAAATCATAATCTTATCAGAGAAGCCTGACACTGCCAGTTTGAAAATGAAAAGTAGAGGGAGTATGTTCCTCTCTGGAATCCCCCTTGGCTCTTTTCCTTAAGTTTCTATTTTAATTTTGTAAGGACTGGGTAAACCTAGAGTTCCATACATCAGCTCCAGTGGAGTATGCATTTTTTTCCATTAGCGACTTACTTTTCACTTCATTTGCTTTCATCACTACCTTTATTATGTTTTCTCTACCATGGCTGAAGTTTCGGGAGGCCGATGGCTTTCCTTCATCTGTGCATCTCCCAGTACCTTACATAAGCATCTAGAGTTCTATATTAGAAAATATGTGCTTGTGTTGACTATACATACTTGATAAACAGTGATGACGTGTACACTTTAAAGAGCTAGAAATCATAATTATTCTCTTTTTCTAAAATACAGGTTTTTACAAGTACCTCCTGCTTGCACTGAAGATGAGAAACTGCTGATAGATATTATACATTTTTTGAATAAGTTAATAAAAGAACAAAGAAAAAATCCAGCAATAGGACTTTTACACTGGATTCTAGAGTTACTTCTTAGGCATGTAAGTATATTCAAAGAATTTAAATTTTTGGATTGGGAAGGAACTTATTTGGAGAAACTACTTACATTGGAAAGGATAGTGTTTTTATAACATGTGCTTAGTAAAATAATTCTTACCTTGTGGTGAATGCTTAGTGGAATATGGCCTTTCAGATATCATTGACTCTGGTTTTTAATGGACATTCCATAGGATGAAACAGCTTACATCTTGATTTTTAATAAATCCAGTTCTGTTTGTGAGATTTTTTGGTTATATTTTAATATTTTAACTTTTTAATGTTAGTATATTTTAAAAAGTTTTTATATATTTTTGGGAATTTCAGACTATATTTTTATTATGTTTTCTCTGTCCCTTAACCACTCCCAGATTGTCCCTCACCTCCATACCCACCCAACTTCATATTCTTTCTTCTAAAAAAAACACTAAAACCAAAATAAGCAATGAGAAGAAAAAGCATGTGTATGAGTGTGCATGTAGTGATGGGAGCAGCGGTCTGCATTTCCGCCCAGATCCCAGCCGCCCAGCTAGCTCAGTCGATAGAGCATGAGACTCTTAATCTCAGGGTCGTGGGTTTGAGTCCCACGTTGGGCGCAAAAATGAAGGGGCGTGGTTGATCGGCAGTTATGATTAATCAGACTAGCTTTAATATATATAATATTCAGCTTTAATAAAGGAAATTAAAGGGAACTTACAAATCCAAGGTTCCAGTGAGGAGCGCAGGAAAACAAAGAGCAGGCGGGCCTCAGGCCTGCAAGAGTTTATAAGTAAATATTAGCCTAAGGGGGACACGCCTTACAAACAAGGTGATTGGCTGGGCTTCCCCTTCATGTGCATGTGAGTGAAATTTTTGGGATGGCTTATATAAACTATCATCATCAGCAAATAGTGAGAGTTTGATTTCTTCTTTTCTGATTTGTATCTCCTTGATTTCCTTTTGTTGTCTTATTGTTCTAGCAAGAACCTCAAGTACTATATTGAATAGGTATGGACAGAGTGGACAACCTTGTCTTGTTTCTAATTTCAGTGAGACTGCTTTGAGTTTTTCTCCATTTAGTTTGATGTTGACTGTTGACTTGTTCTTAATTGCCTTTATTATGTTTAGGTATGTTCCTTGTATTCCTACTCTCTCCAAGACCTTTAAATGAGTACTTTTCTTATAGCTCCTCCCAGAACTTTGTCAGTAGGGATGAAGCTTTTAGTTGAACTAACTAGCTCTGTTTCTTTATGTTTTATCACATAAACATTTGGTGTTTTAAGCAACACTGTGTTGCTTTTAAGTTTTTGAGTGTAAAGAGACATAGCAAAATGTTAAAAGTCAGTGTTCTATTGCTGTGAAGAGATATCATTACCATGGCAACTCTTATGAAAGAAAACATTCAATTGGGGCTGGCTTACAGTTTTAGAGATTTTGTCCATTATTAGTATGCAGGGATCATGGTGGGATTCAGGCAGACATCATGGTGCTGAGAGTTTCACATTTAATTCACATGGAGCAGTACAAGAGAGTGATGACTGGCTTGAGCTTCTGACACCTCAAAGGCCACTTTAGTGACACACTTCCTCTGAGAAGGTCACGCCTCCTCCATGAGGCCACACCTCCTAATCCCTCTCAAGTCGTTTCACTCCCAATGACTAAGTTATCAAATGCATGTATCTGTAATTTCTGTTTAATTTTTACTTGTACATCAGAATAAACGTTTCCTGTTTGTACAGACAATTTAGAATCTTAGTATGAATAGGTTCTTCACTTTCTCAGTATTTATGGAAGTCACTTGACATATTAAGTGTGAGTCACCCTTTGGGGCTATGATACTATAGAAAATATATTTATTTATTAACATAACTTAATTGTATGCCTTGATTCTTTTATTCATGTGAGAAAAATTGATTTGTCATGTTTGTTTTAGGTAATTTTAATTGTTTCATGGGTATTTTTTGCACAAGATAAAATAAAAAGCTTGAAAAAAGCATTGCTTAAATATAAAGCTTAGTAATATAAGTTAGAAGAAGGCAAATCTCCAGGTCTTTCCCAAAGTTTCCACTGATATTATTTTTAAACGTAACTATCTGAATGACATATTGTCAACATACTTTGTAATATAAATGATTTGAAGATTTTTTCTCTTTATTTCTTTTTATTCTATGTAATACAGGCATTTTTAAGTTGAGTTCTTTTAATGAATTTAGTAAGAGCAGTAGCTACATTTAGATTTTATCCATTTGTATGTTTTTATATGCACTAGTTATGTGACACAATGCTGAAAATGGAGTAATAACTAAATTTGGAGTGTGATGCCCCTTGCTCTGCATTCAAAAGATATACCTAGCCGGGCGGTGGTGGCGCACGCCTTTAATCCCAGCACTCGGGAGGCAGAGGCAGGCGGATCTCTGTGAGTTCGAGGCCAGCCTGGTCTACAAGAGCTAGTTCCAGGACAGGCTCTAAAAAAGCTACAGAGAAACCCTGTCTCGAAAAACAAAACAAAACAAAACAAAAAAAAACAAAAAAAGAGATATACCTTCTTTTTCTATCGATTGCCTATTTGTATGATAGATGTGAAAACAAATCTTCTAATTTCTCAGAAAGTTAAATGGAATCTTGTCTTTTCCCTCTTTGGCATGGTCTTTTTAACACCACAGTGATTAATGTATGTCCAGCCATGCTGCTGTCTAGCATTGTATAATGTTTTCTGATCTCAGTATTGTTAGAAATAGTCCTCTTAATATCTTCAGCTATAGGTTTTTAGCTGATAAACAGGACAAGTTTTGCAAAGTGGAAATTTGATTCATTTCTTAACCTATCATATCGCCAAATACTATAGCACTAATAATTCTCAACATCTCAACAGGGACCTATATTGTGGGACTTTTCAGGTCCTACATAGTCATATTGATAAATACCCCCCCCACACACACTCCACCCCTGTATAATATGGAAAATTTAAACTTATTACAATGATTTGTCTTAGTAACTTCTTGGCTTACTTTTTATTTTTTTAAATTTTGTCTAATTAAAGCATGGTCTGTTAATACTGGTCAGGATGATGGGCATGGGCCAGGTACATACCCAGGGTTCCCCAAGCATGGCACTGAATTAGACTAGTCAGGTGCTCATAAAAGTCAAACCCACAAAGCGACATACTTCCAGCTTTTGTCCAAACAGGGGCAAGCACACACCCTGACAAACTTCCTGCCTGTATATCTCCCACCTATGTGTGATCAAACACATCCTGTGCAGTTGGGGCAACAAACCTTATTTACCAAAATGAAAACACGTGGCTTGTTATCTTACATAAACCAAGGAAGTTATCTGTCCCTGGTCAAGAGGGCCTCACAAGTTAGCATTAGCCTTCACAGTGTGCCTTTTTTTTTTTTTTTTAAAAAAAAAAACAAAACAAAACAGTTTTTATATGAGACATAATCAGAGGTGGGCACACTCTTTGTTTGCCATTAAGGAAAACTAAATCAGTGAGTATCCATACACAGAGTTGTCAGTCATGGGTGAGGAACAGTCAGCCATCAAAACAATTTGTAAGGAAAGATGGTGACCAGTAAGTAAGGCCAATGTTTGAATCGTGGGTTTTTCGCTTAGTATCAGTTTTGTGTAAAACACATTATAATTCGATTTCTGTTTCTAGTCACAGAGATAAGGAGGATGGTGTGGAGCTAAGTGCTCTTCCCTTCCAGATTTCATTGGCTTGATTTTGTTCTCATTTGTTCCCCTCAATTCTTTGTAATGGATTTACTTTCTTGTTGACATAGTGCATTAAGAACATGTTGAATTTAGAATGTCTTTATGAATGCAGTTAAACCTAGGTCTGCCAGTTTTACTAGTTGGATATTAAGACACCAACAAAAAACTAATAAGAAGCAACACATATTGATCAGAGAATAAGCATATTTTAAAATGTTTATGTTTTTAGAATCCAAACCCACTATTAGACCTGCTGGTTCTGACAGAGTCACAAGCACGAGAAGAAACAGATCATGTCCGGACTGCAGTCAGACAGCAGCTGCAGAAAGAATTGATTGCTCTTCTCAATTCCTTGTTGCTGGTTTTCATGACAGTCACGGACAGGTACCATTTGTGTTGTTTGCTGTTTGGTTTCATTTATATAAAACACACTTTTCTTCTATTTTGAAGATTTCTTAGTTCTTTTGTTCTTGACTCTGTGTTCTTTAAATTAAGAGGTATTCATCAGATAGGCTTAATCTGTTTGTGTTTCCGGTAGAGCCTGGTTGTAATTTCTTGATCTTCTTTAATATACTAGACATGTATGCATATGTGTTAGAGGAAAAATAAAATTATTTTCCTCTGTTCTCACACCATGGTCAACATAGAGGACTTTTGACTCTTAGAAGTTGCTTTTTTCCTTACCAGGGAACAAATAGTTCTTTAGCAGTGAATAACACTTGGTTTTGTCTAATTCAGTTTAATATGACACGGTCTACCTGGAAATTCCGTAAGTCTCATAGGTTTAAGGCTTAGTCCTAAGAATGTCCTTTTCACTCTCATCTTCTGATGCTCTTTGTCAGGTCCAAGTGGTTTTGCCTATATTCTGGGAGACCAGTTGTTATGTAGAATATTGTCAATCTCTTTTGGTTTAGTTAACATGAGTGACTCATAGAATTTGTGGATACACTTACCTACATTTGCTGATTTATTAAAAGATTTATGACAAAGCATATGGAGGGAAGGATATACAGGGAGTACTGAAGAGTGCGGTATATAATTTACATGCCTTCTTTATGTGCTTCACCCTTCAGGAACAATCCCATGTTCAGCTATTCACAAGCTCTCTTAACCTAGTCCTTTGGGTTTTTCTGTAGACTTGATATGTATGATTGTTAATGATTAGGTAGGAAACCCATCACAGCAAATGTGTTATAATATTCTTAGCCTTTCTGTGAAGTCTTCCTCCCTGCATAGTATGAGGCTGAAAGCTTTAGAAAGAGACCTCAAATGATCTGCTACCAGACAAGGGTAGGTCAGAAAATGTCTTCATTGATTTTGATACATGGCCTCACTGTGTTGTCTAAGCTGGTCTGCAACTCCCGGGGCTCAGGCAATCCTCTTCCTCAGCTTACCAAACAGCAGTGATTTTTTTTTCTTCCTATATGTCTCCATGACAAAAGAGAATGGGAAGATTAATATTTCTGTCACTTGCCAATGACTCAGGTGTATTTCTAGCTACCTCTTATATCTTAAATTAATCCATTTCTATTATTTCATATTTTACCATGAGGCTCGTGGTTTGTTACCTTTTGCTTCATGGGCAGGTACATGGCGACTCTCTGACTTTTGCCTACTCTCTCTCTCTCTCTCTCTCTCTCTCTCTCTCTCTCTCTCTATATATATATATATATATATATATATATATATATATATATATATATATTCCATTGAATGACCAAAACCCACCCACCCCACCTCTTGGGAATGTGGGCGTTGTATTCTTAAATTTACTACCTGCTATCTGGGTATGACAGTATCTTTAGGGGATCCTGAAAGGAAACATTTGGGTTATTTGTCAAGCCCTGGAAGAGGGAGCTGTATCTTTTTTTTTTTTTTTTTTTTTTTTTTTTTTGTCTAGTCTGTGTGTAATGGGAAAGTGCAGGACTTGTCTCAAGTCCTGGCTAAAGTAGTCTGTTAGGCTGGAGCATCTCAGCTAGCCACCTTAAAATTATTCTGAGCAGTTTGTAGTCCAAAGCCAGTTTTAAGTTGTGCTATCAGCTGAATGGCATCATTATGAACAGGTGGAATTGTTGTGGGGCCCCATCTTCCTGTAGATTTCAGAGATTACTGTAGGAAAATTTATTGTTCTCTGTGGAAAACATAAAAATTATTCATATCAAAACAAAAAGTTTGAATTTTGATAGACATATATTTAAAGTAAAGCACCATAAATATGAAAATCGGTATGGGGAGAAGTAGAATTTTGAAAACAGAGTTTTGATAACCTTAGTCCCTAGAATTTTATTTTCCTTCTGTCCTATACCAGGTGGCTCTCCTGATGTGAGACAGAAATTCTTGAGTTTTTCTTTTAACAGCATGATTGGATTTAGAAAAGAAGATAGCCACAGCCCAACTTTAAGGTCAGCTTTGATTTTTAAGTGAGTCAGGACTACCATTATAATGAGAAGTAAGGAGATATGTATGTTTAGGTAGTGAGATTTTACCCTGCAGAGAATGTTGGTATCATAGGTCAGATTTTCCCCCCCTTTGGCTTGGTGATTCTTTCTGGGTAGCTATCTTTTCTCTTTAGGCATCTAGATGTCCATGGTCTCTTTAGTTTTTTTTTTCTCATTTTTTTATTAAAAATTGCCATCTCCTCCCCTCCTCCTCCCCCTTCCCTCCCCTCCCTTTCACCCATACCCCCACTCCCTCCCTCTCCAAGCTTTTGGAAGATGGGTATTTTCCAGCAAAGATAAGAACAGAACTCTGCCCAACCCTTATGAGATTTTCTTACAGCTTGTAGGATTGTCACCTCTTTGTATGAGCTGCCATTTTTCTTTATCCAGAAGTTTCACCTTTTCGAGCCAAATCTTGATTAATTTTGATGGTATCCTTAACTTTTCTTCTGTGGAAACAAGAGAAAAACCTCTTTCCTAGCATAGCACATCTCCTGGTTTCCATTCTGAGGTTAATTCATCCTTGAAGTATACCAGCTGTGTTAATTCAGAACATTTTTCTATTGTCCAATATCTCTCTCCAGCTGTTGTTCCTTTCTCATTAGCCTTGAGGAAATTCAAGATTAATAAAGCATTGTGCCATCTATTTCTGGCGGTATTTATCATCCCTTTCTGTTTATTTAACATATCCTTTAGAGTAATATTGAAAAAATTTCAGGCTTCATTTACTAATTTGTTATATAAGGTTTTAAATCTAGGATTATATTTCTAAATGCATGCCTTGGCACTTAATTTTATGAATTTGTTCTTTAGTAGAAAATGTTCTATTTATGACAGTTTTGCTTATATGTTTAGATTTTTTGGGAAAAAGGTGAATTTTAATTAAATGAAAATACTTTTATGACAGTGATTTAAGTGTAATATTAATATATGCAAGTTAAATTCATGAAATGTGTATTTTTTAATTTTGGCTTTTTAAGGTGGCAGTGCTAATATCTACTTACATATTATTTTCAGCATACTTGTTACTTTATTTCTCCTGCATTATCTTTGTTGATACTTTTTCTATGAGTCCTTTGAAAAATCTTATTTTCACAAGGAATATTTTCTACCGTCTTGTCTAATTCATACATTTCTAATGTAGTGCACCATCAGAAACCTCAGCAGCCAAGACAGCACCCTGCCCCTTACTGTGGTTTTCCTCATTTTCTATGACTAGGAAATGCTTGGAACTTTTTTACGTCTTCCAAACCCAGCTGTCTCTGAAGCTGCTCCAGTGCCTCCGAGTCACAGATGCTCCTCATTTCTATGGCTTGCCTGCCTTGGAGCGGACCTTAGGAGGGATGGCTCACCTCACTGCTGTCCCTGGCTGGAGTGCACACTCTCTTCTCTCAAAGCCACTTGAGATTTGTGGGAAGTACTTGTCTGGCCTCCTGGAGGTAAGTTAGAATGATAACTCTAGCACCCAGATACTGTTTATTAATCATTTTTCTTATATCCATGTCAGGAACAAATATAGTTTATATTGTTATATTTAAGATAGATTATAGTACAGTAAACGTGTAACAAATTTGAGCTTATTTATGCATATTTTTATTTTGAAGAAAAACTAAGAATTATCCTAAGTCTCTTTATGGAAGCAATTTGTTTTTTTCACTTATTTCATTTAGCTTGCTAAGGTTTTGTTCTGACTTTATCTGGGTGTTGGGGCAGGATTGGGTGGGGATCACGCATGCCACAGCACAGGTGTGACCATCGGATTCTTTCCTGGTACCATGTGAGTCGTAAGATTGAACTTGGCTCACCAAGCTTGGTAGCAATCACCTTTAACTTCTAAACCATCTAACCAGTCCTGCTTAAAATGTGTAAATTGTGAAACATAATACATAACTGGAAAATACACAAAATTAAACAACTATCCCAGTGAGTTAATACATAATTAAAACCCACTTGATTGCCCTCAAGTCTCCCAATATAACCTAGCTGACAATTCTGACAACATCAAACATGTTCATTTTGGAAACCTTTCCCAAAGGCTTTTGATTCTTGGTACTCTTTTTCTCTTCTTCATTCTTTTTTTTTTTTCTCATGGTTTATTTTTTTTTTATATTTAAAAATTTCCATCTCCTTCCCTCCTCCTCCCCCCTCCCTCCCTTCCTTCTCCCCCTTCCCTCCCCTCCTTCTCCCCCTTCCCTCCCCTCCCCTCCACCCATACCTCCCCTCCCTCCCTCTCAAGGCCAAGGAGCCATCAGGGTTCCCCACTCTATGCTAAGACCAAGGTCCTCCCAACTCCCCCCAGGTCCAGGAAGGTGATCGACCAAGCTGAGAAGGCTCCCACAGAGCCCGTCCATGAAGAACAATCAGAGCCCAGAGCCATTGTCCTTTGCTTCTCAGTCAGCCCCCGCTGTTGGCCACACTCAGAGAGACGGGTTTGGTCGCATGATCCATCAGTCCCATTCCAACTGGAGTTGGTGATCTCCCATTAGTTCTGTCCCACTGTTTCCATGAGTGAACGCACCCCTCTCGTTCCTGACTTTCTCCCTCATGTTCTCGCTCCTTCTGCTCCTCATCGGGACCTTGGGAGCTCACTTCATTCTTAATAGTTTCACTGTGTAACTCATGTCTGTGTACAAAATATTTTCTAAACTTTTTAATGTGCAAATGGAACCATTTGTTTGGATTGGTTTCTTTCAACAGTATCCTTAGGACATTTATTCATTTGGTTGCTTGTAGGTGGGGTTTGAAATTTTTTATCATAATCTACATACTATAACAATGAATTACATTTAGTGTTTTGATGTTTGTGTTGCTGTGAACTTTATTGCCTTGTGGTGAGAATGAGGATTATATATATATAAATTTTTTTCTCATTTATATTGATTTATGAAAATTTAATTTTTATTTATTCACTCTCTGTACTCATCTACCTTGTTTCCAGTTTCTAATCAAATGCTTTTAATTCTTCACTTATTGATAGATTTTGTTTATGAAATTATTCATGCCTAGGATGTTCTATTTCGGAAGATTATGTTGACTTTTTAGTAGATCTATAATTATGTAATTAGAATATTTTTATGTTTGTATTAGCATATTTTTTCAGAATTAAAATTTTTTATCTAAATTTTCACAATCTATTATTCATTTCTTAATTATCTGCTGCATCTATAGTTCCTGCTATCCAGATATAAATTATACTTTCTCCATTTTTTTTCTTTTTTTAAGATTGATTTATTTATTATGTATACAGTGTTCTGCTTACATTATGCCTGCAGGTCAGAAGAGAACACTAGTTCTCATTATAGATGTTGTGAGCTACCATGTGGTTGCTGGCAACAGAACTCAGGACCTCTGGAAGAGCAGCAAGTGCTCTTAACCTCTGAGCCATCTCTCCAGCCCTCTCCAGTTTTTTTTTTTTTTTTAACATTATCTCACCAGTGGTAATGTTTGTTAGTGTTATAAAGGAAGGAACCATCATCTTCTCTGATCTTCTCTGTGGTACTGGCAGTCTTGCATGTGTGCACATGCCCAGCTGACGGAAGTCTTAGCAGAATTTTCTGAGATTATTCTGGAATTAGGAAGTCTAAGAGTCTTCATGGAACTGTCAGGAGTGGATTCTCTTGCACTTTCACTATTAGAAGTTGGCTATGCACTTCTAAGATTAATGTGTTTTTTTAATACCTAGATATATTGTCTTTTATTTTTATGCTTTCAATCTTTTTATTGTTTATGATTTTATACAATGTATTTTGATTCTATTTGCTCAGTCCCCAAACTTCCTCCCACTCCTTCTCTACCCATCCAACTTTTTGCCCTCAGTTTTTTTAAACCGGTGTGTTAAAAACCCATATCTATGTTAAGAATTTTGATAATCTTATATTTTGAGTGTTATTTCTGTTCTCTTTTTTTTAACATTCTGAATTTTCTGTTAGATTTGGCTGTTCACTCAGAAAACTTTTCAGTGCCTATCTTTTGTGGATAGCAATCACTGCATAGAGTTTAAGGTTTAACTTGCTTCCTTCCGTCCTTTAATAAGCCTTCTTTTCCTCATAGCTATGTGACAAATATGATTTGCTGGTCTATGACCATTTACCTATAGAAGCTTACATATACCACTATTATTTAACATATAATTTTTGTTTTACATGTTTCCACTCCTCAGTGGCTATTTAAATGCTTAGCACAGTGATTGTTATCTACAGTTTGTTTTTCCCTACAACTATCTTCTATTTTTAAAGAAAGACTTGAAAGTGCTAAAAAAATTTCAGTAGTATAAAATTCAGTACAAATTTTACTGTAGCCTCCTTAATAAAATACAGTGCTTCTTAAATACACATACCAAAAGGATATAGTAGAATCTTTCTCTGTAATTATTCCACGCTATAAGGTGTTTACTATCAGAAATATATGATAATTTTATACAAGTGTATTAGCTAAAGAATTTTTTATAATAATTTTTTTAATATAGCTTCACTCATGGATTTAAAATATAATTTAATCTAAAAGTACCTAAATTACAGTTTTAATTATAATGTGATTTATACTAAAAAGCCTGTGTAATTTTTATGGCACATATCTGCTTTTATTTATTTTTTAAAATAATATTTAGCATGTTTGCATGCAAGTGTGTAGGAGCCCAGAGAGGGTGACAGAACCTCTGAAACTGGAGTTATTGGAGCTGCCTGATGTGGGTGCTAGAAGTTGGCCACTGAGATATCTCTTCAGCACTACCCTGCCTTTCTTTAAGACAAATTATTTATTTATATATCTACAGATCAGGGATAGGAGAGGAATTACAGTGTGAAGAGCGGCTAAATGTTCTGTTTATATTTGAAACAGTTGGATGTACTTTTGTTTTTAAGATAATGTAAGAAGGATTGCTGATCATACCTGTCCTTCAATTCTAGAAGTCAAAATTAGCTATTCATGATATTGGAGAATAAAGTGTTTAATTCTAAGTAACACATCCAGTCAGAAGACAATAGCTTCCTTCTCAGTTAGTTATCTTGATATAATATGTATTAGCTAAATTTATTAACCAAGGAATAGATAAAAATATCCCCATTTTCTAATGTTTCATAGTTATGAAAATTTTGATTAATAAGTGCTGGTTTGGAATAAAAAGATGCTTGCTTTATGCTTCATTGAAAATAAGGAGAAAAATGTGTATGTCTTTATATTTACTGATAAGAACTTAATGTCAAGAAGTCACTTTTATTAGAAATTATAGCTGAGTTACATTTATTTTAGGACTTTTTGCTTAGTTACTTAGGTGAATGAGTCTCTTCATTGTACACTGTCTAAACATATGATTAAGGGAACGTGAAACTATATGAGTAGATAACAACAATCATTGTTGGTCCCACTGATCTGATTAATGGTTCCTCTGTTACTGAAGCCGATTCCTTCTTGAAAGAGCCATCCTCCCATTGTCAAGTCTTATTGTTTCTGTAGAGTAGATCTGATGTTTGCCTTTTGCAAATTTCTAATATTTGCTTATTTCTGATGTATATTTTACATGTGATTTCCTTTGCTGCATGAGTTGAAGAAACAAATTTAACAAACTAACAAACAAACAAACAACAAATATGAAAGAACCCCAGGAGGTGAGGTGGATAGGTCTGTGTAGAGTTTTCCTTGAATAGAGCAGCGAGGCCTTAGCTAGGACTTGTAGTTGTATTGGCTCCAAAATTTACAGCAGAATTTTCCATCAAATGTATGTGGCCTAAACACAACATCATTTAAAAAATATTAAGTATGGAATATTTAGAAATACTTTTGTCTTACTGAATTTTTAAACTTTAAGTCAGTAACCTAGAGTTATTTTTTGCAGTCACTTGATAGTGAGTTACCAAGTTCTGTAGGAGGAGGGGGCCTGCTTGTTGTCCCGGCCACCCAGAAACAAAATAATCACACAGAAACCATATTATTTAAATCACTGGTTGGCCCATTAGCTCTAACTTCTTACTGGCTAACTCTTACATCTTAATTTAACCCATTTCTACTAAGCTATGCATCACATGAGGTCATGCCCTACCAGCAAAGTTTCAGCGTGTCTGTCTCCAGCAGTGGGGGCTGCATGGCATCTCTCTCTGACTCTTTCCTTCTCCCAGCATTCAGTTCTGTCTTGCCCACCTATTTAAGTTCTGTCCTATCAACAGGCCAAGGCAGTTTCTTTATTCATTAATGGCAATCGCAGCACACAGAGGGGACTCCCACATCGGGTTCTGTTTGGGGAACAATACATGATCCATACAGAAATTCTCTGAAACAATTGACACATATTTGAGAGAGTGTTCTAAGTCAAACATCAGGACTTTCCTGATTCAGTTGCTAAGTTAAGAGTGTGTCTTCACAAGAGAAATACTACTGTATTGTTCCTGTTGGAGAAGTGTCAGAGCTTTCTGCTGTGTGGAAAAGAAACAAAATGAGGACCAGTGTTTGAAGTAATAAGTAGAATCTCAAGTGAGCAATAGAAATCTAAGATCACTCAGAAATAAAGAAACTTTCTATTTGTATTTAGTAAAGTTTAGCATAACCTTGGTAGTCAGAGAGTTCTGTAGAACTAGTAATATTGCATATACTCTTTAACTACATATTTAAGAAATTTTGATTAAAAATGCTACAGCACTTAGTAATACTGTATTCATATTGTAAATTTAAAAAATGTTTGGTAAGATACTAACTAAATATTCTTCAAACAAATCCCAAAGTTGAAAACATTTTTAGCTATGGTAAAATTTGCTACTGTAATTACTATTAAATTAATTAATGGGACTATTACAAATTTATGTGGCTAATATTTGATTACTAAGTTAGGAGAAAGATACTTCCTGTTATACACCCTTAAGTGTTAAACCACCATAAAATTCCTTATGTTTGCTTTCTAGGTCATTACTTCGTTTTATGTGGAACGTGGAGGAAATGCTATGTCCTTTATGGGCAAAGGTGTTACGAAGAGCACAGTTCTTTGCTTGCTTCATTTGTCCCATGAAATGATGTCACAGGCACCAAGCTCAGTAAGAAAAACACAAGCTGTCATCATCTGAACTATTGCTTGATGGACTATGTCTAATACATTTCAAGCCTCTGAGCTTGCCACATGAAAATATTATTTTTGATTTGTAAATAAGACAACAAGAATTATTTGCTTGGGGGTGGGTGCTTGAGAGATGACTCAGTGGTGAAGAGTGCTTGCTGCCCTTCCAGGGGATCTGAGTTTGTTCTCAGCACCCACAATGAGTGACTCACAGCCACATATAATTGCAGCTCCAAGGGATACGGGGATCTTGTCTGCAGGCACCTGCACACATATGTCACACACACACAAAGAATGAAAGTAAAATATTTAAGACAATGATTATTTAGGGTTGTAACATTTCTTGAAAGTTATATGTGTCTGAATTTATTTAAAAATTAATTTTGGCTGAAATCATTCATTAGAAAATGCCTTTTTTGTTTTGTTTCTGTTTTTGGCTAAGTCATGGGAGAAAAGCCTCTGTTTTAATTGTTTTAAGGGAAGCCAAGTTTTTTTTTCTTTATTTTGGCCAAAAATACATTCTTACATTTTGATCTTCAAAATTTTAGTTAAAATAAGTTCTCCAAACTTACTTGAAGTACTCTGTCCTTGGTTTTCATTCTAGGAGTGGATGCCTCTTTGGTTTTTGCCTTTGGGTAGTCACAGTGAAGAAGATGCTTCTACACAGCAGGGGTTGGCCTGGCTAATTCCCTTATGGGTTGATCGAGACCCGGAGGTCAGTAGAGAGGAATATCAAGTTTGTGACGTCCAGATTGAAAAGCAACTGAAATATAATAGATATACTTATGTAGTAATGTGGGTTATTGTGATTGATATGTTTTATTTGATGTCTGTCTTCACTCGGGCTGCCATAATGAAACTCTCTTGACTGGGTTATTGTAGTAAGTGAACTTCTTGCCTTATAGTTTTGGTGGCTGAAAGTTCAAGGTTGTGTACCAGCATTGTCGTGCTCTGGAGAAGGCTCTTATTTTCATTGTCATATGCTTGTCTTTTTGCAGAATTTCCACAGGATTTTCACTATATATTTGTCAGGAAGTCACAGGTCTGGTTGTGGGTAGGGCATGATTGTTAAGAGTTCATTTCATGTTAATTATCTTGAGGAAGCCTTATTTCCAAACAGGTCACATTGGAAATTAAAGCTTCCACTGAGATTTTGGGGGAAATTTTTCAACTTAACTTTCCATCTCTCTTCCATTAAAATCTGTATCCTTATCTTTTCGATTAAGTACGTTAATCTCTGTAAACAGATAAAAAAACACCCCTAAAATAAAAACAAAACAATCTTAGCCCACTGCAGTATCAACTTTAAATTGTGAAGTCCAAAGTTTGCTTTGAATATTATCTAAATAAAAATAGATGAGAATTTATATATTTCATCCTGAGGAAAGAATTTATTCTCAATTCAGCTAGGAGACTGTGAAACACAGAAATTATGTATCTCTATCTGAGGGTAGACTAGTCATACGGTTCTAGTCTCATTTCCAAGTCCTAGTCCCAAGGGAAGAAATAGGAATGAAAGAAATGAGGTTTCAAAGCAAGTGTATATGCTGAGGAAGCAAATACATGAACACTTAAAGCCAAAGCCCATTGTCTAATACTGTGGTTACAGCCCCCTCTCCCTTTGTCTAATACTGTGGGTGACAGGCCCCCTCTCCCTTTGTCTTATACTGTGGGTGACAGGCCCCCTACCCCTTTGTCTTATACCGTGGGTGACAGGCCCCCTCTCCCTTTGTCTTATACTGTGGGTGACAGGCCCCCCTCTCCCTTTGCCTTATACTGTGGGTGACAGGCCCCCCTCTCCCTTTGCCTTATACTGTGGGTGACAGGCCCCCTCTCCCTTTGTCTTATACCATGGGTGACAGGCTCCCTGTCCCTTTGTCTTATACTGTGAGTGACAGCGTTCGCTAGAGAAATGTTATCAGCCCTACTTTCCTACCACTCGGTGTGTAGCTACTGTGGTTCGTAGGATTATGCAGTGACAATTTAGCTGACAAATCTTGAAGCTTACCCAGTTTACCCACCAGGATCACTCATTCTGATGGAGGAGGCCCAAATACAAGGCAGTGGGAATATTTGTTTTACCAATAGTCATTATTCTTATTGTAAATCCCCTGTGAAGCCATAGTGCTCCCCTACGGTGGGATTTATCCCTCAAGTCCCAGCAGTGTATTAATCAATTCCTGGACACAATTTCCTCTATGCACTGGTGTATTAGATGACTTGTCCCAGCAATGTGTGATTCCAGCAAGAAAGTAATCACAGTCAATACCCATATTCTGTCAACCAGGTCTTTGTCTAAACTTAAAAGTCTTCCCTCCTATAATTATATTCTTTGGCAGACAGTTGGTCAGTGTAAGTGTTTAGGCATTTAGGCATTTGTCCATTGGGACATTCACAGATGCTAAGGACAAGAATTACTGCATGTCTGAAGTTGTTGAGCCATAGCTCTTAGAGAGAGAGCCAGAGTGTCCTGAATTTACTCTGCCAGCAGATAGGTAGTGCTGTCCCAAGCTAACCTCATATTAACCTTAAAATATTTCCTTAATTCTCTGTACTTATTTCTCCTTCAGTCTATTGAAGCAAAAAATTTACTGCTTGTAATTTACCCTGAGAGATAGCATAGGTTGTAATCCGTAGAGCCTAAAGGCTCCTTTCAGGCAGCTAACATCTGGCAAAAGTACTAACATGAACCAAACACCAGGCGTCCCCTGTTTGTTTAGGTATTTTGCCTAGTAATACTTAAGTGCTATTTTAATACAAAATTCATATTATTGTTGTAGTTTTAGTCATTTATTCAATGATATTGAGTAAGAAATAGTAGATCTTATTAAAATCTTGATTTGTAGAATGGTTACTTGATCTGAACTTGGTATAGTTTTAGGAGCTTTGTACTTAGCCTTCTTACTTGACTATTTTATGGCTATGTTATTTTTATCCTGTAATTGTCACTGAAAATTGTCATTGTACTTTTGGGTTAAAACTCATAAATGCACCAAACTATTACTTAAATAGCAGTTATGTTTGACTACCATTATTGTGCCAAATTAAGCTTCTTTGGAATTTCCTTTTCCTAAAATAACTTTTGAGAAAACACTGCATGCCCTAGAAAGAAATGTAACTCAGCTACATAATTTTTAAACAAAGTATTAAAAAGTCAAAACTATTTATTTGCAGAAGATATTAATAACTTAAGAAAAAATAGAAAAAAATAAATGGGTATTTTTTATAAATGAGGAATGGATAGAAATCATGTTCAGTAAATATAACCACATATCTTCTCCTTTTTCTTGAAAAAACCTTGTAAATTATAATTGCTTTAATGCTTACTTATACCTATTTAGTTTACCCTCATTTGACAATTGGTTATAGTCTACTTTTTTTTTTTTTAGGTCATTAATTTTTTTCCCAACCTTGATACAGAATTTCTGTAAAGTCAGTTCACCCACATGTAGGACACCCTTTCTGTGTATCTTTAGTATGTAGGAATGTAAAGCCAAAGCTGTATTCACACACATGTAAGACCCTGTTTTTGTGTGTCCTTTAGTATATAGGAATGTGAAGCCAGTGCCACATTCACAGATGTGTAGGTCACATTTTCTGAGTGTCGTGTAGTGTGTAGGAATGTAAAACCAATGTCTCGTTTATAGAGTTCGAACACTTCCTTTTACCAGAAGGATGACCTCATGCTCTGAAAGAGTATCCTTGGATTTGATATCTCTGTCTTTACGTGACAGGTGAGATTCACCTCACTGGGACTGGGATCAGCACTGACTACTATTGAAACTGGCTGTGTGGCCTTGGCAAACAGTTGTCAGAATATTTCTGGTGGACTCTGGGGAACTGTGGTGAACATTCTTCTTGATCAGTCTGAATGCAGTATGGTACGCCGGGAGGTATGTCTGTGTTAGCATCCCAATCCCACCTGCCTTTGTGTCATAGTAGTCTATTGCGGTAAACCTCACTAGACTTGCCAGTTAGCAGGGTGGGCTGATAAAAAAACATTATTTATTTTGCTTACAAAATATTTAAATGAAAAGTTATTAATTCTTAGTGAAAATTCAGGTCATTTATTCTGATAAAATTAAGGCAGAATATTTTACATTTTTGCATTAAACATTTATTTATTTTGCATATATGTGCATGCATATGCAGTATGCTTGTGCAGTCACATGTTGTACTGTAGAGGTCAGAGGACAGCTTTCCAGAGCCAGCCCTTTGTTTCCATCTGGGTTACAATTCAGCCTTGGCAGCAAATGCCTTTACCAGATGAGCCCTCTTGCTAATATATTTTAATGTGAACATTGAAAAGTGATTTATAGAAAAGTTGTTTTTACTCAACATGTATAGGTCTTTAGTGTTTATAAACCTTTATTAATAAAAAAGCATTTTGAAAATAACATTTCACATATATGTCAATAATATGGGAAGAAAATAAACACCGATGTAATTTGCATTCTTAAAATTATTTACTTGCTTATGTCTTTTATTTGTGCATGTGTGTGCCTGTGGACATCCGAGGACAAATCTCCAAAGTCTAGGGAGCAAACTTTTGTCACCAGGCCTCCCCTCAACTTTCTCTACACATGGAGCTATCTTGTCAGCTCCAGTTCGGGGTTTCTTTTTATTGCTGCTTCTGTCAAAGTGATAATTCATACCAATAGCTTTAAAAATGAAACAAATAGTTCTCAGAGGTTTCTGAAGAAATCAGCAGCTCCTGGTCCACCACTAGCCAATATCCAGTGGCAAATGCATACAGCCAGTCTTCTTGTTAGTAGTTGCTGTCATAATTTCAAGTGGGAATTCTTAAATCTATGGATTTTTTTCATTAATTTCAAACTTTTAAAATTGACTTCAGTGAAGATGGATGGACATTTTACTCTTAGAATTTCACAAATTCTTGTTATTCTTTCATTAGAATTATACCATATTCTTTCATTAAAAGAAAATCAAGTCTTATATTTGTATGATTATTTCATTCTGTCATCTTGTATTCTGATAGGTAAAACGAACCTTTGTGCTTCAAGAATTGTTTGTATGAGAGAGGAGACAGTTGAGGAGGGAGAAGCCAGTGTTTGCTCTCTGTGTCTAACCCTAGGAAGGGATATGAAGAGATTATGTTTCTTAAATGATTCTAGAATGGTTTATACTAATTATTTTTCTGTATGAAGCTATATTTTGAAATAGTAAAAAATACATTTTCTAATGACAGTTTTTATATGCTCTATATATACACTATATACTATATGCTCGTCACCTAGTTCAGTGATCAGCTAACAAGAACTGTGGTGTATGAGATCTCGTGAGGATCTCTCCGTGTGTATAGCTGACCATAGTGTGCTCATCACCTAGCTCAGTGATCAGCTAACAAGAACTGCGGTCTATGAGATCTCGTGAGGCTCTCTTAACGTGTATCATGGACTAATTGCAATCTCTGTTATTTAGTTACAGCATTTGGTTATTTCAAAGATGACAACGAGATGGCAGTATTGACATTTTGTGTTTTTAATTTTCAGGCTGCTTTTATTCTTCAGAATCTCCTTGTAATTCCAATGCCTTCAGAAGTTATAAAGGATTATACTTGGCAGGTGGGTATAAACAGTTATCAGTCTAGCAAATATTTTATATTAATTAGCTTTTAATTTTCAACATATGTGTGCAGCTATCTTTTTATGTTTGTGGGTTTCATGTTCGTGAATTTAAACAACCAAGAGTTAAAAATACTCAACAAGACGTAATTGTACTGAACAATTGTAGCCTTTTCTTCTTATCATTCTCCTTAACAGTATTGCATGACAACCACATACAACAGCATTCAGGCATTGTGACTTAGAGAGCTTTTAAGTTACACACAAGACTTTTTATAAGGGATTTCTCTGTCTACAGGCTTTGGTATTTGTGAGAGTCTAAGAACTAGTCTATTGCTGATACCAAGGAATGGCTAAACTTTATTACTCAAAAAATTGTGTGTATGACAGCAAGTACTTTTTAGTTAGACGGTAGAAATTGTCTGATTCTTTTTCACTTTTGAATATTCTACTGAGCTAGAGAAATGGCCCAGCAAAGGGGAAAGGAGAGAACTGATTCAGTAGTGCCATCCGCTGACCTCCACACATATGCTGTGGCACATGTACAACCTCCACCATACGCACTAGGTTTACATATTTTATGTGTGTGACTGTTTTACCTTCAAGTATGTGTCTGAACGACATGCATGCCTGGTGCCCACAGAGGTAAGAAGAGGGTGACTAATCCCTTGGAACTGGAGTTAGAGATGATTATGAGTTACCATGCAGGTGCAGTGAATCAAACCCTGCTCTTCTTTAAGAGTGAAAGTTGCTTTTAATCACTAAACCATTTCTCCAGCCTCCAGTGAAACATTTTATTTAGATCTGGCACTTATCCATCCTTCTGTCCCTTCATCCACTATCTGTCTCTCCGTCATCTGTCTGTCTATTTTGAGTCAAGGCATCACCATGTAGCCTTGACTAGCTTGCAACTCATGATGTAGACCAGGTTGACCTCAAACTCAATAAAGATCTGCCGTCCTCTGCTTCCCAGAGCTGGGATTAAAGGCATGTGCCAAAACCAGCCCGATAAAATATTTTAAATATATAATAATAAAATTGTAAGAAAAAGTAAATCTCTTTTCTGTAGTGGCTCATACTTTTTGAATTAGTAATGCTTTTTTTTTGTTTTTTTTTTTGTTTTTCGAGACAGGGTTTCTCTGCAGCTTTAGAGCCTGTCCTGGAGCTAGCTCTTGTATACCAGGCTGGTCTCAAACTCACAGAGATCCGCCTGCCTCTGCCTCCCGAGTGCTGGGATTAAAGGCGTGCGCCACCACCTCCCGGCTTGAATTAGTAATGCTTAGCACTACGTATACTACATACTTTTCTAGGAGCTTCAAGTATATTAACTGGCCTAATTGTTGGCTCTATGAACTATTTTTCTCATTGTATAGTTTAGAAGCTTTAGCACAAAGCGTTGAAATAGCTTGATGAAGCCCCATATTTAGTCAGTAGTATATATTTTCCGAGTACAGATAGTCTCTTTCTTGTCCACATCACTAAATTGGTTCTATAATTTAATAATAACTAAGATTGGTTGTATTTACAAATGCAGTCATATTTAAATTTTTTTTCCTTTTCCTCTGTTAGTGTACAGTTGGATTTATCTCTTTTCTTCTATATTAGGTTTTTTAAAAATAGTGAGTGCCAAGTCATTAAATAGGTAACATATAAATAGATAATTTGGAGACTATGAAGTACTCTCATTGTAGTCATAAGATGTGTTTTTTATCATTTAATCTTCATCCCCATCTTCGTATTGTATGCTTACAACAATGTTGTATAGTACTTCACAGGATCTTCAACAAACCTGTTTGTTTTTAAATTTCCATCAGAATATGCTAATTGTTATTGAATAAAGCTGAGCTTCTGAAAGACAGGTTTCAGTGTGTAGCTTGGTTAGTGATCCAACTGGGAGTAATCTCCTGGGCTGTTTACTTACTTCTTCAGTCTTTGCAAAGCCCAGTTTGTGGTGATGGTGCTATAAGTCATCTTTAGCCATGTGTGAGTGTGTGTGTGTGTGTGTGTGTGTGTGTGTGTGTGTGTGTGTGTGTGTATGTGTCATGTGTCTCTGTGTGGGGGTGATGATGTGGGTGTGTGTCTGTGGGGGATGTGCCTCTGGTGTGTGTGTGTGTATGTGCATAATAGTGTGGGTTGAGAGGTGAGAAGACAGTTTTGTGAAGTCTATTTTCTTCTTCCTCTTTTATGGGGTCTAGGGATGGAACTCGGATCATCAAGCTTGTACATCAAGTGCTTTTACCCTCTGAGTCATCTTACCATATCCTAAATATAGTTCTAAAAATATTTTTTCATTGTCCAGGTTTCAGAGTTGTAAAGAGAGCAGTTCAAGACAAGTGTCTCATATACTAATTGTGTATGTGTTTTTGATAAACAGAAGCACTCATTACTGTCTCATATTAATTATAAATTATTCATATACAAATGTTTTATATTTCCTGTAATTAATATACATATTTTTCACATTTTTCTGTATACATCATGAAGCACTTTCAGTATTCCACAAGATATTTCTTGTTGAAGTTTTCCTACTGTGTTCATAATTTATGTGCTTTTATAGATTTCTAATATATTTAGGATCATTTTTATAGTCTTTTTTGGATTCTATTATTTTACTTTTTATGTGTTACCAAAGTAATTTAATTTAAAGTTCTTACATGTAATTTTTTGCTTAGTTTTATTTCTATCATATGTAAGAAGTCTGTTTACACTGTGACTATAGAGTAAAATATGTTTTTTTACAGTTGATATTGTAGTTTATTTCCTTCAGAACTCTGTTTTCAAGTTAATTGGATAGTTCTAAGATAATCTGCATTTTTCTTTGCAATTATGTTTATAATTGGCACTTGATAACTTAAGAGTTGATTTTTTTTTTCATGCACTGCCATTCTGAGCTCTCTCAGAAATTCAGCAGGTGATCTGTGAGGTCCAATGTTCAGTTCACCTTCTGGGGACAAGGGCGATTATGGACACAGACATCTTGAGATAGAGGAGCTGTTAGGCCATGTGAATTTCCTCATAGTGCCAAAAGACATTGATGACATCTGTGGAGCGAAACCAGTATAAATCTATTTTATCCTGGCCCTTGGACCATTTATCTTCAGTGGAAAGCCTAAGTCAGGCCTTCTTTTGTGCATATGCTGGGCATGGCACCCTCACCAGTAAGAAGCTTTGCCATTGGAGAATAGGGAGTCACCTAATGGCTTAAAGTCAGTCAACTGAAAATAAATAATAGTCTCTAATACACATGAATTTCCATTCTTTTGACATTCATTTGAAAACTTAGAAGTGGTTTAGAGGGACTAGAGAAATGGCTCAGCAGTTTAAAGCACTTAATGCTCTTTCAGAGGACCTGAGTTTGATTCCCAGCACCTGCACTAGGCAGCTCACAACTGCCTAGATCTCTTGTTCCAGGGGATCCAATATACTCTCTTCTGGCCTCCGTGGGTACCCATACATACATGACATAAGTGCGTACAGAAACACACATAGAGACACATAAATAAAAATCATCCTTTAAAATGTTGTTAATACAGTAATTGTTTACATTTTTAGAAGTGATGGTTGTTTCGAGTAACAAATATCTGTAGTTATAGAAAGCAATAGAGTATTAATGATATTCACTACCTGTTTCCATTCACAGAGATGTCTATCTCTGAATTTAATTCTTCAGGAGCCCACCATATATTTCCAAATAATATATTTCCAGTATTATGTTTATTATTCTGACACCTGCTTATGTATTTAGTTCCTGTGTGACTGACTCCCTGTAGACATTGCTAACTCTTCATATCTGTGGCCACCTTTGCTCTTGCTGACACTATTGCCTTTTACCCCGCAGGGCCCCATTTAGAAGACAGACAAGCCATGCCTTAGGTGTTATATTAGTGTCCTTTCTCCTTTCCGTTACTTCTGAGGCTAACCTTTGCCAGTTTTTTTTAAATCTTTGCTTTGTGAGGTTTGATGATATTTATATTCATACCTGACTTTGTCCACAGATTGATTCTGAACAATGAAAATTACATAATTCACACTAAGTGATTTATGGTTAAAATTCCTTATCTACCCTTCTATGGCTGACTCATCTAGTTCTCAGTTGCTTATTTATGTGTATAAGTATGCACAGAATTTAAAAAATGGATTTATGTGATATATCTTTTCTCTTTGGAAATACTGTTTGTTTTTCCTGCATCGTAAGTCTATATCACAACTCAAATTTTTCTACTCTTAATCTTCTTTCCTCTTTCATTAGGACCACCTTTCCTGGGAACCATCCCTAAATTTTCGTATTCTTATCTACCTTGTGAATTCTAGCATATTTAAAACTGTCTTTAAAGCCGGGCAGTGAGCCGGGCGGTGGTGGTGCACGCCTTTAATCCCAGCACTCGGGAGGCAGAGGCAGGCGGATCTCTGAGTTCGAGGCCAGCCTGGTCTACAAGAGCTAGTTCCAGGACAGGCTCTAAAAAAAGCTGCAGAGAAACCCTGTCTCGAAAAACCAAAATAAAAAAAAAAAAAGGAAAAAAAACTGTCTTTAAATATTTTCTGGCTTGTTAGTTTGGCTATTTACTCTGTACTGAGTTGAAAAACCATTCTTCCTAAGAACTTTACCCCATAGTCTTCTAGCACCCAGGGCTGTTGATACTTTCTTTTCTTCTTTATCTCTGACCTTTTACTATTCATGCTTTTATTCCTGGTTTTCTAGAATTTTATCTTAATTTTTTCACTGAGTACTCATTAAACTCTTGAAGGATTGCCTTTTATATACAGTTCCTTTATATTTTGTATTTATTTTTCAAAATGACTTTCCCTTTTTTTTTTTTTTTTTTTTTTTTTAACTTGATGTCCCCAAGGGCTGTGTGCTAACAGGGTGCACTATGGAACACTGGGAGTACTTGAGAACTGAGACTGCACTGCAGGAAGTCTCTGAGGGACGTGCCTTTGAGGGGTGCAATTTGTCCATGGTACACTTGCCTTTTCTTGTTTTTCTGATTCCTGACTACCAGGAGATGGTCAGCGCTCATCTGTTGGTCATGGTGCCATGCCCTTTTATGATGTTTCTGCTTAGCCACAGACCTAAACTCATTGAGCTAGCCACCTAAAGATGAGGCCTTCGAAACCAATGAACCAACACATAATTTTTCTTCTTTGAACTTGACTTCTGTATAGTCAGTGTTGAAAACTGATTGGCACTATTATGTTGTATGTTTTCAGAAATGATCCTCATAATGAGCCTCTTGGGTTGACCTTCCCTGACCTCTGTGTCATAACTAGATTTATACTGCCTTCTGAGATAATATTTTTTTGTGAATAAACTAGTTTGATTTTTATGCCTTTACTATGACATCTTTTGTTATGTGTTTTTTAACTCTGGTTTATCTTCTTAGAAAGACTAGAAAAAGAACAAAAGCTACAGCGAAACCCTGTCTTGAAAAAAGAACGAGTTTTAAAAAAATGCTAACTAAAAGTATAATTTGGTTAGATTATCTTTATAATTTTATAATTCAGAGAATAATTACTAGAATTATTGTAGAGTACTTATTACTTCTCACTTTACCACCACTTTTTTTTTTAATTAAAAATTTCTGCCTCCTCCCTGCCTCCCATTTACCTCCCCCTCCCCCGTCCATTCCCCTCTTCTCTCCTGTCCAAAGAGCAGTAAGGGTTCCCTGCCCTGTGGGAAGTCCAAGGTCCTCCCCCCTCCATCCAGGTCCAGGAAGGTAAGCATCCAAACAGGCTAAGCCTCCCCAAAGCCAGTATGTGTAGTAGGATCCAAATCCAGTGTCATTGTCCTTGGCTTCTCAGCCGCCCTCATTGTCCGCCATGTTCAGGGAGTCCAGTTATATCCGTGCTTTTTCCTTCCCAATCGAGCTGTCCTTGGTGAGCTCCCATTTGTTCAGCCCCACCATCTCGGTGGGGGGGGTGCACCCCTTGTGGTCCTGTCTTCCTTGCTCATGATCTCCCTCCTTTTGCTCCTCATTTGGACCTTGGGAGCTCAGTCCGGTGCTCCAATGTGGGGCTCTGTCTCTATCTCCATCCATCGCCAGATGAAGGTTCTGTGGTGATATGCAAGATATTCATCACCACTTTTAAAGATAGAAAAGTGGGACCTTAGAAGATGGTGTGTTTGTAACATCTCATTTCTAATGCTGTTGTCATTGTCCGTCCAAAAGGCATTTGATGGGTTAAAGGCTCAGCAGATCTAATTGTGAAGAGCGTTGAATAGTTGTTTTCATTACAATTTATGTATGTTTATCTTTTCTCAGTAAATTTTTATGAATTTAGGACTCTATGATAGAGGAGGCAATTACATAGACATAATTCATAAAAGGAATTAAATAATTTTACATAATTAGTATATTGCAAGGTAAAATTAATCATCACTAGGAAATATAGAACAATAGTTTTATATTATTTTAGGGTTTTTGTTTTATTGATTCAGTTTTGTTAAGTAGCCAGAGTGAAGTAAGAGTTAACCTTTGAGAGCTGTTTGGTCTGTGCTCGTTTGCGTTTAGTCCCAAATTCAGGGTTTCTTGTATGGCAGGTACATGCTTTATTGCTGAGCCACACTCGATAGCCTGCCATAACAAAACCACAGTTTTCATTTAGGTTGATTTCATTAGGTTCATTTCATTGTTGCATGTCTCTTGTCTTTATTATGTTGTGTACATTTAAGCATACTATAGCTTGCTTAAAATTCCTTGTAGTGGTGACAGTTAAGATTCAGTATTTTTGACAAATATCTCACCAAGGGTAGTTTAGTAAAGTCATGCCTTAAAGGACCACATAGGGGTAGTAGTGGTAGTTACTCGCCTAGCATGGGTAGGCCCTTGATGTCATTGATAGAATAATTTATAATAAACGAGGAACCACATTGCTTGTCACTGACCTTGATGTGTAAGCATGGCAATTCTCTTGTTCTGTTTTACCTGTGTCTTGTAGATGCCAATATTTATGTTGTTTATTTTTGCTGATTCATTAAGTAGAACATTTTTTAAATACCGTTACCTAGACCACATTATTTCAGATATTTATAATAATTGTTTTACTATTGTATGTAGCTTTAAAGATACTATTGTGTTTATGCTCAAGTGTGTAATTGCTTAGTTGAGAATTATCAGCATTTTAATGAATTGACCCTATAGGAGATAGAGTTGTTCAACCTTCTGCCAGGGGCCAGTAAAGTGAAATAAATACTTTCCATTCTAGTCTAAGCAGCCACAACTAGAAGTACTTTGGTAGGGTCTGGGACACCTTTGCCTTACTGAGATGCAGTAGATCTCTTTGAAGAAATGGTTTCTTAAAACCGTGCCTTTTCTCTGTCTTCCCCACAGGGCCCCTGTGTCCATGATGAGGATTCTGGCCTGTCACTCGTAGGAAAACCTGCCCTTCAGGCCCTGTTATATCATTGCCATTTCTATGAACATTTGATTCAGATGGTGAAACATTTTTATGTAGGAAGATATACGTTTGATTTAACTTTTCCTGCTTTTACTGAAACTTCGGAATGCAGTGATTTAAATGGTAAGTATACTACCTTTATTATTATTATTCATTCTTACAAAGTATAACTTCTTTTAAATGAGGTTGAGGAGCCAGGTAGATGATTAATTGTTTTTGTTTTTTTGGTTTTTTTTTTGTTTTTTTTTTTTAAAAAACACAAGTGAGAGGACTGGGGTTTGGATCCTCACCACAAAAAGACATGCAAGGTATGCACAGTGGTCTGGAATCCCTTGAGCAAGCTGACTAGCTAGACCTGTCAGAATGACAAAACTCTGTGTTCATATAAGAGACTTATCTTAATATATAAAGTGTGAAAGCAATTGTAAAAGACATGTGGCATCAACCTCTGACCTCCTCACCCAAGTAATCACATGTGTATTATATATTATAATACACACACACACACACACACACACACACACAAAACATGCACACCTCTTACACATGCCAAAATGACATTAAACACATGTTCATAAAAGAACATTTGGAAAATAATAAAAAGTGCACAGGAAAAAATTTCTCCAGTCCTGCAATCCAGAGAGTATCCTTATGTTTTCTCTCTTACCATTTCCCACTGTGTGATGTTTATCTTATGTGTTTTATGTGCAGTTTTAGTCTCTGATTCTCCAAACATTGCTCGAACATTATTCTGTGTTAAAAATTCTTCATGGCAGCCATGTTTGACATCTTATTAATGTTTTTAAAGTTATTTTATGCCTCTCAGTGAACTTTAATAGCTTTTTTTTCTCTAGTAAAATCTCAAACTTTTTTGGAACATTTCTTGGATCTCAACAGTTTTTTTTTTTCCTCCAATCTTTCTTATGAATAAGATCTTTTCTAACTAAATCTTCTAACTGGTTTGATAAAGGTCTTTAAAAAAATCTATTTTTGGTATATCATAAATTTATCAGGATTTTTGCTAAAGCAGTTTTACTTCTCTTGGTAGATATTTTTGGATTTTCCAAGTATTATATAATACATAAATACTAATTAGATCTCATAAAAATGAATATTCTTTTAACATAAGTTGCTTTTATTTTGAAATTAATGTTATAGAATTTTAACACAGAAAAGTTTCTGATGTGGAATGTCCTCTGTATATGTGTTGCTTTTATTGATTAATGAATAAGCTGCTTTGACCTACGGCGGGGCAGAATACAGCTAAAACTGAAAGAGATATATAGAGAGAGAGTAGGCAGAGTCAGGGAGACACCATGTAGCTGCTGAAGGAGAAGAACACGCTAGAACCTTACTGGTAGTCCACAGTCTTGTGGCTATAGATAGATTAATAGAAATGATTATTTAAGATGTAAGAGTTACTTTTAAGAAACATAAGCTATTGGCCAAACAGTGTTGTAATTAATATAGCTTCTGTGTGATCATTTTGGTCTGGGCAGCCTGGGAATGAAATTACAGTCTCCTTTTATAATTTTCAATAAAAATACAAACGCCCTCAAATATATGAATTTATTCACTGTCTAATGAGTATATATGTGATGTACTTAGACATAAATTTCTTTATATGTCTGTATGCAAATGTATTTATGTTATATAAACTGAAATGATGAAATTCCATTGATTTTTATAATTAACATTTTATTACTTATTATAAATTTATATTTCTATTCCCTTCTTAGAGGAATTGAAAGTATCATTTACTGAAGCACTTGAACTTTACAAATGACTGTCACTATTAGAAAGGTAACTTACAAGGCTGGAGAGATGGCTCAGAGGATAAGAGCACTGGCTGCTCTTCCAGAGGTCCTGAGTTCAATTCCCAGTAATCACATGGTGGCTCACAACCATCTGTAATGAGATCAGGTGTCCTCTTCTGGCCCACAGGGATACATGCAGGCAGAATATTGTATATATAATAAATAAATAAATATTTTTTAAAAACATAAGAAAAGAAAAAAGTAACTTACTTAGTTATTTTTATTTTATGAATCACCATTACTCCTAACATGGCTCTTGAGCTAATCTGTACTGTTGTATTTTAGGTGTTTGTTAGAAATGTACATTCATGGTTTTATTCTGCTGTAGGGTATTAGAATTCCTAGGACAGGCTCTGTGAAAGAATTGCAACAAGAACTTTACAATGAACACAGTTAAAATCATCATTCTTTAGTTTTGTTGGTTTCTTTAAGAAGTATGTATTCTGTTAGTTGTTGGCAAATCTGGGAAATGTCATGTTAACTCTTCTCTGTCATTCACAGGTTTAGATGACTCATTCAAGTTTTGGAGGGCTCCCTCAGGGACATCCATTCAGGATCATGAGCCAAGCTCTCTTTCCACCTCAGAAACAATGGTAATTGAGAGGACACAGAAATGCTACATTTTGAGTCTCTGAATAAGTTTGAATTTGGATTGTAGTGATAAAATATTATATATAAGCTTAAGGTTATGATTTTAATCACTGTAGCTCTTATAACGTGTATTCTGAGAAGATTCCTGCTCTGCATTTACTCAAATAGTTTGTTATGTGTTCAACTAGCCATGTGTGGTAGACACCCTTGTGCTTTCCCACGTAAGTGTATTATTCTGAAGTTAAATAGATTGTGCTGTAAGAGACAGGGTTGGAATTTCAACTAGGGATCGCCCAGCTTCTTTCAGTTGAGAGTCACAACTCCTCTTTCATATCTTTTCTGATAGAATCAAGAGAGAATGGTGTCCAAAATGTTTTCATAAATAATAGATGAAACATAATCTATATAATTAAAAATTCGTTAGTTAGCCTGAGTTTTTAATTAAGGGCAAGGCAGAATGAGAACGCTAACCTGTTAAGATGATTTCAATGTAGTACTGATAATTCAAACACATCTCTAAATACTTGTATGAGAAACTTTTTTTCAATATCTAAAATATGTAAAATTTCTCTGTTCTTGGATATCTTCTTTCTTGCGTATGTGGCTTTCTTCCTAATAACAGATGCTGGTCTTTAATTTTATTCAAGCATACAAAAAGCATTTCTTCTTAATTAAAAAACATCAAATTTTCAAGTATTTGTTGATAATAACTGTGTTGTAGAATCTATTAGAGAAGCAAAGATTTGGTATCTTTGATTTAAGAAGTTTAAATAATATGTATATGTGATAATATAACTATATAGACATTGATAAAACTTACCTCCTATATTGTCCTCTTTCCTTTTCCCCTGTTTTTATTAGATTCAAAAGAGAGTGCTTGTATTTAGTGCTAAACTAGACTTCTTTGTGGAAATGTAGCATAATTACCCTGTTCCCACTAGATGTCATACTTTCCAAGCTTATATGTAAAGGTAGCATGTATTTTTAGTTCAGCAAGAGAAATGATATGATCAAATGCCAAAATGAGTTTTATTAATTGGTTCACAGAAAATTCACAGAAGAACACCATCAATACTTGCTTAAAAGTAAGTTTTCTCAAGTGATCCAGTTTTTACAAGACTATGAAATAGCTATGCTAATAAACCATTAGTCATCATGACTCGATGCTTAAGAAAAATCTATCTCAGGCATGAAAGCTATATTGAAATTAACAGTTTTAGGGATTCAGGCACATGGTTACATGGCTTTGTTGTTCCTAGGCCTGTCCTTAGTGGGCAGAAGGTCATGAAGGGAAACATGTGGGAGCAGAGATGTTTACCTCGTGGTATCCAGAGAACAAAAGATAGTTACAGAGGGTGGTTGGGGTGCACTAGGTTGCATTAGGAGGAAATTAGACAGCCAACCCATAAGATCTACCTTAAGCTCTTTCATTCATTGTTTATCAGTACTAATCAATAAATAATAATTTTTTGTGTTAACTATTTTGTTTTATTCAACTAACTATATTTGTCATATATAAGAAGACCTTGATACAGAAAGAAAAATCAAGTTTACATTTTTTTGGTTTATATCAACATTATTACAAGTTAAAAGAACTATCCACTAAAGTTTACGGGATCACCAGTGGGCTTATAACTGAAGGCAGTAGCTCCCATCTTCCTACATCTATCAGTAGCATTTGGTTGAGTAGCGAAGGATGGGGCTCCCCAAGTGCTTCCTTCATCCACCCGGACTGTTGGTCCCACTCTCATGCTGACCCCAGGTGAGCATCTGTAGCTGCTGTTAGTTGCTGACACAATAACTGTGCCTTTCCTAGATGGCGTCACTTCGCAGTCTCTCTTCCAAGTCTTACATTTTACCTACTAAGACAAAAGAAGAAATGAGGGATAGAGTGAGACCCTGGTAACCAAACCCTCTGTTGTTGTCCACAATGCTATACTCTGCTTTGAAAGCCAAATGTCTTTGGTGTGTTATGTAGTCAACATGCAGAGAGGTTACACTGTAAGAGTGATTAAATAATTATTTGTATATGAAATAGCCATTTTCCTTCCTTCCAACACTTCTGTACACATATGTAAGTGGCCGAGATATGTTTTTTATGTTCAGTACTCAAAAGAGTTAAAATCGGCTAAGATCATAAAGCTCAGGTTGGAAAATGACTGACTATTGTAATATACTAAAACATTCAGAATTTGATGTTAAAGGCTGAAGTTTGATTACCAAAAACAGTTTAATCAAAGCTGAGCCAGCTTTTGGGTGTGAAAGTACTAAGATATGCCTTTACAAAGAAAAAGATGTGAAGACATTTTATTCAGCATAGTGAAATGGCTTGTAATATTACAACTGATACCAGTTAAATATCACTGACTCTTGTTTGAGAATTAAGATTTGTTCTGTAGAGTAGTATATGTAGGGATGAATCAAGAGGCTTCTTAGAAGAAATATTTCTGCCTAAGTAGCTCTGTTGGCATATCTATGACTTCAGTAGAAAGGGGTAAGACAAATAATATCCTTGTTTTCAATAAATCTCAAGTATTTATAGGCCATGCAAGAACTAAGTGTTTTTTCAGTTAGAAGGAAAATACAAATGGGGAAATGGGATGTATTTCATAAGCATTGTTAACAATGGCCACAGTAATATAATATATTGGTTTTCTTTATCTTTTATTGGCTTCTGTAACTTTAGCCAGATGATAAGGTGATAATCATATATTCCATCAACTCAAAGAAGACTCAGTTTGTCTTATTTAGGAACACCAGTTCATCAATTAAAGATTTCAGGGTGTATTACAAAAGATGAGAAAGTCCAAGAAAAGCCTACTAGGTGCATCCAGACTTTTGACATTGTGACATGTCATCTATGGAATTCATGCCTAAGAGCTGCATAATCAAGTTACAGGAACATTTTTTTCTTTTTTTTTTTTAAATCTAATAATATTTTAATTAAATTGGCAGTTTTGTATTGTCCTGCATTCATAACTATTCTGGAATACATGCAGTCCATTGACTAGACATGCCTGGTAGTTTTGCACTGGAGCAGTTTTAATGAACCAAGGAAATTATGGATGAATTAAGTGCGATTACTATTGGAAGAGGATAGGCCTATGCCTCCTACTTAGGTTTCCTGCTTACAGTGGGAAGAAGTGAGAATGAGGATTATTCTAGGAAGAAGGAAGGATGACTAAGTATGATGTGTACTCTAAGTAAGCCTTTATCCACCACCTCCACATGGGGGTGGACAGAAGTCTCAGTCTAGCTGAGGGGTTCACTTGTGTTGTGAAAAGTCTGGAAAAGGAAGCATACTCTCTCAAACACAGGCAGCTAGTTTCCTTCCTCTACAGATGTGTGTGAGGGTTTTTGCCTATTGGAAAGGTTTATACTGTCAGTTCTCAACTGAGATTCTACCAAAAACTACAAATAAAAGTAATCTTAGTATTTGCTTTCATGTTATCACTGTAAATCAAAGGTACAATATGCTTAGGAGTAAACACAGGGATTGTATAGATGTGACCTGGTGGTCTCTGTGTCATAGTAATATTTATTTATCAGTTCTGCGGATGCCCTGTGTCATATGTCACACTAACCTGGGGACTCAGCAGGCAGGCACCCTTTGTGCCTTTTCATAGAGGAAAACATGGGAGACGAGGTATCTTCCCTCCATCATAAGAGAGGTATTTTTCACCTAAGAAGTTACAAACACAGCAGGCTGAGTGCATTCAATTTTAGACAGCCGCGGCCTCATCTATAGACCTCTAGGTGAATTTGTGTTTGCTTTCTACAGCATTTCTATTAGATTTAATGTTATAAAAATGTTGTTTTCTGAAACACAGTGTCAGCATTTTGCCAAGCTCTTTAAGTTCTTTTCTGATATGAGGCAAGTTAGAAAAAAATCTTTTAATACTTCGCTGTGTTTTTTTTTTTTTAAATTCTAGATCTGCAAGGTTTCCCAAACTTTATTTTATGTGTATGGTTTGTTTATTTATCTGTTTGTATTTCTGTTTACCACATGTACCTGGTATCTGCAGAGGCTATAATAGGATATAAGTCTCCTGGGAATGGAGTTATATATGTTTGTGAGCCACCATGTGAGCCACTAGGGATTAGATGTAGGTTCGCTAGAAGAACAGCAAGTGCTTTTAAATTCTGAGTCATCTGTCTCTTCAGCATTTACACTGATTTTTTATAGGTGTTATTAAAACTTAAGTGTATAATTTGAAACATCAAAAGCAAACCATTGTATTATATATAAAAGAAAATATGGCTAGAGAAATGGCTCAACAGTTAAAAGCTCTTGTTCTTACAGAGGATTCTAGTTAAGTTTACTCCATTTTTGATGGATCCAATGCCTTCTTCTGTTCTCTGTGCTCACCAGGCACATAAATGATAAACATACATATATGGAGGCCAAACACTGAATTACATAACAAATCTAAAGCAAAGAATTAAGAATCTCAAAAACAGTAAATTTGAGGTAAAGAAGTGTAAATAAGTGTAAACATTTAGGCACGTAAGAACCATAAATTATTTATATCAGAAACCTAAAATTTTAATTGGGCTTCAAATCAAATTTAGTTCTTTTGTGTTACTGATTTATGGACATTGTAACAGTTGCTAAAAAGGGTCATAGAAAATGCCATTATCAGAAAACCAGCCATAATCAGGATTAAAAGTGTTTTGTTGTTATGGTAACTAGTAAAATTCATTGTAAATTTGCTTCCTTAAGGATATTTTTCATATCTACTGTTTGTTTTATTTTCCATGCTTCAGTATTAATGAGTAAAGCACCCTGTCTGCTTCACAGGTGGCGGCCTCAGTGGGCAGTGCTGAGACTCAGCCACTGCTGCCATCAACACTTCCGTCTGAGACTGCACTTGACCAGTTTGTGACTCCAGGTAGTGTGTGTGTGTGTGTGTGTGTGTGTGTGTGTGTGTGTGTGTGTGTGTATAGGCCAGAGGTTAACATTAGGAATCTTTCTCAGTCACCCTTAATAGCACAGAAAATTTAATATATGTGAACTTGGATCTTGTAGTGCATCATTGAGGTTGCGGCTGTGAGCGGTGTGACCTACATTTACTTCCTCATGAGATTTTCATGGGAACCCTGCAAGCTCCCTTAACTTGGACAGGTGGTGTTCTCCTGGATGTCCTATACTTGCTGTGCATTTCCTTGTACCGTGTCCACTTGAGCTCCATGGGTTAAGTTTTTTGAGCATCTTTCCTTTTTCCCTTTGAAGAGCACTGAGCAGAATTTCCTCTCTTTCTTTAGAGATAGCCAAACAGTTCTTTCCATCATCCAAGAATCATCCGTGCAGAGTGTTCTCTGAATGCCCCACATGTACCAGAAGGCTTTTGCTTATATTTTCTTTATTGGTTCTTGGAGAATTTTGAGTTTTGTATGTCTTGAGCATATCCACTCCCATTCTCCCAACTCTTCGCAGATCTACCTTCTCTTCTCTATCCCCATTTTTGAGACAAGATCTGATTGTATAGCCAAACCATCTTAAACTTCTTCCTTTATAGACCAATCTGGTCTTGAACTCAGAGATCTGTCTACCTCTGCTTCCCCGGTGCCATGAAACTTTTCAAGACAAACTGTGCTTTTCAAATATTTTTGGATTTTTTTTTTTCCACTGGAACATGGTCAATTTAACAGTGGCTACATTCTTAGAGAAAACTATCTCTCTATCAGCAGCTAACAACTGCCCTTTGCTCTCAGGCTGGGGGTGAGATTGTGTGCCCTGTCTTCCCTCCTGTGTTTTGAGACAGAGTTTCTTCCTTAGTTTGAAGCTCACTACAGGGCCTGTGATCTGCTTACCTCTGACCGCTCATCACTGGGGTTGCGGATGTTTGCTGCCATACCCAGCAATTTCAGGGGTCATGAGCATCTGAACTCAAGGTCCCATGGTTCTTAGCAAGCATTTACCTATTGATTTGTTGCCTGAGCCCACTCAAGATATCCTTTTCTTTTAGGAAGATATTCTACTTTAATAGAAGATAGGAAGAGAGGTGGATAGAGAAGGGAGAAAGGAAAAGAGGAAAAAGTCCAGACAATTTTTAAACTAAATATTTTGAGAACAAATTACTAATTAAACAAATCACAGACAGTTTAGGATAATCTAGAATAAATAATCAGAAGTAAGATGGGAGGTTAACCACAACACTCTAGAGGCAGAGAGAGGCGAATCTCTGTGCGTTCGAAGCCAGCTTGCTCTGCAGATCGAGTTCCAGGACAGGCCCCAAAGCCACAGAGAAACCCTGTCTTGAAAATCCAAAAAACAAAATAAAACAAAACAGAAGCTAACAAAACAAAGGTGGTGAAGTAACAAAGGAAAATTTGGCTATTGAGAGTCTGAGCCGCTAGAGCCGTGGCTCAGCAGACGAGAGTGTGACCCACTGGACGCAGAGGGACCGAGTTGGGTTCCCAGCTTGTGTGTGCACACCTGCACTCAGGTGAACCCCCACATTTACATACTTGAAAAAATAAATCGTTTAAAGATACCGTTCATTGTTTAGGGACTTGTTTAGAGTAACTCCTGATCGCCATCTGGCTCCTTACCAGTTGAGCAGTGTTGAGTACTTGAGTCAGTAAGTACTGAATATTCATTCTGTTTCTTTACCCTCTTTCTGGAAAAGCTTAGGATGGGTGACCAGAGTGAAGAGGCTGCAGCTGGAGCTCGTGAGTTTCTAGGACTCATAAAGACCCAGAGACGGCCTTCCAGAACTTACCTCAAGGCCGTCACTTGAAACAGATCTATGGGTCTTTATGAGTTCTAGAAATTCACATAAGCAACCTATAGTATATTTTTACTTTCCTTGAAGCTGGATGTGAAACCCAGGACCATTTTCATGCTAGGCACAAACTAAATCCTCAACCCCCTGCAATGTTATTTTTACAAATGCCAGTGTGGTTCATTCTTTGTATTTGGGACACAACCATCGCTGCTTTAAGTTGTATTTACATTGAAGTTTGCAACTGGTCTTTTAATTCTAGAGAATGTTTTAACCTCATTTGGTAGCATTAAATTTCTGACCTGAATGAAATAATACTTTTCTGAAAAGGAGTTAAATGTGAATTCTGATTTATATAAAATATGTTGCAGCAGGCCTCTTGTTGGTTCCTGGGCTGCTCAGCCCCGAAATAATCACACAGAAACTATATTATTTGCAATACTGTTTGGCCAATAGCTTAAGCATATTTCTGGCTAACTCTTACATCTTAATTTAACCCATTTTACATCCTAATCTGTGCATTACCGCCAGGTTTTGGCCTACCAGCAAAGTTTCAGTATGTCTGTCTCTGGCAGAGGCTCCATGGCTTCTCCCTGACTCCACCTCCTCTCTCCCAGCATCTAGTTTAGTTTTCCCCACCTAGCTCTGTTCCCTAGAGCTCTGTTATAGGCCCAAACAGTTCCTTTGTTAACCAATGATATTCACACCATACAGAGGGGAATTTCACATCAAAAATATTCTTAGAAAAATGTTTGCTTCGTTGAATTTGTATTACAATATTTGTTCCCAATAATTTCATAAACAGGGTTCCACCTTGGTTTCCAGTAACTTATGTTAGTAAATAAAAGGGCTTAATAACAGAAAATACTTAATTGAACATCTATCTTGTATTCTTACAAATATTTAAGCAGTTAATGATAAATACAAAAAATTCACCAAAATAACAAAAATACACAGAAATTAATAGACTTTATATATATCCCTATGAACAATGAGTACAGTGTAGACAAGGCCACCGGTAGTGCAACAAAGGAAGTAACTATGCAGGAGCAGACAATAAAAAATTACAAAATATATTCAGATTTTTATGAATCTTAATTATTGAGTGAGGGGTACACACAAGTACCACACTGTGCATGTGGAAGTCAGAGGACAGCTTGCAGGAGTAGGGTCTCTCCTTCTACCTTGTGAATTTGAGAAATTGAATTTAGGTTCTTAGGCTTGGTGGCAGCAGCTGCCTATACCTGCTGAGCCATCTCACCAGCCGCTGCATCATTTATAGAAGAAAAACTTTAAAATATTCTCCAAACCTATGAAAATAGATGGGAACAAATATAAAAAAAACTATTATATTAGATAGGATAACTTGACGTCAAAAAGTTATCAAGTGTCAATTCTCTATAAGGTAATCTATGAATTACTGTCCAGTCAAAATACCACCACATTTCTGTATGGTAAATAAGATTCTATTAACAATTAAAACAAAACAAAAATAAGTGTACCAAAGTTGCCAGGAAAATGGTCTAAAAGGTGACAAGTGCTACATAGATGTTATCACATACAGAGAACTGTAATTGAATTTGTTTTTATTACCAGCAGTGGAAAGACAAATAGAACTGAAGATGTATCCATGATGATTAAAGGGTGACTCATATCTTTGGATAAGCCATGGATCTTTTGATAATAGTGGTAAAAACTGGCTAGCCGTTTGACACAAGAGCATTCTTATATACAATTATCTGGGTTTCAAAGTGAAAAGGGAGTTTCTGCAAATACTGCCTATAAAAGTACTAGAAAGCTTTCTAATTTTGCTTCTTCAAATATCAGTAAAAAATGACACATTTTACATTTAATAATAATAGTTAAAAAGGTAACTTCTATGACAGAAATTGCCATAAAGTGAAGAGATTTCTTGAAAAACCAACATAACTATTTGTAACATGGCTGTGTTGTAAGCATGTAAAATATTCTCAGTTTTTCAGAAGGAAGATAACTAACTCCATATAAAAATGAACAGAAACACGAGGCAGACATGTACAGAAAATGTGAGGAATCCATATTACTGGATAAGTACAAATTAATGCTACACTGTGACCCTCCTTCTTAGCTGTTAAATTAAATTGCCAACTATTAAAATGCATTGGCAGTGCATCCTCTTGGCCAGGCTATGGAAAACAACACTTCTATAAATTTTAAGAGGGAATGCAATTAGTATAACATTTTTGGGCAGAACTTGGCAATATCTCATGAATCTATAAATTTATTTATCTTACAGATAGGAATTTCTAACAGTATGAAAATACATATGCACATGATTATTAACAGTATAAAAATACATATGCACATGATTATTTAGTGAAATATTGTTTGCAATTAGAAAATATATCAAATACCTAGATTCCCATAAGGAGGGGCTGGCTTCAGATTAATGTCCATGTAATGAACTATTCTGCTTTTTAAAAATGAGGTATGTTAAAATTGGTATACAGTAAATTGTTGTCCCTCCTTCCCCAAATATTGGTAAGTAACAAAAGCATGTACTGGGTTAGTAGGGAGATGGTTCAGTGGGCTTGCTGTGCAGTCCTCTAGCTCCCTTGTGAATGTTGGCTGTGGTGACACGTGCTTTTCATGGTAGTGTGGGGACAGAAACAGGCGGGTAAACTGGGGTTCAGGGAGCAGCCAGTCTGGTTGCATTGTTGAGGTTCTGGTTAAGAGAGAGAGAGGAAGGAAGGGAGGGGGAGAGAGGGAGGAGAGACAGACAGAGAAAGGGAGGAAGGAAAAGGAGGGAGAGAGAGACAGACACACACAGAGAGAGAGACAGAGACAGACAGAGAGAGGAGAGAGAACATATAAAGTGGAACACCCAAGTTTGTTTTTGACCTCCACATGTGTATACTTGGACATTCCCACACATACATCGCACAAAAACCACTAAAAATATATACTTAGAGTATATAGTATTTATAGAGTTCTACTTTTTTGACAGTCAGCTCAGTGTTTTAAGAGTTCTGGTTGCTCTTCCAGAGGACCTGGATTTGATTTCCAGCACCTAAGTAGCAGCTCATTATCATCTGTAACTCTAGTTCCATGGGTTCTGGCGCCCTCCTCTGGCATCTGCATACAACAGGCATGCATACTGTGCACAAGTATAGACATAGAGGAAACAAACATATACCTGAAATCAATAAAATAATAAAAGGGGAATTAAAAAATACATGTATATCCTCATTTGTAATAACATTAGGCAGGAAGTTTATCAGTGTGACTGGTTTGTTAGGGAGGAAGTACATGAGGGTAAGTACAAGGTAAAAGGACTCTGCAGTAGACATAGTCACTTTCCTGCATATACTTCTTAGCTTAGTTAGGCTTTAATAACCATATTTTATGTTTTGTGTGTTACAAAGAGAACGAAAAGGAAACTTAAACTGACAAAACACGAAACTAATGTGGGATACAAACATGTTGGTCTAGCATTTCATAGACTTTCACCCTCAGACTTAATGGCAAAGAAAATTGTGGCAACCGTTCAAGTCATGATGCTATGTTACCTTTTGCAATTAGCATTCTTAAACTTCTTCAGATAGACTTAAGATAGCAAAGGAGCAGATAGACAAGGAGGTTTTTCTGTGGGTGTCTGTAAATGAAATAGTAAATGACTAGAGGTGTTAAATGGACCCTGTAAAGTATTTGGAAGTTGGGAACATTCTGGTACCTAGAATTTCAGGGAGGGGGGAGAAAATGACTGTATTCTAACCTTGGCTCTTGCATGTTGGGTGCTTCTGTGTGTGCACACGTACACTCGGGAGTTGGGGGTTGGGAATAGAAGCAGTCTCCCTAGCCTCACGGTTAAACTTTACCATGCAGTTATAAGAATTAACCAGTCATCCACCTCTCTATCTTGACAAACTTTCCTGTGTTATGAGGAGTTAAATTTTTATTAATAACCACCAGGTAAATTGAATAATTTTCATGCTGTTTTTTAAATAACAGGTCAGTGTGAACCCAGACCAGTGCGACCCTGTGACTCCGCGCTCTCTGCTCCCCTGCACAAGCAGTATACGTTTGTTACTCCATCTCTTCTGTCGGCAATCTGCAGCCTTCTAGACAACCTCTTGGCAGTTACTCCAAGGGATGCTGCAAATGCCTTTCAGCAAGCCCATCTCATAGAGTTTCTTTGTAGGTAAGAGGTAAATGGGAGTAGAGATGAATAAACACAGGACTGTATTGCCTGGCAGTATATTCTCTTTTGTTCTTATATCAAGTAAGTTCAGGCTTTTGTTTTGCTACAGTTGTCTTCACAGTTGCTGTTGTTATTTCCTCCCTCTTTTTATTAATAAACTTGTATTAGCTTCGTAACTTGATTGCTTAGATCAAAAAGATTTTTTTTTAATTAAAAAAAAATGAAGTGGTCCTAAATCTTATAGCAGAGACAAGGGATGTAATATAAACTGCTTGGCTATTTTTCATTGGATGTGAAGGATTTTGAAGATTCCTATCTCTAGCACTCATATCAGAATTATGTTCCCAGCCGGGCGGTGGTGGCGCACGCCTTTAATCCCAGCACTCGGGAGGCAGAGGCAGGCGGATCTCTGAGTTCGAGGCCAGCCTGGTCTACAAGAGCTAGTTCCAGGACAGGCTCTAGAAAATACAGGGAGGGAAACCCTGTCTCAAAAAACGAAAAAAAAAAAGAAGAAGAAGTTGTTACAGGTCGTCATTATTAAGAGAAGCTGAGCTAAGCTGAGCAGGCACCTGGAGCCTTACATCTTCAGGTCCACTTGCCCTGGGATAGTGCCTCCCCCAGTGAGCTAGGCCCACTCACGTCGATTGGCAGTCGAGCGAGCTCGTCCTCTACAGGCTGCTCACAGGACAGCATGACAGGTGCAGGCCCTGTGTGGTTTCCTATCAACTACTGATACTGATTACGGCTATTTCACTTCGTAGAATTTTCTGTTTTTCACACTTACTTAGCACAATATTTTCCTGTTTTCTTAAATACTTTGGGAAATCTTAAATATTTTGTTTTCTTGTAAATGTCCTTTTTATTTATATTCAGGTTTATATTGAAGCTTCACATTGTGATGTTTTGTCTTTAATAAGAAGCATAGTAATTATCTATCTATGGGGTATTCCTTATTTGACAGTACTGTGGATGCCTTTGTCATAGAGATGTGTGTCCAGGAACTCAAGACCCCGCTGGCTTTATCATCTGCTGTTGAACATACTCAAGCTCAGGTAAGTACCTGGGATCAACCTCTCTTCTGTATCATTGATTTCTTTGCCTTGTGGGCCAAACAACAAATTCTAAGGAGAGCCAACCTTAAGAAAAGGATGGGAATCTCTCAGTATATGCATAATAGTGGATGCTTTTAAATAGGTTACTTAAAATTTTAACTTTGATAGAGAAACCGGGGGAGAAAAGAACAGTGGGCACTTTTCCTAACTCCATTACTAATATTATAAATTTAATTAATATTATAAATGTTTAGTAAAGTTTCTTGGAGCACTGTTTTATAAAGGGGCACTGGTATAGACCACTTAATCCTATTATTTTAGGCTATCGAGGTGTTATTTTCACCTAGGTTGAAGTTGTTAGACTAACATGCTCCTCCCCTGCCCCCCGCACCTCACCACCCCACAAGACAGGGTTTCCCTGTGTAGTCCTGGCTGTCTTGGACTCACTCTATAGACCAGGCTGGCCTTGAACTCACATAGATCTACCTACCTCTGCCTTTTGAGGGCTGGGATTAAAGGTGTATATCACTACAGTCCAGCTAAACCTCCCAGCATGTGGGAGGCAGAGGTTGGTGGATCTCTGTGAGTTGGAGATCAGCATGATCTACTGTGAGTTCCAGCATAGCCAGGGCTATGTAGCAAGGCCTTATTCTCAACAAAACAAACAAGAAACTAAAAGCATATTTCTGCAAGGTGACAAAAATAAATTTTAATTTTTTTCTTCACAGCTATTCACTAAATTTCGGGTTCTTGCCTAGGTTCTGTATTTAAAATATGTTTAGCATTTTCCAATATAGTTGCTACTGCTAGAATTTTTATTTAAAGACCAAAATTTAACAATTGTTCTGTGTGGGTGGGGTGAAAAGTGGAGACTGAAGTGTGTTTTGTGCTGCACTCTTTGAACACAGAAGGCCTCTAGAGTGCCTTGGAAATATTCTGCGTGCCATTTTTGAGGCACATGTTTTTTTTTAGTGTAGTATTTTTATTGAATTAGCTTATTCATAAGATACATGTTCTATTTACTCTTTTGTTGGTACAATTGAAAAGTTTTAACTTAATGCCTTCTCTGGTTTAAAATCCCTCTTAAGTCATTAAAAATTTTTCTCTTTATATTAAGAAAATACATAGCAAACCCATGTATATTTAAGGATGACAAGCATTCAGAAGAAAAAATAAAGCAAAGGACAGCACCAGATATTGAGGCAGAGGCCTATACTTAGTGTCCAGGGAAAACCTTTCCAATCATATGTGTGACCTGACATGATAAAGACAGGTCTACAGGCAGAACAAGGCCTCTGGCTCCAGAGTCTGGCTGGTCTATCCAAGAAACAGCAAAAAATCCAGAATTGCTGGAGCTGGATCTATGAGGGGAAAATGAAACTAGAAAGCACAGTCAGCAATGAGGGCAGGACCTGGCCTGTAGTTGTGTCTTGAATGTACAGTTTAGTACCATGATAGCAGAAACAAACATTGATGGGTTCAAATATATGCACAAGAAATCACAGGAGCAATCATCAGTGCCATAATGTTACAAATTAAATGGGGGAAGTTGAGGGATTTCCCACAGTACAGAGCAGAGCAAGGAGAGTTGGCCATGCAGTTTGGTTCCAGAGGACACTCTGATCCATTGTGCTGCCCACCTTGTATGGATTAAAGTCTGTACATTGTTGTTTGTACAGGAATCCAGGAAACTCTAACATTTACCAGATTCCATTCTAGTTGCTGCTGTTGATACAAAGCAAACATCTGTGCCCATAAGGAATCTAGGTGCAAGGGACAGATAGGAGCACATACAAAATGTAAGTTTGGGACCAGATAGTAACAAATGGTATGAAAAAAAAAAGTGACATTCATTGGACAAAGGGGTGCTACACAAGAGGAGTAGTTGGTACACAATGATCAAAATAAAATAAAATAAAGTAGAACAAGAGACCTGGGCCAAAAGGAAAACAGCTATGGACGTTTGAGGCAGAGCCAGGTACAGAAGGCTGATAGTGAGGTGACAGTGTTGGAGCGTGTGATTGGTAGGTTTTGTTGTTTCATTGTTTGTTTCTAAGAATATTATAAATAGGAAAAGATAGTATATTAGCTATATTAATATTTAATCTTAAATGGTTAATTTACAAAATAGGTTTTTCCTCTCATGTTTCTCACTGGCTTATTTATAATAATATTTCCAGTACTCAGAGATTAGACTTGCTGTAACTTTAATAGGGCAGAAGATGAAGAGATCACAAACACTTCACAGAGCAGTCTTGAGGTACTTACCTATAATCCCAACACTTAGGAAATAGAGGTAGGAAGATCAGAAGTTCAAGACCTCTCAAGTACACAGTGAGTGCTAAGCCAGCACAGACTACATTATACCCTGTTTCCAACAATATAAAAGAGCAACAGAAGTGTTACAGAAATAAACAAATTAAATTTCAAAATTTGTAGAAGGAATTCCTGAAGGATAAAGGAACATGTACTTTTATATAATACAAAAGAAGCTAGCATATTCTATAGAGGAATTTCATACTCATAGAAGTAAGAGAACTATTTGTCTTTAAGGGGTCTGAGACTGTATACCGTGGAGACATGGACACCCCACAAATGGAGATCAGTGCCCACTCCTAATTACAGTCTCACAGCACCAAACTAAGATGAATGAAAAGACTGTGCTTTTGTACATAGAAACCGACCTCGGGTAGCTCTCTATAGTTCTCCTTTAAGGATGCACTGCTTAAGAACAGTGGCTACATATGACACACCTGCTCTTCTTTACTGCTGTCGGTCAGAGGAAGTTTTGAAAGGAGATTTACCAGGTACTACTTAGAGTATTAGCATTAGAATTCCAGAGATAGTTTTATAGTTAATCATGGAAATTTAATTTTTTCTCTCACACTTGAGAATATTGTTTTTATATTTATATTATATGTATTTATAGTTATATACAACTAAAAGCAAAAATAAATTTTATTGATGACACTAGCTGGGCTATTAGGGTAGATGTATTTTCTTCCATTCTTATGCACTTTGACCAATATTTTCTTAATCAGATTTTTCTTTACAAACTAGTTTACTTTGACTTTAAATATCCTCTATGCTTCTTCTATGATATTGGTTCTACAAGTTACCTACTTTTAAAATATAAAGACTTTCTTTAAATGGAATACAGAAATAGGCTTTGAAAATATTGCTTTATTTACTGGTGGTATAGTTAATAGTCCTAGTGTGACCATTACTGACCATGCTTCTAATATTGGAAGCTATGCTTGCCTGCTGCATATTAAGTTTATAGCACATAATTTATGCTGAGTGCTTTTTTTAGTGCTTTATTGTGTATTTTATAAAGAAATGATTTCTTACAACATCATGATGTGACTGAGATAGGCTTTTCATGAGATCTGCTTATTTATTATATTCTTTGTCTTTTTGCAAATAGGCCTCCTTTCTCTTGGAATTCCTATCCTCTTTGTCCCAGCTTTTGCAGTCCTGTCTGTTGGTAGATCCTAACCTTGTGACACAGGATGAGCTCTTGAAACCTCTTATCACTAATGTCATCCGAGTTCTCATTGTGTGTACCAAAGATGTATTAGGTAAGTTTTTTTAATGTTCTAAAAATTAAAATGTAATCACATCATTTTTTTTCTTCCCTTCAGCCCTTCCCATGTCTCTGTCTTCTATTGTCTCTCAAATTCATGATCTCTGTTTCTTCAGTTGTTATCCTCCCTCCCCACATTCCTCCAACACACACACAACCTGCTCAGTTCGTATGATGGACTTATCTGTATATGATTTCAGGAAAGACCACTTGGTATTGGATAACCAATTTGGAGATTTTTCCTAAGGAGGTCTCTCCCACTGTCAGTATTCCTTACTTGACATTATTTTTTTGTCTAGGGTTGAGGCCCTATGAGATTTTCCTTTTCCATTCTAGCATGTCTGTTGGTGTTACCCTTCAGGTCTTGTTTAGGCAGTCATGTTGATGAGACTCCGTGGCTGCAGCTTCTCTGACATTCTAGGAGATAAAAAGAAATATTACAGTGAACTTGTTGTTCCTCCAGCTTTTTACACGCTTTCTGCCTTGTTCTTCTGCAGTGATCCCTGAACCTTAGGGGCAGGTGTTGTATGGTAGTTAGATATATTAGTTGGGACTGGACTCCACACAATCTCTGAATTTTGATCAAGTGTGGTTTTCTGTAATGATTTCTATCTGTTGCAATGAGACTCCCCACCCCCACCCCAGAGGGGTGAGACCTATACTTATCTGTGATTATAAGGCCAAATATTAGGATGTAGTTAGGGATTGTGCTGTTTTAGTAAATTGGCAATTGTAGGTTTTCCTACAAGATCCATGACTTCACTAGCCATGAATAGTTGGCTAGGGTTATAGTAGTAGGCATGATTTCCTTCTTGTGGAGGAAATTCAATAGAGAGCTGTTGGTTACTACTAAGGTACAGGTGGTAGTACTGCCATGCTAATCATTGTTGTAGTTCATAGGCATCTTAACTAGTTAGGTTTATTGGTGTTTCCCTACTTTGAAAGCTGGGATGGGACCTTCGGCTACCATGAAATGTGTCCTCAGAGAAGAGGCTTTCAGGTCAGATCCAGCTCTGATCCTCTGGTTCCTGTGTCCAAAGTACATGGTATCTTCAGCAATAGGAACTTTAGCTAAGTTTTACTTTTACATTTAGATGAGAAGTGAACAATATTGAGGGAGCAAATCTTATTTTTCTCCAGATGAAACCATCTTCCCCACCCCCCTGTTTTTTTTGGGGGGGGGGTTGAAGGTGTGTTTTATAATTAGAACAATCTGAAGTAGCTCCAGAAACAACTTAGGGCAGATGAGTAGCTTAAAAAATGGACCAAAAATCTCCTCTGTCTGCTAGCTGAAACATATGCTACAGTCTGCAGTGAACTTTGAGTGCTATTTTTATATTTTTGGCTAAGGCCAAATTACAGTTACAGGTATAAGTCAGTTTAGCATATAAGATGAACATTTTCTAAGACCTTAAAATATTGAGACCTACGTTTGTTGAAAGCTAAATATAATACTTAGTAGTAGGGAAAATTGAAGCAAAGTATAGGATTTAATGAATAGCATGGTGATTGTATGTGTCAAACCCTGACTCATTTTCCTCCATAACCCATAGATTTAATGTTAGTGCCTAGTACAAACTAGGCAAGCAGTTTATCACTCAGTTACCTCCAACCTATTTTAAATTTTTTTATCTTGAGATAGTGACTTGGTAAGTTGTTCACTCTGGGCTTGACCTAATTTTGTAGCACGGGCTGCCCTTGAACTTGAAATCATTTGCTTCAGCCTCTCAGTTAATCAGGAATTACAGACATACACCATCAAACCTGACTTCAATTCATTCTTAGTTCGTCCTTTGATATCACACAATTTGCTTTGCCTTTGAGATGTGAAAGTGAAAGATGTCGTGATCCTGAGCAATTCCAGTCCTCAGCATCATTTATATCCACTTTAAAATTACCTCTGTGTTTGAGTTCAATAATTTCATGCTTAGAAATTCTTTTAATGGTAGCAATAATTTAATTAAGCTTAGTAGGTTAGACTGTAATCTTAACAGTAATGAAATTGATTCTTGAGAAGGGGTGAGGTAAATATTACAATTATCTGTAGTCTAGCAGAGTCCACTTATACCTCATAAATTCTTTTTATTTAGTAATTTTTCGTGTTGGGTTTTGTGGCTATTACTTGACCAGTACCGATACTGAGTTCTTGAAGACAGGGAAGGTGTTACAACATTAGTGCCACAAAGCTATGATGAAGATGAGTCGCTTGACCTGGTCCACCTGGCAGAGGTGGTGTGACGCTCTCGTGGCCTTGTAAATATTTTCTTATTGTTCCTCCTATATATTTTATCATAAAGAATTATTTAAACTTATGATTAGCTCCAGAAAGTACTGCAAGTCAGAATCGTTGGTAATATCGAAAGGTACATTTAGAAACTAGGTTTTTTTCTTGTATCTTGCAAAAGTGTAAATGTTCATTGAAAATTTATATTAGGGAAAGCATTTTTAAATTGTTTTCTTAGAAACTAAGTTTTGAATGATTTTTATTAAACTTTGGCTATATTTCTAATATATACAGCTATGTTATATATTTATAGTTTTTCTTAATTCAAATATTCAATACCTTATACATAAACAAATACAATTAAAATATTCAGTAAGTATGGTAATAAAATTAAATGTTAATAACATTTTTATTTCCAATTTAAATATTTTACCATTTTTAGCCTTTAATGAATAAAAAGAGTAGACTTTTATTATTTAAGGGTTACTACAAATGTGTATAGTACATTAGTATATTAGTATATATATGAGTATATTAGTACACAGCATATCTTTGGAATTAATTTTTTTTTCTTTTTTATTAAAAATTTCCATCTTCTCCCCTCCTCCTCCCCCTTCCCTCCCCTCCCTTTCACCCATACCCCTACTCCCTCCCTCTCCAGGCCAAAGAGCCATCAGGGTTCCCTTCACTATGTTAAGTCCAAGGTCCTCCCAACTCCCCCTAAGTCCAGGAAGGTGAGCAACCAAACTGACAAGGCTCACAGTGAGCCCGTCCATGCTGTAGAGTCCAAGCCCATTGCCATTGTCCTTGGTTTCTCAGTCAGCCTCCACCGTCAGCCACATTCAGAGAGTCTGGTTTGGTCACATGTTCCATCAGTCCCATTCAAACTAGGCTTGGTGATCTCCCGTTAGTTCTGTCCCACCGTCTTCATGGGTGAACGCACCCCTCACGGTCCTGACTTCCTTGCTCATGATCTCCCTGCTTTTGCTCCTCATCAGGACCTTGGGAGAGCAAGCATCTAAATTACCGCTTAGTGAGTTTAGTGACAGGCTAGTTGAAGAGCACTGGGACAGGTTGTGACGTGAGTCCCTAAAGCTCTCTCTCAAGCGCTTCATTGGTGCTGAGGAACGCCTGAACAATGTTTATAGCTTACTCGAGTGAAGTTTGAGGAAAGGTGGCAGAACTACAAAGGTACAACCGGAGAGTCCAGAGATAACCACTGCTGTCCAACTTGCATTTACACAGACAGCGTCCTCGCTGTGGAAGGTTAACCTCTCCAGCATGGGGTCCACACAGGCAGCAGTGCTCAGACCAGTTTGTAGTGTTGTTTTCTTTGTAGGATAATTCTCTGCTTGGCTCTTCAAAGAAAGTTTTCTTTCTCTTCTGCCTTGACCTTAGCACATTGTACTTTCCTTTCCATCTCTGCACAGAGCTGCTAGAGGGAATAGAGAAAATCAGGAGTGTGTTTCACAGAAGTAGCCGTTCTCAGGTTTTACTGTGTCTGCTGTGCAGTTCTAACATTGTGGCTTATATTTACTATTTCACTTTGTGATTGTTGTTGAGCATATTTTAATGAAAGGATGGCTTGTGACTTTGTAGAAGGGTAGAGGAACATACCTTTAAGAAGCAGTAGGATAAAAGGAGTTAACTGTAGTAATTTGATAATTGTGCAGGCTAGTTTTTATGCCGTCTTGACTCAGGGTAGAATCATATGGGAAGGGAAACAATGATTGAGCAAATACCACCATCAGATTGGTCTATAGGCAGGTCTATGGTGCATTTTCTTGGTTGACGGTTGCTGTGGAGGTCCCAGCTCACTGTGGACATTCATGTACAGGCAGTCCTGGGCGCTGTAAAGAAGCAGGGTGAGCAAGCCTTGAGGATTAAACCAGTAAGCAGCACTCCTCCGTGTTCTCTGCATCAGTTCCTGCCTGTTTGAGTCCCTGTCTTGACTGTCCTTAGTGATGGCCGTTGACGTGTTACTGTTGGTTGAAATAAACCCATTCTTTCCCAAGTTGCTTCTGGTCATGGTGTCTTATCACAGTAACAAAAATTCTCATTGGGACGATAGTGGTTATTGCCTTTCTTGAGTGCTGGAATGGGCCTTGGGAACAGAATCCAGGGAGTGGAGTAGTTGCACTGGCAGGGAGGTCATTCACCTGTTCTTCTTACTGGTGTGGCCTGCACCTGCGCAGCTGGAGTCCCCCGGGGTGGGCGTGTTGAGGTAGGAGTGAGGTGTGGATGTGGTATTGTGTCTGCGGCAGTCGAGCTGGTAGGCAGGTCACTCTTCTAGTTAGTATAGTCTGCCACTGGGCAATTACTGTTTTTCTTTTTGAAGTGTGTAATTCATGTGTGCAATAAAGTATTAGTGGTAAATTGTGTATTTCTGAGGAGTTCTCTTGTTAATAACTCGAAGTGTTTCTGCTTAATTTTACAGATGTACAGTTAGTACTGGCTTTTCATCGCACATGGACACACTTATATGACCTTCTGGCCACACTGCTGAGGAAAGCTGGTGCTGTTTCCCTTCCTCTTATTACCTCAGCTCTTGCCAAGCACTGGGAGGCAGTGATTGGTAAGAAGATCCTTGAATGATGGGGGTCTTTCATATAATAAAAATTGGTAAACTTTATTCCCAGTTAAATGTGTAAATTTTCCAAATAGTTATGGCATGGCCTACGAAAGAATTACAGGGTACTTGACTTGAGAATTTGCAATACTCCACATGAGCCTCCTTTCCCCCAAAATACAGATTTGAAAAATTGCAATAAATTTCAGTATGTCAAAAACCAAGTAAGAGCAGTCTGTGGTTTCATGAAAATGTGTGTTAACATATACATTTTAATTTTTAAAATTCTTTCTATTGATTGTATTGAGCTATACATTTTTTCTTTGCTCCCCTCCTTTCCATTCCCCTCCTCTTCTACCCTCTCCCATGGTCTCCATGCTCCCAGTTTACTCAGGAGATCTTGTCTTTTTCTACTTCCCATGTAGATTAGATCCATGTATGTCTCTCTTAGGGTCCTCATAACATACACATTTTTATAATTAGATATATTATAAAACAATTAGATATATTAATTTTTGTTCCCACAAAAATTGTTCCTTTTTTGCTATCTGCATTCTGTGTTAAAATGTACATACATAGAATCTCATACACAACACAGGAAATTCTAAAATATTTTCTTTCTCAAGATATATCAAAAATTAGGTTTTTTATATTTTGTTTCTCATTAAAATAAACAAGTGACTTTTTATGTAAGTAAACTTTGGTATTTTTATAGTCTCATAAACTTTAACATAGCAATACTTTACATAAATATTTATGTCTAACCTTTTTAAAATGTATTTTTAGGAAACATAAAATAGAGGCTTCTGTATGGACCACATACATGCTAGACAAGTGCTATATTATACTTCAGCCATACCTCCAAATTCTGGCTAACATTTTCTTAGTACTGAAAAATTCAGAACTTAAAAATTCTAGGAGATTTAAATGTTAGCTCAAAGTAGTCATCCACACATTGTCCCTAAGTATACATACTGAAAAACTCATATAATGAAAAATTAAATAGATTTCTCAACTCTCAGTGTTGCCTTAATATTGACTTTAAAACTTTTTTGTACATATGCTATTGATAACTTTAAAAATAAGAATTATTTTATAATTATTTTAGAATTAGCATTAAATAATTATTTAATAATTTTAATTATTTATAGCATTAAAAATAAGAATGATATAAATGTAACTACTAAAATCTGATTAATTCCATCCATAATTTTGAAGATGTTTTCAAACTTTTACATCTGAAATAATTCTCCCTTTAGATGCATTGTGCAGATGTGTGGGCTTGTCAGTCAGGTGCCCTGCCCTGAGTATTGCCACCCTCCAGTTCCTGTCTGTTCTCTTGGCGGAGGAAGAAAAGAGGCGACTCCAGGACAAGGACAGAACAAATATGTGCCAAGCCCCAACAGTGGCTTTACTTCTTGATGGAACTCAGGAAAGTCTTAAATCTTCAGAGCGACTTAATGAAGCAATTCTTCAGGTGTGTGAGTCCTTGATTTTTTTGTTTTCTAGACTTTATCTATCTTTAAAGAAATTCACTTTTAGTAGTCATCATTTAAAAATTTTTCAAGCAATCAATGTTTTTTTTTGATTAGATAAACAATACATTACAAAGCTATAAATAGATTAGCAAGCATAAATAAGACTTTTAAGAATTATCTCATGCAAAACTGTACTTTTTTTTTTTTACAATTAGGACTATTACTAGCTCTCTGTAATGGCTCACAACCCCCCCCACCCCCCGTGTGTGTGTGTGTGTGTGTGTGTGTGTGTGTGTGTGTGTGTGTGTGTGTGTGTGTGTGTTTCACTGGAGATTAAAGCCAGAAAATCTTACATGTTAGTCAAACATTCTATCACAAAGCTGTATCGCTAGCTCCTTCTTTTGCCTTTTATTTTGAAACAAATTCTAAGTTGCCCAGGCTGGCCTTGGATTCTCCTGTGTAGGCTAACCTTGAGACTATGATCTTCCTGTCCCAGCCATTTGAGTATCCGGCATCACAGGCCTGGGAAATAGGGCTGGTGTGCCATAAGTATAGTTTGGTTGGTAGAATGCTTACATAAGCATGCATAATTCTCTGGGTTCCATCTCTAGCTATATAACATGGCTACATATAATGGGTATGATAACACACACCTGTGATTGCGGCATTCAGCAGGGAGAGGCAAGAGATCAAGGTCATAAATGGGGTTGGTTCATAAAGTGAGTTCAAGACCAGCCTAAGACAGATGAGACCCTGACTCAGAGATGGGTAGTGCCTTTTAATACCATTTTATGATTTTTATTACCTCCCTAAAAGATGAAAAAGTGATAGAATTGTGTATGACATGGTCGTTCTCTCTGATGCTTTCTGGTGGTCCCTCTGGTGGTCCCTTTTCAGTACATTTCGACCATTAGCCATTTTCCACTTGTTGCAAAACTGAAACTTCTTTAATAGGGGTGAAAGCTACACTTATTTGTGGGTATTTAGAAGACAGTTACAATATATTAGTTTGGGAAAATGGCAATAGAAGGTCCTTATTTTGAGTGTATGACCTCTCTAGCCACAGGTTATTGGCTAGGTTTAGAGCATCAGGCTTGAATTTCCTTATTTGGGGTTCTTAAGTCCAATTAGACAAAGTTGGCTGCCCCCAAGATAAAAGTGCCACTACTGAACCACTGTGAATTTTTTCTAACCCAGACGATGTTGTGTTCCTTGGTGTTAACAGGTAGCTAGAACTGTAGATACTTTTCTCCCTTAGCAGCTTGCATAGCACCTTGGGAGACAATGATAGAAAGTCCTTTGGGAGGAGACTTCCAGGTCAGTCCCATCTCATTCCCTCCAAGTCCTGTGTCCACAGTGCAATGGGCCTTCCCTTCAAATTCTGGGGAGCAATGAAGGACAACAGCAGCAGTCTATGTTGTGTTAGGGATCTTTTGGACTCCCCTGACCAACCAACTCCTGAGGGATTTCTTGTGCTTGATACTAGGGTTTTCACTAGGGAGTCTGTGGTTCTTGAGGTAGAGTATTCCGACCCCAAGTGTCATAACTTCATTTAACTGTGTGTGTGTATGTGTATGTATGTATGTATATATGTATATGCATACATGTTATATATAATTTAGGTAAACATAAAATAATATGATTTCCTATACCATTTCAAACCTCCCAGTGTTAATTATTCCTTCTCCTTCCTCTCCCTCTGTATTGCCCCTTTTATTCCTGTATTGTCTATATTCTCTGCAGTGCTATGAAGGAAAATCTCCCAAAGATGTCCTGAAAAGAGCTGCCGCAAATGCACTGATGTCCCTTCTGGCTGTCAGCAGAAGAGCGCAGAAGCATGCTTTGAGAGGTGATCTTCACCATCAGTTGTTTATATGGCACCTTGACAATTATATCTCCTGCTGGTTGTTTTTAATTTTCTTTGAACTAAAAATGTAAAGAAATTATAGTAAAATCTCAATGACATTTAAAAAGTTTTAGCAATACAGCAATCATTGATTTACTTCTTTGTTGTCTCTAAAATTTGTTTTATTTTTAATTATGTGTGTGAGTGCATTCATGTGGGTGCAGTTGCTTATGGAGGACAGAAAAAGGCATTGGATCCCTTGTAGCTGGATGTACAGGGTGGTGTGAGCTGCCTGGCATGAGTGCTGGGAACTGAATTCAGGTTCTTTGCAAGAGCAAAGTCCTAGCTGCCTTAACTACCCAGCCATTTCTCTAGGTCCACATTCATTACTTTTCAAATACAATAGAGTAGGCTGGGAATACAGTGCCTAGGAAGCACAGGACCTTTGACTTTAACCCCTAGTACTGAAAAATCAATCAATCAATTAAAAAAAGATGATACTTATAGATTGTGTGTTTCTGTTTACATGTAATGTTACTCTAGAAACTATATATAAAGAAATTTCAAGCTTTAACCTATTACTCAGCTTCATATTATTAGTGTATACATTATTATTTAATAATTGTGCATTGTTAGTGTATGCATCCACATTTTATGTCTCTAACACACACAAACAGTTTTTATGGTGCAGTAAAGATAATAATAATCAATGGACAGTATTTTTATATAGATTTTCACACTTCAGAGTGATGGTTTCTCTTCTGGACATAAGGAATTATGGATCTGAGAGGTAAAAGAAAGTAATAGGAACACAAAACCCATCTGTCCAACTAATGACTTGCTGCTAAGATGAAGTATGCAGGCTGCAAAATATAAAGTAGATCTGAAACTCTCACAAAAATAAAAACAAGTGGACTTAGTATTGTGCTTTTCCCCTTTTAGTCATTAATCTCCCACAGATTAGATTTGTACAGGTGCTCATTGACTTGAGTGTTCATTGACTTGACTGTTAAGATGGAATGGCCCCTGACTACTGCAAGCTTTTTTCTTTCAGCTGATCTCATCGAGAACTGCGTGGAACATATGAAGCACATCAATGCACAACTGAACCTGGACTTGCTGAGGCCTGGGAAAGCAACACTGAAAAAAAAGGTGACTTCGGCCTCTGAGTTCTTATGTAAGGGTGCATGGAGAAAGTAATGCTGGCTTACAGTGAGCACGAGGTAGAAGTCAGTGTCTGATTTAGAGCATAGGTAGAGGCAGTTTAGTTTCTGAGATTAATTCTCATTGGAAAATCTTTAAATGAGACTTACATGTTATTCTTTCTTGTTATGCACAATTAAAATATGTATATTTACATGACATATTGCAAAATAATTTATGCAATGGAGTATTTGAATAAAAGTGTAAGTTTTCTAGGGAGTGAAATCTATAACAACTATAATTTATTTTATATTTATATGTTAGGCACAGTTTGTCCATTTCAAATTTATTATGTCACGAATAAACACTTGTAACGACATGGTCACAGAATCCTGCGATTGATGAGGCAATCTCCTTCCATGATTCCCAGATGTTTGTTCTAGCATTGAATTGCTTGACTGAATATATAAATTATACTTTAATATAAACACTATAACACAGTGGCTTTATATTACCTGTGACTAGCAATAATTGTGACCAATAACATTTAGACTACCTTTTTTTCCAGAAAATGAATGTATGTATGTATAATATTTAAATCTAAAAATATACATAATACAATAGTATAAGCTAATATACATAATACAATAAGAGATAGAGAAAATAGCTATGTAGATGCAATATTTGTTGATAAAGGTCTCAAAACAAAACAGAGGTCTCAAAAAATGATAAAAAAACAAACATACAGAAAAACATATGATAGCAAATGCTGGTATCAGTGTGGGGAAAGGAAAACACTCATCCACTGTTGTTGGGATTGCAAACTGATGCAAACAGTCTGGAAATCAGTGTGCACAATAGTTTTTCTGTAAAAACTATTAAGAAATCAAGAAGGAAGTGTAGAAATGGCTCAGTGTTTAAGAATACATACTACTCTTTCAGAGGACTTGAGTTTAGTTCCAGAGGATCCAGTGTCCTCTTCTGATCTTTGGATGCTCTACATTCAAATGAGCATACCCACACAGACTCATATATATGTATATATACATAATTTAAAAGTAAGATTAAACAAATCATTAAAAGGAAAGACAAAACTTTAATAGTTTAACTGGCACGTGGTAACAGAAGCCATGTTTAACAGCTGCTTTTCCTGCTTCCGGATGTGACTGGAAACCAGTCCGCACTTGCCGTGCTCTGTGGGTGAAGCACGGAGGCTGTTGTATATCTGATTTCCTCCATGCTGGATGGGACAGAAATAGCTTTTTTTGTGGTACACACACTTCTTGAGATATGGTCACTGTACCTTGTCAGTTTTTATAAAGTGTTGGTGGTTGGGTGTGATCACAGCACAACTGCAGTATACTGTCACCGTAAGGAGGGAGTCACTGTTTCTAAAAAGCACTGCACTCCTGTTTTTCAACTTCTTTATGTCTCTGCAGGAGGACGGCTTTATTAAAGAGTTAAGCATTACCATGCAGCTCCTAAGGAATTGCCTTTACCAAAATGAAGAATGTAAAGTAAGTAGAGCTCCGCAGAGTGTTAATAGCGGTTAAGGTAGTGCATTGCTGAATTTTTATATGAGGTAACATAGGAGGAGTAGTGGACCCTCTGAATTCTCTTGGTTAAGATGTGTACTTGAATGTTTCTTAAGCTCAGAGTTAATTCTCAGAGCTGGATGCATTTGATCATGTTGTCCTTCAGCACTAATTACATTCTTATTTATATCAAGGCTTGAACGTCATAATTAAGCCATAAATTCTGAACCTATCCTTCATTCTATATTGTTAGGCATTTAGATTTTCTTTTTGACTACAAGGGAATAATAAATGGCTGTCTATATATGTCTTAAGAAGTGAAGGTTTTTAAAGATGTTTGACGAAACGATTATTCAAATGGAGTAAGAGATAGTATTTATAATTATAAAGAAAGATAAGCATGCATCCTGCGTCAGACTAGATACTGTTTTGCTCATTGTGGTCATGTCACCTAAAGGAAGCCCCTCGTCCATGTCTGCTGTCTGCTGTGGCCTTTGCACAGCTCTCTTTGAGAGCCACGGAGTCTGCTTTGTCTCTGAGTATTGCTTCTGCCCACTTCAGCAATCGTGATTGTGCTATTGTGTGGCAGAAAATCTAACTCTCGAAGTTGGTCCATCTGGAGTGACCTCACTTTTGAGGCTTTAGCTTAAAGCTTTAGTGTTAAAAAATTGGTAAGATAAAGATCAATTGAAAAACTTCTTTTGCTTTTAAATTTGTTCAGTTTGTACTCTTAGTTATGGTAAAACTGAAAAAAGCATGTTGTATCTGGAGAAACATGGTAAACATGTATTATTTAACTATAATAAGATACATATAATAATTATTTTAAAATTAAGTATTTATTTATACATTTGTGGTGTATGGTCCTATAGGCTCATATATTTGAATGCTTAGTCACTAGGGAGTGGGACTGTTTAAGGATTAGGAGGTGTGGCCTTGTGGGCATAGCTGTGACCTTGCTGGAGGAAGTGTGTCACTGGGAGTGGGCTCTGAGGTTTAAAAAGCTCACAGTGGGCCAGTCTCTCTGCCTGCTGTCTGCTCTCAATTACTTACTTGTCTATTTCCTACCATGATGATCATGTATCGACTGTCTAAGACTGTAACAAGTCTCCAATTTAAGTATTTTCTTCTTAGGCGTTGTCTGGGTCGTGGTGTCTCTTCACAGCAATAGAACACTGACTAGGACAGCATCTTATAATTTCAGAACATGGGACATTTGCACGATGGCACCTGCCTATAAAGATAAATGAAATGAGTACTCTTCTAGCTATTTGTTCACATTGGTAGTGCATTAGGCACTTATAAAAGTGTGATTATTCAGCAAGTCAAGTATTTCTGTCTTTCTGAGTTGTAAAGAATAAAGTCAAAGAATAATTGCATTACTCTTGAGTGTAAATATAAATCTGTGGGACAGAAATCCTTCATTTGTTCTTATTCCAGCTTAGGAAACATGTCCTTATTACTAATTATTAATTGTTAGGGTCATAACTCATAATTAAATCACCTTCTGCCACCCCACCATGGTTTATACATGTGTAACAGTAAGGAGTTTTTATGTTGAATAGATTATATGGCCGTGAGACAAACGAACCTAAACAGTGGGTAGGACTCAGGAGGGTGAACTATGATACTCCAGACAAAGATGATAAGGCCTTACCCGAGTGGGGAGAAATGTAAAGGGCTGTATAGTAAATCTGAAGAGTTGACACGAAAGGAGAGCCCTGTAGAACGATTTCCAGACTCCAATTTAAGCTGCTTGACAGTGTGGGAGTAGACAGAGCAGAGTGCAGGGAGGAGCCCGTGGGTGTGCTGCATAAGCCTTTGGGAAATTCAAGCGGAGAATCCCTTGTAGCTGAGTTTTATGGGCCTGACGAGCTATATATTCTGGCAATAGTAGAAGTATGTAATTAATATTTGTACCCAGGATTCTAGTTGAAATTTACCAAGATGGTATATTATAACAGCTTTAGTAATGTATTTGGTACACATGTGGAAAAGGTAGGAAATCAGAGGAGTGTAGATATAAGACAGAAGGATGGAAATGAAGACAAAGAAACTTGTAGTAAGTGCCCCAGTGCTGGAGAGTTTGGCAGCCACAAAGGTTAGAGTGGTCTCAGTGAATCATCAGAACAGGAAATAAACTGAAGGGGCTGAAGGTGAAATGCAAGCAATGGACATGACAGCAGTGAGCATTCTTCCACAGCTCGGTCACCGCATGACATAAGTATACTTGGTGCTACTAATGTGTAAACACTTTAATATCACCAGAGAAGTAATCAGAGAAATGCATAAGTTAATGACTAGTTCATAAAAATCTCTACGTTTCTTATTAACTGATGGAAAGATCAAGTCCCTGAGGAGACTGGAGAGTCATGTTTCCAAGGGCAGATGAGTGTATTAATTTCTGACAAGAGCAGTACTGATTCTCTGCCAGGCAGAAGAAAAGGATACATGTGGGTAGAATGGAGGACAGATAAGAATTGAGACCCGATCGTTTCTTTCTTTGTGAAGTGAGTGGAGTCATTTGTTGCCAGTGGGACTGAGTGAGAAGCATGAGGAAGACCTGGGAGTAACTTCAAACCTATATGGTATTAAATATTTTATATGACTCTCTACTTCATCTTCCTGTTCGGTCCTTTGCGCTTTAAAATGGGTGTATAATTATGTGCCTGAGTACTCTAGTTCATGTGCGTTCACTCATGGAGACGGTGGGACAGAACTAATGGGAGATCACCAACTCCAGTTGGAATGGGACTGATGGATCATGCGACCAAACCCGTCTCTCTGAGTGTGGCCAACAGCGGGGGCTGACTGAGAAGCAAAGGACAATGGCTCTGGGCTCTGATTGTTCTTCATGGACGGGCTCTGTGGGAGCCTTCTCAGCTTGGTCGATCACCTTCCTGGACCTGGGAGGAGTTGGGAGGACCTTGGTCTTAGCATAGAGTGGGGAACCCTGATGGCTCCTTGGCCTTGAGAGGGAGGGAGGGGAGGTATGGGTGGAGGGGAGGGGAGGGAAGGGGGAGAAGGAGGGGAGAGAAGGGGGAGAAGGAGGGGAGGGAGGGGGGAGGAGGAGGGAAGGAGATGGAAATTTTTAAATATAAAAAAAAAATAAACCATGAGGAAAAAAAAAAAAAAAAGAAATTACCTTATAATTCTTATTTTAAAAAGATACTCCTGCACTTCTGTAAACAACTGTATCTTCTCTACAGTATTGTCCCAATCTTAACTGATTTTTAATAAAGCCTAAGTTACTTAGAATCTGTTCAAATTACACAAAAGTATTCATTAACTTCTGGTACTCATACACATTAAAGATAATCTTAGGAGTAAAAACAATGTCACTTCCTCTTGAATTCTCTACTTCTGTCTCAGTACATCCATCCGTTTGTAGTTTGTGGCTACTGACTACCTGCTAATCTGTTGTGTGAGTCTGCACTTGTGTTGGAATCTGTGCCTATGTCTGTTGCCTGACGTGTATGTGTATCTGATAAGGCTTTCCTCTGTATTTATTGGACAACCTGGAAAACATGGTGTGGGAAGGAATAGGTATTCTTTACAGAGCTCTTTAACAGTGATTGATAATTGAAGATGTTACAGACTGCAGCTGACCCAGTATAATACTCAAAACTACAAACTGACGTCATCAACTTATATCTATTGTATTTTGCTTCTATTTTTTTTGGGGGGGGGTGACAGATGCTTATTTTGAAGTTGCTGCCAGCCTATTAACTGTTTTTGTAGAAGGAGCGGCGGGCTGTGTCCCTCCCAGCTAGCTTTACCCAAAATAATCACACGGAAACTGTATACTTTTAAATACTGCCTGGCCCCTGGCCCGTTATCTGTAGCTTCTTATTGGTTGATTCTCATATCACTCCTCCATCATGTTTTCAGCAAACAATTATCACAGCACACACATTTATTATTCAGGGTTGGGGTATGGAAGAATACATAAAAGTTTATGCATTTAAACTGATTGTGTGGGAAATCCAAGGGATAAATTATTTTACAAGCAGGTTAAACTTAAATAGTCCAAGCACACAGTAGGACAACACATTAAGCACATAGTCTTAAATAATTTCAAAGCATATTATTTACTTGATCTGGAGGTTTGGGCAAAGTTTAACCTCTTTGGGGTCAAGTGCTTTTTTTCTGAAAATTGTCTCCTCATGTATACTATATGCACATTAAAAGAAGAATAAAAGCAAACTTGATTACAGTATTTTCTTGACTGCAAATCTCTGACCATGTCTGAATCCTTTCAAGAGTTTATGCTTTGCTGAGAAAGAAACACTTTCCTGCATATCTTACATGTTGTGGAAACTGCTTTCTATAGTTCTCTCACTAACATATCCGAGTCACCCTTCCTGAGACTGAGCAGGCTCCCCAGCAGGGCCACCCAGTGTGGAGCAATATTGACTGGGAAAGGGCCCTCCTTATATGCAGCAAAGATGAATTAAACTATTGATTTATGGAGGTGACAAGTAATTGAACGTAATTTTGCATTTCAGATGTCCAGATTAATGACTGTTCTTCCCTTTCCAAAACAGGTGGCTGCTCTTGAAGCGCGTCTTGTGCCCGTTCTGCACTCTCTTTGGCCTTGGCTTTTGATGGAGGATTCACTGATGCAAATTGCCTTGCAGTTGCTTTGTGTCTATACTGCTAATTTTCCAACTGGTAACTAGAATCAAATGTTGTTTTCTCTAATAAATTAAAATGCTAGTTTCATATGTTATTAAGCTGGACTAGAAAAATATGTATGTTGATGTATTTCTCCTTATGAGTGTATGTTAGTCAAAGGCTCTGGATCTTACAACTCCAGACCATTTTAAGAATATATTTGTTGACCTGGCAGAGTCACTGGGTAGTTCAGGAAGTAGACTGTCCTGATTATATGGCTATGGGAAACAGTATACAGTGAGAACATCCAAAGGGTGAAAATTTATGAAAAAGACAGGTGAAGATTAGAACCATTATCAATTTTCTAACAGAAGACAAGCATGACAGAAGTTAGTTCAAGCTACTGTTGTCCTGAGAGGAGACAGTCGATCTCTAGGGTTGAATGTACACATTAGCATTAGGCTTCAGTGCTTGTTTGCAGTGTATAGGTGGATGACCAAGTCATTTTGACAGACATATATGCTTACCAGTTTGTGTTTTTAACAACTAAGAAGTGAAACAGGCAACTCTGTGACAGGCTGTTTCTTTCGAAGGTTGCAGTTCTCTCTGTTGGTCCAATTATGGACAGTCTGTTCACACTGCCCACAGAGGCGCCCCCAGCAGCTCCCTGATGCTGTGTATCCTGAAGCTGGCTTCCCAGATGCCTGCAGAGAGCACCACCATTCAGCAGATGGTTTTTATGTTTCTCTCAAACCTGGCCTTATCTCATGACTGCAAGGCAGTAATTCAGAAGGTAAGTATTTATCGTTTCCTATATGTTATAAAAGAATTGTTTGGCAAAATAACTCTGTCAATCAAGTTTTATAAGTCATTTTCTAGGACTGCTTTATATGATTTCAGAACACTTTGGTCTTACTGTGGAAATATTTTCAATAATTTATTGCACTCAGCTCACTCTGGCTCATGAGTGTTCTCATTACGTTTTTCAGAAATTTCTCAAGTCTGGTATAATGTTATCCTGGCGTCAGCCTTGGTGAGAGCACTCACACCATGTAACTTGGCTGTGCTATGACCAGTGCTCTGTCTCAACCTCATTCAAGCCAGTTCAGTTCAGTTAGCTGCATACAGCTACATAATTTCTTCATGTATGTGCTAATATTTCTCTCATTCATTTATATGAATGTATGTGCATATTTGTATACTTATATGCCATGTATTTGAATACATATATATGTATATTTGAATATATTTCTTCATAAATGTTTGCATATACACACATATATATCTTTGTGTACACATATACAAATGTGTATATATGTATATATAAAGGTTCTGAAAGACCATCTTGAGACAGATATATGTGATTACCTTCTTCAAAATGAGAGGTGTGTACTTGTTCATAAGTTAAATGAGAAAACACCTGTAACTATATTGATCTGAAACAACTTTACTTCTATCAGACTTGTTAACTCCCATACAGGGTGGAATTGGGCTTTATTTCCTTTCCTCCCACAAAATATCTTTAATGAGTAGCAAAATTGCCAGAAGGTCAATAAGAAAGATAACTCAGGAGGCCAATTCTGAATTATTAACCATAATAATTGAGTTGATTATAGTTTATTTAATCTATTATCAAGAAAAATATAACAGGTATAAAATGTAATCACTATTTTATTCTTGCCTTTCTACTTATACTTGGAAATGTATAGATGAAGCATTTGGAAAAAAAAGAAATTAAAACTAGGGAAAAGAATATCAAAATATTAGTTAATTGGATACCAAGGGATTAGAAAAATAATGAAAAAGACCTGAGAAGAAAGTAATATTCTGTGTTTACCCACAGAGCAACTTCCTACAGCACTTCCTGTCCCTGACATTGCCTAAAGGAGGAAATAAACATCTCAGCAATCTGGCCATTCTGTGGTTGAAGTTACTCCTGAATATATCATTTGGAGAAGATGGACAACAAATGATCCTGAGGCTAGATGGCTGCTTAGACTTACTCACAGAGATGAGCAAATACAAGCATAGGACCAACCCCTACATACCTCTGCTGATTTTTCATAACATTTGCTTCAGTCCTGCTAATAAGCCTAAAATCCTGGCTAATGGTAAGTAATCACATTGTGGGCTCATTTCACACATGTTATGGTTTTTAATTCATTCTACTCACAATAAAACAGAGTAGCTCTATAATTTCTTGCTGTATTCAGGAATGGGTCTAGCCTCTGTGTGGACCAACAGCTGATGTCCCACTGGATACATTAGGTAAGGAGACAGCTGGAAAAGAGCAACCGTGGGCAAGGGTGCTCCAGTCACAGCCTTTGCTTCTCTCTGTCTCTTCTCGATCTGCTGTTATTCTAGTTCCCCCTTATTTCTTATTCATTTTCCAGCAAATGAAAGCTTTCTGGAGCAGCTGTTCCAATTGTAACTCCTGCTCTTCACCCTTCCCTGTGTCCCTCCCTTCCCCAATCCTACCTCACTCCTTAGCATGATCACCGTCTGATGCACTATGAATTTTATATGGCTCTCTTTTTGTTTTTATGCCTTTTACATTGGTACATAGGCTGTTTGGAATCAAGAGGTTTGTGCTTGTCAACAGGAAGCACTCCTTAAGCATTTAGTAATTGAGAGAAATCCTGACAGGCAGAGAAAGCCATAACCAGATAGGGAAATTAGCCTTCCAGGCTTCATTCTCTCAGATGAAGTATGTATATCTGGAGGCAATTCAAAAGGACTCCTGGAGGAGAAAAAGAAACAAGGAAGAAATTGGAGAAATCTGTTTCTGAAACCATAACTTGTCCAAGGTTTCTGCCCTGCCTGGTTCCCACAGTCGTTAAGTCCCAAAGAAATCACACAGAGGTCTATATTAGTTATAAACTGATTGGCCCATTAGCTCAGGCTTCTTATTAACTCTTATAACTTATGTTAGTCCATTATTCTTGCCTAGGTTAGCCACGTGGCTCAGTACCTTATTCAGCTAGGCAGTCACGTCTTGCTTCTTGTGTGTCTGGGTCAGGACTGCGTCCTCTTACCAGAATTCGCCTGTTTTCCTTCACCCGCCTCTACTTCCTGTCTTGTTGTCCCACCTATACTTCCTGCCTGGCTACTGGCCAATCAGCATTTATTTAAAATATAATTGACAGAATACAGACCATTGTCCCACACCAATAACTACCAAGTAAATGGGTGTAAATTTCATGTGGAATTTTATAGAAGACACCCTATTGTGGTGGGGGAAGAGGCAGACTTTAGCTGCCCATTCATCTGGTCTTGAATGCTCCTCTCATTTTACAGCTTCTCTGAAACTAAATTCTTCATTCACAAAATACTTCCTTCTTTACTGTAGTAAAAACACAGAAAGTGCCTAGCCTAGTTGCTTGTACATAGTAGATAATATATTAAACCTCCTTTCCTTTCATGCTTTAAACCTATTTTTTCTCAGAGACTTTACCACCCCAAGTTTTCCAAGTGAAGAGAAATGACACTGTGTTCATGTTTTGTGTGCATATAGTAGTGCTTCTACTTTTTGATGAAATTTATAGATTGCTGAAAATGTTATAGAGAAAATTGTTCAAGTTCAGCCAGCTTCAAATTCACCTGAATTGAAATGTATTTGTACGTAGTCTCCTGCCACTCCTCTGCTGACAGTGCTTTCCACCCTGGGAGATGTACAGCAGTGCCTATCCTTCAGTCCTCTCCCAGTGCATCTGCTTTGATCCTCACATCTGTAAAATAAGAGTAAGTCCCACTTCAGGTGATAAGATGCACAGAGATCATCTGATGACAGTCCTGATACATGGGAGCCACTTAGTAGCATCTGCTTTGTTTATTCCCCATTCTCAGAGTAAGTGTTTTTTGCCTCCCTAATTATTATAACTTTACTGTGGAGTCAGGAAAAGTAAAGACTTTGGGGGAACCGAGGAAGTCTACACTTGGCACTCTAGATCTCTGGATTTCTGTTATGGATTTTCCTGTAATCAGCAGTGTTTTCTCTCCTCCATTAAGTATTAGGCAGATGGACATAGTTGGAGAGAGGTTACTTTTTCTACTCTCTTACCCTTGACCTCAGTGGGCTTTCCAGGTAAGAGAGCAGCTGTGCAGGCTCCGTGTAGAGCTATGAGAACCTGTCACAGGCTTCCCACATGGCGAGCCAGGGTGTAGGCTTTAGAAGAGGCAGTTAAGTTACAGAAATTACTCATGCAGGCTGTACCAAACTTGTAGTGTAAATATCTGTGCATTGGGCTTGCCCTGGCTGCTGAAAGCATCCACAGCTTTTCTAGTTCAGGGCCAGTGTCTTTTTACAAAAGACAAATTTACATCAAAGTGTCTCAAGTTATGGGAAAGATAGTGGGAAATGTACAGGCCAGTGTTGACTGAAAGCTTGTGTCCAGGTGGACAGCTCTTTTGCCTGTAGGAAATTTGCCCGTATTATGGCTTCGCTTTTGTCTAGCACATCAAAGAGAAGAAAGAAATAATGATCTTCAGGTGAGACTCTTTCTTATAGCCTGTTTTTTGTACACAAAGCTGGAGCTTCAAGGATTAGGAGAAAAATACTCCCCCAGCCTCCAACCTGATGGATAACAAACACATTGCCTCTCCCAGTCTTTTCATTCAGGAGCACCTGTTCTTGATGTGACCCTTTATGGGTGATAGTGATCCTGAGAGTTTTCAAGTGAAATTCCTCTGCTAGATAAAGGACAAGTTCATGTTAGACCTCAGGGAACTTCCACAAATAACTTTTCAAGGCACTAGCAAGAAGAGTTATTAAAGTACATTGGGAAATTTAGCCATCTGAGTAAGAATCAGCACAGGAAAGTATATCAACTTCTCTACCTAGATTATAAGTAATTATAAGTATTTCTTTCAGGATGTTCTATTGGACACTGTTACTTTAGATCATTAGTAGCCTAAATTTAAATTAATATGGATATCTGTCTTTAACAATATACAATTTAGGTACAATAAAAAGAGATAACTTAGGAACAAGAAAATAATTGTCAAAGTATTATTCAGAATGCATCAGAGAACTAGAAAGATGAGAAATGATTAAAAACATAAAAGTTAAGTGATATAGCAAATACCTTGAAGCAATCTAATATGTTTTAATAAAATCCTAAATGAAGACCAAAAGAAAATGGAGGATAAAGAAGAATATTGCTTCTTTTTTGAGCAGGGGAAGAAAGGGTCTGTTTCAATCTTGTAGCCATCAAAAAGCCAAGGCTACATGGTGGTGTTGCAGAGAGAAGTGAGTCCGATCAATGACTTGTGGCAGTGAACATTTGCAAGAGAAGATGTATGGCCTAAAGGGCATACTGTGTGACTCAGCAGGCCACACTACTTCCATGGCTAGATTTTCCATTTTCTTTCTTTCTTTCTTTCTTTCTTTCTTTCTTTCTTTCTTTCTTTCTTTCCTTTCTTTCTTGCTCCCTCCCTCCCTCCCTCCCTCCCTTTTTTCCTTTTTTTTGTTTGTTTTAGTTCTGGTTCTGGTTCTGGTTTGTCTCTTGGTTTTGTTTAGATTTTGTTTTTTTCTTAAATTGGGTTTTGATTTGGGTGGAGGGCAGTTGCAAGGGAGGAAGGCAGATGCAAGGGGATGAGGAGATAAATTGGATTGGAATGCATGATGTGAAATCCGTAAAGAATCAATAAAAGTTATAATTTAAAAACAAGAGAGACAGAAAAGCTAAGGCAGGGACACTAGGCATGAACTTGGAGCAAAGCCACAGAGGAATTCTACTTATCTGCTTGCTCCCTACTTCTGCTCAGCTAGCTTTCTCATACAACCCAGACCGTGTGCCCAGAGTAGCACTGTCTGCAGTGGAGTAGGCCAACCTCCATCAAATAGTAATTAAGAAAAGTGCCTTTTCCCTTCTCACCTTTACCTCCCGCTCCCCACATGAAAGACCACTGACTAATCTGACAGAGACAGTTCCTCAACTGAGGTTCCTTCTTCCCACATCTGGAATTGCCATCATTAACAGAGAAACTACAAACTATATAAAACTGAATTTCATCTTTAGTTTCTGTGGCTCAACCTTATGCTTTTCTGCTTTATTTCTTTTTCTATTTTGTTCTTTGAGAATTTTATACAGTATATTTTGATCATATTTTCCCACTCATACTCCTCCCAGATCACCTCTCCTGTCCTCTCCACACAAGTTTGCCAATCCCCCTTAAGCCCTCGAATCTAGTCTGTGCTGTTCATATGTATGGTCTCAGATGTATGGTCTTCACTGGAGTGTGGTTCCTTTCCTATTTGTCTCCTCTATCTCCTTGACTCGCCTTAGTTATAGTTAAGACTTCCAGTGGTATGTTGAACATGATGGACTGAAGTGGAAATTCCTGTCTTGTTCAGTGGGATTATAGTGGGTTGTTTTGAGTTTTGCTCCATTTAGGATGATGCGCTTACACACCACCCACCAGGAACTACACTCTTAAGGAAAACTGACTCTCAGAGCAGCTATCAGTGGCAGGAGCTTCTTGACTAGGGTAGAACTCTATGCCCATCTCTGTCCAAGCTAGGGTTCAGTCTGGTTTGTGCTTATCTTTTCCATACTGTGGCAACTGTTATGCGTTTATATGACTACTTGCCCTGGTGTGTCTAGAAAATGGTTTCCTTATAGTCATTCATCACCTTTAACTTTCATGAACTTTTCACCCCCTTTGTAGAAGGAGCAGTGGGCTGTGTCCCGCCACCCGGCTAGCTTTGCCCAGAATAATTACACGGAAACTGTATTCTTTTAAACACTGCCTGGCCCATTATCTGTAGCCTCTTATTGGTTAATTCTCACATCTTCCTTTAACCCATATTTAGTAATCTGTGTAGCAAAACGAGGTGTGGCTTACCAGGAGAGATCTTAACCTGCGTCCATCTCGGAGAGGAGAAGCATGGAGACTGCATATGGCAACTGCCTGAAGTGTCTCCCCACTCCTGCTACCCAACATTCTGTTCTGTCTACTCCGCCTACCTAATTTTCTGTTCTCTTAAAGGGCCAAGGCAGTTTTCTTTATTAATTAACCAATGAAAGTAACATAGACAGATAACTCTCCTCCATCACCCCTTTTCCTCAATGATCCTTGAGACTTGGGAAATGTGATATAGTAAAGATGTTCTATTTAGGGCTGAGTATTCCACAGTCTTATTTTCTGTATCTTGATGCTTATTGGTTGTCTGTGTTTATCACCATCTACTGCAGTGGAAATTTCTCTGATAAGAGTTGAGAAATGCATTACTATATGATGCAATGAGAACTTGTTAGAATTTGATTTAATACTATATTCATTTAGCACAGTGGTTTTCAACCTGTGGGATGTGACCCCTTTGGGGGTCACATATCAGATATTCTGTATATCAGATATTTACAATTCATACAGTATCAAAATTAGTTATGAAGTATCACTGAAATAATTATATCTTGGGGTCACCACAACATGAAGAACTTATTAAAAGGTCATGGCCTTAGGAAGGTTGTGAACCACGGATTTAGCAGAATAATAGTGGTAGCTTCTCTCCTAGGATCTATGATCTATCTAGCAACAGGTTCTTGCCAGCAACATATCTCAACATAATAAAGCAATATAGAGTAACCCCACAGCCACATCAAGAAGAAGCTTCTCTGATGTGCATTGAATGAGGCATGAATCATTTATCCAATCTGTGACTAATTGATGCTCACAAAATACTCCCATTGATTTCATTTCTTAAGCTTTTATATCCACAGTTAATTTGTAATTGTCATTCAGTCATGAGTTGATGAATGGAATTGTATTCTAAACTCTGCCCAGTAAATTTTAACCTGATAGTAGTATGCAGAAAGTGCTTCATGCCCCGTGTAGGATATGTTCATTTAACTGATGTGTCTTTCAGCTTTCTCACTAAACCAGCCCTGGTTAAAACATTTCTTGAATTCTTAGTATTTATATCTCACCCTTGTTGATTCATTTGTAATTCTTAAGTCACTTAAGGTATTTGAAACTAGGTTTTTATTCAGTTTCCTATTATCTGTTTCCTGTTACCTGTTCTTGTGTTTTAATTAGAATTCATACCAACTTCTTGAACTTAAAATGTTTTATGTGCTTTTTTTATCCATGTTATATTTCATGATAAAGTATTGTCTTTAAATTTTTTTATTCACTTGCTTAACAATGGGCTAATGCATTAATTAGCCTGTAAATGTGGCTTATTAAAAATTATAAGCTAAAATTACTTGTTAAAGAAGTTATAATATAAATTTTGTTAAATCATAAATCTGAATGTTTGGGATATAAAATTACTTGATAATTTTCAGTTGGAACAAAATGAAATTACACTCATATTTTATGTAGCCACCCACAATCCATATGCCAAATTACATTTGATAGCTATTTATATAGACTAATTTTGGATAGGCGATTTTATAGGAAAGCCATGGGGAGCTGGGTAATGCCCATGAGGTGTTCATGCAGGAGGGGCTGGGGGCAGAAATGACTGCTTTTCATTTGCTACCGTCTTGTCATTCTAGCACACAAATCAGTTTTTACTTTATAGGACTTTTTCCCTTTTTCTTACTTACAAAATATTTGAATTCCTTGCAATAAAGTCACTTGTATTAGTTACTTTTCTGTTGCTATGATAAAATATATTGACAAAAGCCAAGTTAGGGAAGGAAGGGCTTTTTTTGGCTTACAGTTCCAGAGTGATAAACTCCGTACTGGTAGGGAAGTCATGGCTGCAGAAGGGAGAGAGCCCTTCAGTCAGAGTAGAGAAGGAATAACAACAGAAGGGATAGGTAGACTCCATCGTGGTAGTGAAGGCATTTTGAGCTGCGGGCAGGCCTGCTTTTCATCCCGCCCTGCTCCCACATCGTTAGCTTTACACGCGAAATAATTACACAGAAACTGTATTCTTTTAAACACTGCCTGGCCCATTATTTTCAGCCTCTTATTCACATCTTGACTAACCCATATCTAATAATATATGTAACACCATGAGCGGTGTCTTACCGGGAAGTTTCTAGCGTACGTCCATCTTGGGCTGGAGCTTCATCGCATCTCTCACTGAGGAGAGGCATGGCGGTCTGACTAACTTAGGAGAGGCGTGGCATCTGACTGAGCCATCTACCTCATTTCCTTCTTCCTGTTCTGTCTACCCCACCCACCTAAGGGGCGGTCTATCAAATGGGCCAGGCAGTTTCTTTATTAGCCAATGAAATCAACTCAAACAGAAGACTCTCCCACATCAGCTGCAGAAGGATTAGACTCCATCATGGTAGGGAAGGCATGGCTGCAGAAGGGATAGTTAGACTCCATCATGGTAGGGAAGGAATGACAGCAGGAGGAATAGAATCCATCATGGTAGGGAAGGTGTGGCAACAGGACTGTGATATCCTCCTGATAGTCAGGAAATATCATTGTCACATTTTATCCCCACATAGGAAGCAGAGACAGGAAATAGGGCTAAGCTATACAACCTCACAGCCTACCTCCATTAACATATTTCTTCTAGCTCTGAAGACTCTACCTCCTAAATTTTCCACAACCTTCCCTAGCAGTAACATCAACTGGGGACCCAGTGTTCAAAAATATGAGTCTGTGGGCCACATTTTTTATTCAAGTCACAACATGATTTAAACAAAATGTTAAGTTGTTGAATTTTCATACAGGTAGTATTTATTGAGCCCCTATAACATAATGGCACTGTGATTTGAATACATATTATTAAAGAGACAATCCCCCTTAAGACATTTCAGGTTTTTACGGGGGGGGGGGGACTGCAGAAGAATCCCTGTAAGGATTAAAACCTACCAGTTTACAAGCTGAGGTAAGTCAAGGGAGAAGGGGGAGGAGACAGGAAAGAAGTAGACAAGATTCCTTGTGGAGCCTGAGAGTGCCCTTGCTTTTAGTAAACAAAGAATTGTGAGCAATGAGTGAAACAGTATCATGTCGTCAATAAACATCTCCTATGGCTAGCCATTATCTAGGGTCTGTAGTAAGTGTGTCTGGTGGGTATTTATACTTTAGTTCTGGAATGCTAATTAACTGTGATTTCAGCAAATTGTAACCAAGATGGAAGAACTTTTTTAAAGGGCGTGGCCATGGCTACTGACATATTTCTCTGGCAGATAGAGAAGAGGGTGTGGCAGTCCTTGTGCTTGTAGCTTTCCCTGCTGGACAAGGTCAACATCCTCATCTGGGAGATCTTGGGGCAGTTTCTGCTATCAGAAAATTTGGAAGAAAATACTTGAGCAAGAAATCCTTCCTCGGTAGTCTCCAAGCCTGCTGATATGTTCTAGCAATCTTATGCTCTCTTTTCAAGAAATATGACCCTAAAATCATTTAAGAGATGGCCATCAAGTCAATCTAACTGCTTCCAGTTGCTGTTGGAAGCATAGATGGGTTTAGAGAATCCATTCTTGTTGACCTTGAGACATTTGAGGGTAGTCATTGGATCCAGATAGATGGAGTTAGAGTATTGTAGGACCATATGAGTGTGGGTCAGCTTAACTGAGAGTAGATAAAATCAAGACCACAGTTGCATACACAATATCCAGTTGTTGATAATGTCACCACTAAGGATGCAATATATTTAACTTATTTCTATGGTGAAGATCCAGAGGTCCAGTTTTATAACAATTGGCCAATGGGATGGTGGTGTTTGGTATGGTCTTAGTTTGATTTTATGGATTTTCTAAAGGAGAAACTAGCAAGATAATCAAACATATATAAATGGTAGGATGTTCCTGGTAAAGAAAAGCATGAGTCCTTCAAGTTGATTACACTTGGAGTTTCTGCGATGGCCTCACCCGCCGTGTCAGTAGCCCAGATGCCAAGCCTCCCATTGTTTATATCATTATCAGTGGTTTAACTTTCGTTATACTTTTTCACTGGATGATTAAGACTATGCAGGTAGCCAAAATTAATCACTCTTTCTACTGTCGAGGCTAGTTGAGGGTGTGGTTTTCAGGGGCCAGTCTTTAGATCTGCTGGGTGGTTAACATGTAAATTGTTTGCTAACACAAGTGTTTCACCTTTAAAAACAGAATGTTTTAAAAATTATACAACATAATTAGAAAACATAATATGAAAATAATAAAAATAAGTTTAAATATTGTTTGAAACATCCTAACAATTGCCTTTGAAGTAAATGCCTCTGAATCTTCACTTAAAATGATCAGACTAGCATACAAATTAACAAATCTTTATTCTCCTCTCTGGTAGGTTTTTTTGTTTTGTTTTGTTTTTTTTGTTTTTTGTTTTTTGAGACAGGGTTTCTCTGTGGCTTTGGAGCCAGTCCTGGAACTAGCTCTGTAGACCAGGCTGGTCTCGAACTCACAAAGATCCACCTGCCTCTGCCTCCCGAGTGCTGGGATTAAAGGCGTGCGCCACCAATCGCCCAGCTCTCTGGTAGCTTTTTAAAAAAGAACATTTCTTGTATATTGAAATGCCATTAAGTCGAATTTTCTTGTGATGTAAAATAAAAAATTCCCATTCTACAATATATTTATATAGTGGTGATTATGTTTTTATGGCAGATCATCTATTTTTGTACATGAGAAAATGGGAGCTAGAGCAGAATAACTTAATATAATTTATAATACACTTAGTTTTGCATTATTGTCCTTCAATAATGAATAAGCTTTTGTTGAACTTGGACCAGAAGATTTAGAGAGCAGTGATCTCCAGATCATCTGTACCTGCTGTGAAAAGTTTGTCCCAAGACACCCTTCATATATGCCTCACGTTGTAAAAGATGTCATTTGAGGGTAGGACCTTGGATTTTTATCCTAACGGGACAACTGCTCTGTGTATTGTCGTGGGCTGGTTCTAGATAAGAATACAGAGAATTGTGTGGAACTGAACTTTTATAATGTGCTTATTCGTAGAAAAGATCATTACTCTTCTGGCTACCTGTTTAGAAAGTGAGAATCAGAGTGCCCAGAGGATTGGAGCGGCTTCACTTTGGGCTCTAATTTACAATTATCACAAGGTTGGTTTTTAAAATAATGGTTTGAAATGGAGGGAGGGGAGTTGATGCAGTTAAATAATTAGGGCTCTTAGGATGCATTCAAGAGTATCAGACGGATACCAGCTAATGGCAAAAAGAAAGTTTCAAACCCAAGTTCCCTTTGTTCATTCATATGATTAATAATCTATCAATTAATATTTTTATTTAATTGTTTCACCAGGGCTTGATTCAGAAGGGTAGTTCTATTTAAGTGAATTTCCCTTTTGATTTCAATTAAACGGTAAATTTGTTGTAATTTTAGTAAAAAATATTTCTTTGTACAGATGTGCCCAGGAGAAATGCATCTTTTTTTGTTTTTTGTTTTTGGTTTTTGGTTTTTCGAGACAGGGTTTTCCTGTAGTTTCTAGAGCCTGTCCTGGAACTAGCTCTTGTAAACCTCGAACTCAGAGATCCGCCTGCCTCTGCCTCCCGAGTGCTGGGATTAAAGGCGTGCGCCACCACCGCCCGGCTGAGAAATGCATCTTGATGGAAGACTGAATAATTGTTTTATCCATGCATGTAATTTGCCTTTCTCATGTATATACCATCACTTAATTTTACAGTGATCTCAGTCTCTGTAAGATCAAAGTATAAGTGCTAGCCAGAGGGAATTATAGCAACAGGGTACTGCGACGTCTCTTTCTCTGGCAGCTGGTCTTCTTTTGTTGTAAACATTTCATTCATAAGTGAAATATACAAGAGTATCTGATGGTTACCCAGTAGCCATATGATAGTGTTAGGGCACACAGATTTCCTGGAGATGACAGCCACTCATGCCTGTGTGACTTTTCATCCTGGACCAAGGGGTTGCTTCCTTCTCACATGGGCTAAGCACAGGTTTGGACATCTTGAAGTCCCTCAGTAAATATTTATTGAAGAACTTGTAGTGTTTGAAGTACTTAATCTGAAATTTAATAATTGAAGTAATGAGAATTTCCCCAAGGTTGATTACTCAAAGGTAATAAACTGAGGTTAGGGGAGAAAGAGCAAGAATGAAGGGAAAGATCATAAACTATAGAAAAAAGAGGCCAGGTTAGCTGAGACATGAATGGAGTACAGTGGGCTTGACACAATAGGCTGAACTGGTATCTAACTGTCTATATAACTGTATCTTAACTCTATGCTGTTTAACACCATAGTTAGTAATAGGCAATTAGTCCTGTATTATCTTTACCCTTAATATTTGGGAATATAGCTAACTAATAGATTATCATTTCTTTTCCAGGCAAAAGCAACTTTGAAAAATCCATCAATAAAAAGAAAAGTAGATGAAGCATATTCCATAGCAAAGAGAAGTAAGTGCTAAGAGATTATAGTTAAATTTGATAAATACTAAATGAAATTTCTGGTAACTGAAATATTTGAATAAGACTGCAAATGATAGTTTTGTGCATTTCTTTTATTTTTGAGAAATATAAAGTACTATCAGAGGGGCTCATATTTAGCCCATGCTTTTCATGGCAATGGTTTTTGTTTTGACATAATAAAATGTTCTGGCAGATGAGTATTTGAAATAAAAGAGTTTCTTAAAATGTGCCTATGATCTTTTTCCAAGTCAGTTGCTTTTTTTTTCTCCAGTAGCTGCTACTCCACTATAGAGTGTTCTTGGGTGATAAGAATTGGGCCTAATTAGAATTAACCTTGAAAAGAAAACTTTGATTTAACATCAGGAGGTTCAGCAGCCCCTGTGCCCACATTCCCCTGTGATCTGTAGTCATGATTTCAGATCATATTAGTCATTTGAACTGAGCCAGTTTTCAATGGGCATTATTCTCCAAGCACTTTATCTAAAGATAGCAAAGTATGTTTTTCTTTGTAGTAGATATCTTGGTTTTTAATGTTTGTTTCTGAAGAGAAACGTCTTTGGTTTGTTTCTAGTTGTGATCTTGCCTTTCAGGATGAAGTGAGGAATTGGGTTATGTTAATGTTTATGGTTTTAGAGGGATGGTATGTAAGAAACAGTATGGTGTTTATTCTGGATTATAGCTCATTTATGTGGGTTATGGAGATGTTTTCTTAAATATGCCTTAGATAAGCTATTGATAAGAAATGAATGGAAATGTTAAACATTAATTTTATAAATGTAAAATAATTTTATAATTCTAGTATATCAAGAGCATTATTAGCTTGCTAATAAATCTTTTTCATGGCTTCATGTAGGAGTGTCTACCCCTATGTGAGGCATTAAGTTTAATATACTGGTATTTATAACTCTTATTTTCCTATATCAGCTCTCTCTAATTCAGAAGAAAACCCTATAAATGCCTACTATTTGAAATGCCTTGAAAATCTTGTACAGCTGCTTAACTATTCCTGAGCCATGAGTGGTTTACTCCAGAGCTGACTGCCATCCACAGGAGATCTGGATCAGAGGCCAACTTTGTGCAGCAGCTGATCCCTGAATGATGCTGACTCTGCAATATCAGTATCTGCCTTCCCTATGAGATATCACCGGCCATATGAAAGGAGTGGAACTGGTGACTCCCCACTCTGTTCCTGGCAACCTTCCAAAAGTGAAGACTTGCTGACTCAAGATACTGCAGACATAGAGTTCTGGCATTATAAACATTTTTATACTTTTCTATGTAACATGTTTTGTAAAAATCCTATTTAATAATTATTTAATAAAATAATATTTTAGAAACAAAAACTGGCTAGTCTTACTAAGATTTTTAAGAGTATATTGTAGTCTTTGAAGAATTTCATGTATGCAATGTAGTTTGATAGTTATTTGTTCCCCGCTTCTACAGTTCTAACCAGAACACCTCCCCACACTATGCCTCCAATTCTAACTTTATGTCCTTCCTTCCTTCCTTCCTTCCTCCTTCCATCCCCCCCCTCTTCCTCCTTCCATCCCCCCCTCTCTCCCTCCCTCTCTCCCTCCCTTCCTTTATTTCTTCCCATAAAGTCTAATAGTTACCAGCATAAGTATATAAATGTGAATTAGGAGCATAGTCAATCTATCAAAGGCTATACCTCTATAAAAACCTGATTCTACCTGCCCTAGAAGCCACCAACTGTTAACAGAATAGTTCCTCAGCTGGTGATGCGAGATTCTGTGCCCCCTGCATCCATTCTTGACTGTTGACTGGATTGATCTTGTGCAGGTAGCCACGGCTGCCATGAGTACCGTGTCCTTGTCATGTCCAGAAGACACTTTGCCCCCGTCTTTCATAACCTATGACTCTTACCATTTTTCTACCCCCTCTTCCAAGATGTTTTCCAAGACTTGTGAGGTGTCCCATCTGTGCCACAGCATTCCACTGACACTTCATCTCTGCACTTTGGTCTTTTGTTTTGTGTCTGTTTTCTATAATACCCTCACAAAGATGTTTCTCTGGTAAGGTCTGAGAGCTGTGCTATTCTATTGGCACAGAAATACCTATTTAAAAGACATCATCATACTATCTCTATTTAGGAGAATAGTAGTAATAGGTTCTTCTCCCAACTTGGGACCAAGCATTCAAATATATGGTCCCCTGGGGTCCATTCTCATTCAGACTACCACACAGGTAAGTAAATACAGATTCAAAAGTGATGATTTGTTCACTTTAAATGAATGGGTAAAAATGGAGCTCCAGATACCTGCTAGTACCCCTAAATTTTTGTTTTGTTTCTTAATCCCCAAGCTGTACTGCAACTGTATTTCCATCTACCACTCCTACAATTAAAAAAGGATTTGTGTTTGAATCTTGTGAATAACCATTACTTTTTTTGAAAAATAAAGTTGCTCTCTTCAAGAAAATGATCATTTTCTTTATGATTCATTGATTGACTTTTTTTCACACATCTTAGTATGCTGTGCCCTGTTCCTTTGGAACCAGGGATAATTGTGGCTTTCTCCCCTAGGAGTTCTGTTAGTCAGACTGATAGACAGTTACTAAAAGCTCATATCCATAGTCCTGGGGTGGATGTTGAACAGTCAGCAAATATTGAGAACCTGTCTTGCATGACATTGAATATACCTGGATATTTAGTACATTTAATTCTCTAAAATCATGTGGTGAAACACTTCTTTTTTCAGTTGTCTTGTAAAAGTAGGAAATTGAAAAACATGTATTACCTTACTAGTCCAAAGGAAATCTTTAGTGTAAAGAATGTAACTTATTGCAATTCGGTGAGTAAGGGAAATGAATGACACCGTTGCATTGTGTCTGTAAATTAAGGAAACAGGTTGAACTGAGACTTTATTCTTTGTAGGCTCATACTTAAGAACATTCTTATACAGCCTAAGCAGTAGATCTTGTGGGGCTGCATGAAAATCTGCAGAGTGTGAAGTTCACACTGTAGAAGACTGCCAACACCCCAGGAATCCTGAGCCCTGGCAGCAGAGCACACAAGGAGCTCAACACTTATCTTTGCATCTCATTTGCTCCTTCTGCATTGAAATCTGTTTCAGAAAATAAAATCTTGCTTAATGTTTCACAGAATGGGCATATATAATAAATTTGATTTTAATATTGCATAAATATGTGTTCTATTATAGACTTTTTCAGTATCATTTTTAACCTGTTTTCTTTTTGATGGTGGCTGTGCCTTTGGTCTTTTAGTGTTTCGTGTATTGGTCTGGTCAGTGATTTAAGCATTCTTGGGCAAACTTTGGCAGTTCCCTGTGATTTCTGAATACATTGTTTCTCTCAGTTCTTTAAGTACAACATTCTTCCTTTGGTTTAACATGGAACACATCAGGTAGTAAAATACAAATTTATTGTTGTTTTCTAATCATCTTCATAAAGATTGATTGTAGAAGCCCATGTCTTTACCATCTCCCTAACAAATGCAGAATGCAAGCCTAAGTTACGACAGCTTGCATAATTCCTCTTAGATCATTCATTCCTATAGGTATCCATCTACCTTCTTTGGATCCTTTTGGGTCTTTAGAATTTGATGCTTTGTCAGAGTAGATTACAGGATAGGAAGCTAAAACCCTGGGAATCATCTCTGACAGCTAATGGTATGTTGAATCTTGTCCTTGTACCTTCTTTCCCTGCTCATCAGCTCTAATAATTTCCTCAGTCGTTTCAAATCTTTACTGCTGTCTTTTGTAAAGCCCGAGTCTCTTGGCCTGTATATATTTCTAGTAATTTCACCTAGCCTCTGGTCCTCATTCTGCACATGTGATTCCAAAGTCTGAAGTTTTTCCTTTAAAGATAACACGTCATCCTTGGACATTATTTGGGTAGCGTGCCCATTGCCATCCTGGAGAGATACTCTATCATAACTTTTTTTTTTAAAACAAAATTTGATTATCAAATTCAACAGTATGAATTCTTTCAGATAATTTCTCAGTATCCTTTGACATGGATTCGATTTTGTCAAATTAATGTTACCCTTTTCAATAGTATTAATTTTTTCAGGTAACTTTTGATTTTTGATGGTATTAATTCTGTCAGCTAGCTGTTCATTATTCTTCTATAAAGACTATCATTTCTAAAAGTGCCTCATTCTTGGCTCTGTTATCAAACAATTTTAATATTTAATATGTAAGGATATGTGAAAAAAATTGAGTCCCAATATCCAATAAATGTATGTATCACCATAAGCCTTGCAGAATACAGTCCATAGTATTAGCAAAAAAGTTACTAAAAGTTTCAATGGTAGTATTTACTGCCATTATATAACTTTCAAGTTTTATTGATTTATTAATTATCTGTTATGAAATCTGGTAAATGTTTTAGGTATAATAATCTTTATTGTCCAGCAGGTGTCGTGGTTGGAGAGTTGTAACTAGAGGCACAACCTGGTGCCATGAACAGTCCTGAGCACTTTAGTTTCTCCGCCTTGGTGCTGGTTAAATCCTGATAAATATGCTTTGCTTGACAAATTAGAAGCAAATAAATCAATTCCATACACGGAACAAGAAGCTCAGTACTTAGGAGCCAGGAGTACAAACCGGAAACTGTACAAGTCGCCATGTGGCAGTGGGGGCAGAGACCGTGCCAGTACTTGGGAAATTTCCAAATTATTGCACATAGCTCCGCTGTAGTGGGCATATTACAAACACACACACACACACACACACACACAATCACACAATAACGCTTAGTAGGTAAAAGCAAGTCAAGTGTGTGTGGGTGGGAGACTTGAAACATACAGGCCTTTAAGCCGGTCCACGCAGTAGGTGTGGAGTCTGGATCCATGTGGGTGCCAGAAGAAGGATGCTAAAAAAATTCCACTCTAGCTCAGAATTGAGTATAATAAAAGGTTATTTATTTAGTGGAAGACTCACAGATCATAATCCTGCTGGAACAGGGAACAGCAACTGTGTACTCTCCCTACACATGCTTGCTTGATGATCACTGAGCCTTGGGAAAAAGATATGATACAGATGTTCGTGGCTGAGCACTACCCTGATACTTGTTCTCTGTACTTTTGACCAGTTTTGAGTTTCTGTATTAACTATTATCCAGTGCACAAAGAAACTTTGATGACATCTGATAGCTATACTAATCTATGGATAGAGATATAAATCCAGAGGGTAGTTATATACTCACTATTTAGTAGGATAATAGCAGTGGTTAAGGATCTATAATCTCCCCAACCATGGGTTGTTGAGCAGATTTATAATAAAAGAAGTATGTTTATTCCTGTGGATGAGGTCTTAAGTCCAACCAGAACTCAACTGGTTACTCTCATAATATTCATGCCACTATTGCACATATAGGTGTATCTTTCCACACTTGTCATTATTATATTTCACAAGGTTTACAGCTGGGTAAGACTCTTGATGTCTTTTGCCTTATAACCTGAATAACATCTTTCTATACTGTGAAAGCTAGCAAGAAGGAAGAAAGATTCTTGATTATTACCAACTTGAATTTTCTATGTCCTGTGATCAGTGAATTAAGTTGTCTTATTCTTCTATTGTGAAGACAGTATAGTACCCAATTGTACTAAATTAACTTCTATTTTATAAATTTTAAAAGTCAGCACAGAAATAACAGATTTCATTATGGTAGTTTTCATTTATGTATCATTACAGTTTGCTCTTGTTATAGGTCTGGGGTCATTCAGAGACTTGCCGATCTAATCATGAATTAATTTTAACAAAGGAGATACTGTGGAATAATGGTGTTGTACCCTGTCACTTATATTTTATTATTTTAATAAAATGCTGATTGGTCAGTACCCAGGCAGGAAGTATAGGCAGAGTGACCAGGCAGGAAGTATAGGCAGGGCAATGAGAACAGGAGAATTCTGGGAAGAAGAAAGCCACAATCTGCATTCAAGACAGGAAGCCAGACGCAGAGGAAGCAAGATGAGAATGCCTCACTGATGAAGGTACCAAACCATGTGGCTAACATACAAGAATAATGGACTAATTTAAGACAAGAATTAATTAAGAAGAAGACTGAGATACTAGGCCAACCAGTTTATGATTAATGTAGACCTAAATTGAGTGCTGGGAGAAAGAAGGACAGGGTCAGAGAGAAGCCATGGAGCCACCGCAGTGATGGAGGAGGGTCATCAGTCTATTTGTTACTTTCATTGCTTAATAAGGAAACTGCTTTGGTCCTTTGATAGGACAGAAAATTAGGCAGGCTGAGTAAACAAAAAGGCAGTGAGGCAGATGCCTCAGTCAGATGCCATAGCTCTCCTCTCCAAGATGGACGCAGGTTAAGAATCTTCCCGGTAAGACACCACCTCGTGGTGCTACACAGATTACTAAATATGGATTAAAGCAAGATGTAAGAGTGAGCCAATAAGAGGCTAGAGCTAATGGGCCAAGCCGTGTTTAAAAGAATACAGTTTTTGTGAAATTATTTTGGGTAAAGCTAGCCAGCGGCCGGAAGCTGTGAAGTGGCCCACAGCTCCATCAACACTGCAGGAGACAGATATGCTGCCACCTTGCTGGCAGGCCATGAGCCTCATGGTAAAATATAAAATAATGGGAATGGGTTAAATTAAGATGTATGAGTTAGCCAGAAATATGCTAGAGCTAATGGGCCAAGCAGTGATTTAAGTCTGTGATTATTTCGGGACTAAGTGGCCAGGAACAACAAGCGGCTTTCCCCCAGGAAACTATAGCCAGTTTGTAGCTTTTAGGGGTTGGAGTGTCAGTTTTATTTTAGGTTATGGCCTTTGGTAAGTCTAACATTCTCCAGTGTATGACCCCATACATATTTGAGATCAGTGAGTTTTATAAAGGGGACTTTAATGAAGGGGTGATCAAATAAATCTAGGAGTTAGGCATAAGAGTAGAGATGAATATGATCAAAAATAATTGTATGACATTCGAAAATAATAAAAAGTAGAAGTCTGACACACAAAGAGATCATACTAATTATTCTACTTCTAGAAGAATGGGAATTGCCATTATTGGTGTCTGGTGAGAGATGTAATAATTATTGTAGGCAATAAATGTTTTTTTTTTTCTGAAAAGGACACAGAATAACATGTACTCTTTTACTTACTCTATTATATATCTCAACACAGGTTATGGTAACAGATATATGCATAGATATTATTCATATTGTTATACTGTATTGTAGTTCAATAAGGCACTGAGAAAATAACTAGATAATAGGCACATAGTTGACATTAATGAGAAAAATACAAAAGCTGTGAGAAAATGTTATGTTGTTTTTAAGGCTATGAATGTAAGTTTTGTCTTTTAGAAAGAACAGGAAAAAACATTAGTAAAACAATGACAGAAACAAATCACAACATATCATTAAAAGTAAATGACCTAAACTAATAAGCAGAAGTTCAAAGATTAAACTAAATATATATAATTTACATTGTCTGCTGGATTGGAATAAAGGGATAAAAAGTCCCAATGACAGGCACAGAAAACTTTTTTTGATGTTGTTGGCCAGAAGAGTACGTGAAAAGGCTCAGAACAGTACAGGCTATTGTCATTACTCTCGGTGCCTGTCAGGAAACAAGGTAAGACTCTTTTGCCGGTCACACCACATACTCCAGACACAGGATTTAGAAGCATATATATGGATATAACATGAAGGCCTTTCCCACTGAGGACTAGCCCTCATAGTTTTTGATAGAGACATGCAAGCTTTCATTAGAGAAAAGCAATCAAGAGCCCTAACCTGCTGTAATGCCAACAAATCACAACTGTGACAAGCATTCCAAGGTTTTCTGATAAATGCAATAGTGGCACTTATCTTAGGGTAACCAACAGATGCTGGATTGGACTTAAGTGGGGAGAATTCGTGCCCGTTTATGTAAAGCTTAACCTACTACCTGTGGTGGGTGAGGCCATGGAACTGGAAGAGAATCTAGTCCTACTGGTTTCCCAAGCCAGTACGATCTTAACTACTTTATGAAACTCATCTTTATACCCACAGACAAGTGTAGCTCTTACCCCTCATCAAAGAAGCTTCTTTTGCAGTAAACAGAGAAATTATAACTAGAGAAAGTCACAACGGATTCAGATCAGTGGATAGTGGAGAGTACATTTCCCCAGTTAGTACATTTGCAGTACAACTCCTGCACTTAAGGCTCATGAATCAGCCCGGAAGAAGTGGCTGGAAGATGTTAAGGACAGAGGGCGAATACAATTGCTGCAGGATCATAAAAGGACATGAAGTGGGGGAGAAGGTATAGTTCTGGGAGGAGTAAAAGGTGAACATTATCAAGATGCATTCATAAGCTTCTCTAAAATTAATAAAAATATGCCAAATGAATAAAGAAATGAAAATAAATTATGTAATATGAACAATAATGAGAAAACGGACTAAAACCAAAATAAAAATTGTTGTCATGTAGAAAAAATTGACTTTAGTATTAAAAATTACAGAGATGAAAGTACTGCAATAATAAATGATTTAATTCACCAAGAAGATGTAATATCAAAATTTTATGCATTTCTATAACTTTGAAGTAGATGAAGCTAAATTTGTTCTAGAGTTTCTACAATAAATTCCTAAACCTGCTATCATTGTAATAGATTTATTTTTGTGTTCTATTTCTTTGCTTGCTTGTTAGTTTTTCTCCTTTACCTAAAATGGATTGTTTTCTCATATAGTATATTCTGGCTATCATTTCACCTCCCTCTGCCCTCAGTTTCTGAGGTAAGTCTCCCAATGTAATCCAATATGGCCTTGAACTTGGGGCACTCCTCTCTTCACCTCCCAAACAAAGCTTGAGGAATGAATAAACTATTTATTACTAATAGATCATGGTGGAAAAGACTAAAAAGAATGTGGAAAACCTGAACATAAGAACTGATAACCTTGAACTACAAGATTTAGCAAAGATTTGCTACCAAAATTTAAGGAAAATAGGCTTTTCTGTGATCCATGTCTACTTGATCCTGAACAAGTTTCTGTATTACAAGAATTCATTTCATTTTGTAATTCAGGTAAAACTAATAAAAAAGATAAAGTAATTAATATATTTGAAAACTGACACACTTCTAAATAACCCCAAAGTTAAAGTAGAACCCACAATGGAAGTTTCTGAACGATGATGAAACCGTGAACCCACAAGACCTGTGGGATGGAGCAGAGGTGAAAGTTCTCACATTTATCTTCCAGAAAATTGTTGTTTTTAAATCTGCATAATACTAAGTGACTAAAATGTCTGTTATACAAATTTTAAAAAATGTCTGGGTCTTCAATTCCAAACTGTACATATTCATAATACTTTTGTTCAAAAATTAGGTTGCTATAGACGTATGAGTTTATTTCTGGGACCTCTGTTGTATTCCATTGTTCTAATATCTGGCTTTTGTTTGTTTGTATTTTGTATGCCAAAATCATGCTGTTTTGTTACTTTAGCTTTGTAGAGTTTGAGATGTGGTATTACAATTTCTTCTCTACTTCAGATTGCCTTGATTATTCCTGGTCTTTCTACTTCCATATGAATCTTAGAATTATTTTTCTAATGTCATTAAACAAATCCTTGGAAATTTAATGGGGACTGTGTGATTCTGTAAACCACTTTGTTTTTTCTTTAATGTTTTCATACAGCATATTTTAATCATATTCTTTCCCTTCCCTTAACTTTTCCCAGATCCTCCTCATCTGTATTCCTTCTAAACTTCATGTTCTTTCTTGCTCAAATAAAAAGTAAAAACAAAAATTTTTTTAAAAGAAGCAAAAAAGAAACCCAAAACAAAAAATTATCAAAACAAAACAAAAAAGAATGCAAAAAGCATGGAATCCATTTTTGTTTTAGTCAACTATTCCTAGGTTTGAGACCTACCTGGAAATTTGGTTGATATATAGTGACATTCCATTGGAGAATTCTGGTTTTCCCTTTCCCAGAAAGTATCAACTACAAATAAGTTCTTAGTACAACTTTGTGTCCAGTTCCACTTCTATGTGGTGGGATTTTATTTGGTTTTAGCATGTATAGGTCCTTTGAATGCTGACTCAGTCTCTACTGGCTAATATAATCATCAATCCTATTGTATGTGGAAGACTGTTTCCTTGAAGTCATCTGCTACCTCTGGCTCTTACAATCTTCCCTGTAGTAATATTTCATTTGTATTTTAATAAATAAAGCTTGCCTGGAACACTCCTGCATTGCTGGTGGGAATGCAAGCTGGTACAGCCCCTTTGGATGTCACTATGGTGATTTCCCAGAAAATTAGGAAACAACCTTGCAAGACCCAGTGATACCACTTTTGGATAAATATCCAAAGGATGCTCAGTCGTGCCACAAGGACATGTGCTCAACTATGTTCATAGCAGCTTTGTTTGTCATATCCAGAAACTGGAAACAACCTAAATGCCCTTTGACCAAAGAATGGATAAGGAAAATGTGGTATATTTTCACAATGGAGTACTACACAGCAGAAAAAATAATGACATCTTGAATTTTGCAGGCAAATGGATGGAGCTAGAAAACATCATTTTGAGTGAGGTAACCCCAGACCCAGAAAGACAATTATCACATGTATTCAGTCATAGGTGGTTTTTAAACATAAAGCAAAGAAAACCAGCCACAAATCACAATCCCAGGGAACCTAGACAAAAATGAGGACCTCAAGAGAGACATACATAGATCTAATCTACATGGGAAGTAGAAAAAAACCAAGATCTCCTGAGTAAATTGGGAGCATGGATACTTTGGTAGAGGGTTAAAGGGGGGTAGAGGTAGAGAGGGGAGCAGAGAAAAAATGTAGAGCTCAATAAAATTAATAATAAAAAAGAACACCCCCCCCCAAAAAAAGCTTTTCTGAAGATCAGAATGCAAAACAGCCACACTAGTCAGTCATACAGGCCAAGCAGTGATGACATACACCTTTAATCTAGCAGTCACACTAGTTAGCTATAGAGGCTGGGTGGTAGAGGTGTATGCCTATAATCCCAGAACTGAAGAGGAATATAAAAATGTGGGATGAGACAGGAACTTGCTCTTTTCCTGTCTGAAGAATTCATAGAGGTAAGAACTCTCTACTGGCTTGGCTGCTTTGTTTTTCTGATAATCAGGTTGAACCTCAATATCTGTCTCTGGGTTTTTATTATTTGCCCTACACTTTCCACTTCCTCCTCTGCATAAAGAAAGAAACGTCATTTAGAGATTTAGTGTTCCAAAGTCTCTCATTCGCTGTAAAATGTCCAGTTAGGAGTCTCGTCTCATTACCACTTACTATGAGAATCTTCTTTAATGAGAGCTGGCCAATGCATGTAGGGTATGAAACTGGTATGGGTATAGCAAAGTATCATTTGGAATCATTCTATGCTATGTTCTTTAGCAGAATAGTAGTAGTACGTTTTCCTCTTGGGTCTATGATCTGTATAGTCACAGGTTCTAAAAAACTTTAGCAGTGTTAGGTATGGTTTCCGTCTCACGGAATGGACCTTAAATCTAATTTTTAAAGTAGTTATTGATTAATCCCATAACCTTCATGCCACTACTGTGCTATTATATCTTGTAGTCTCTATAGGTCACAGGATTTGTAGCTGGATCATATTTATGATTACTTTTTTCTTCTGGTAGTATGCAAAGCACCTTCTAGCACCATGAGCTCTGATCAGTATGGGTAAAGCGTCAACTTGGCACCAGTTCAGCCCCTTTATGTTTGATCACATGAGTAAGTTAATGTCTTCAGCAATAAGGCCTTACTATCACATAAAGCAACCAATAGTTTTGGCAATATTATGTAATATTTAGGGAAGTTTATGAAAACCTCTTGGTCAATGATTAAATAAAATGTTACCTATTCCTGGCACTTTTGTGATTACTTGAGGTCTTATCTTCCCTATTATATGGTGACTCCATTTAAATTCCTTTCATGTATGTATATTTTTAGTAAATTCTACAGTAATAGGTTTCCATATGGCTTTTCAAAAGGCCATTTGTGTTAGTTGTCCCTGACCATATTCCCTTCTTTACCATGCCCTCACATCCTCCTTCACCATTTAATTCTTCTAAAAACACTGTATTTTATTTTCTCTTCCAATCAGATAACCACAGAGGGACCGAGGTTGGGGGACCAGAGAGCAACTTCCAAGGATGGCAAAATAGAATACTTTGTTAATGAAATCATTTGCATAACATTGATTCCACTAATCCATGAGCATAGGAGACCATTCCATTTAAGAGACAGATGTAGAGACTAGGATTGTAGTCACTAATGTGCAATTCTAGCATGAATGAGGTATTTACATGAGACTATAAACATGAGGGATGCTATATGAACCACAAAAACCATTAAGCTGAGAACATACTCCTATCTCTGCAAATCTAAAAAATATAGATATCATAATCAAAGATTTCTTTCAAGATCTAATATTGGGGTTTAGTTTTACTTTGGAAACACTTTATTTCCTCTTATCAATCCATTTTTGTAATGAGGCTATCCTACTACTGTAGTAGAATGTGCTATAACTATTCAATCATTGTGTTTTAGAAACATAAAGCTTGTTTGATTTCATAGCTTCATAACTTGGTAAAAATATGCATGGTAGTGAACCATCTCTTGAGTCTCACCCACATGTGATTAGACTGTTGACTCTAGTCTTTTAAATTGATGCTGTAACCAGAGTTTTGTAGCTATTGGAATGAAGTGGATTCATTTTATATTGTGAAATGGCATGAATTTTGGGGGATCTTCTGTGGAATATTTGTATGATTCTAAAATCCATATGTTGTAATCTAATGTGCAAAAGATGCACATAAAAATGATTAAGTCATAAGAGGAACGACATGCACAAACACAATTGATTTCCAGATAGTATGCTAAGGTCGTAGCAATGTGTTTGGATAGTTCAATGCATAACACAACTATTTCTACTTCATTGGCATTTCAAGAGCTAAGAAGGTAGCTTAAAACCAGTGGCGTCCTTCAGGGCCATGCTAAAACTAACTTGTCCCATGGGTGCAGTGGTATTCCATCTGAAATTAGTAGTGTAGAGTAATCGAGCGTAGTAACTTAATACTCATGGCACAGGGTTAAAGGCCTGTAATCTCAAAGAGAGCCTCAAATCTCAAAGAGGAGAAGAATGGACAAGAAAGGTTTTATATGAATGGATTTACTAGTTTCTGAGCTGTGTGCTCAGTGTTTCTCTATGTTAAGAAAAAGTGTACCCCTCCTTTGCACAAAACATACACAGAAATACACACATGCACACCTCCACTACCACCACTGTGTACTACACATCACAGATATGTATATATGATAGTTTATAGAAGTTATAAAGTGACAGAGATTAACCAAAGTGACACAAACAACTTCAAATTAATTGTTTAACACTCCATTCAAGTCCCGTCATTATTTGCACTCCAGCCCCCTGGACCCTATGTGCCTCTACAGGGGGCATCCCTGTCTTAACTCAGGATTTCTTTGTCTAGCCTCATTCCCTGGCATGGAACTCCATATCATACAGCCCTAGTGTGAATGTCCTATAAATCAAGGTATTTCTGACTAAAATTCATCCTGAAACCATGTGACAGTCAGTACCAAACTTTTAACCATCTGTCTGTTTGAGAAAATTTAGAGGACCATTGTTCAACAATGGTTGAAGATATGTTTTCTTGTGCTCTGAGAGGATGGGAAGATAGAACAAAGTAACTTCCACTTCATACTAGGTGAGCTATATTTCCAAGTACACTGGGTACAGTCATCAATTTCATTCCCTTAGCTTGCCTTATTGTACAAAACCTTTCATATACTTGAATTCAGTGTGTGTGCACATGTGTGTGTGTGTGTGTGTGTGTGTGTGTGAGAGAGAGAGAGAGAGAGAGAGAGAGAGAGAGAGAGAGAGAGAGAGAGAGAGGGGTGTATTGAGAATCACTCATATTTAGCATTTTAAAATAATCAAACATATTATTCACTCTTTAGATTGTTATCTGTGAGAAGGCAATATTAATACTTACTTTTACTCATGGGATTTTTACTGGGTCCAAGCCAACTATGACAAAGTCTAGTGTTTCACTTTTACTTCCAAGCTACTATGAGCTAATTCTCAATTCTGAGAACTTGCTCTACTTCTGAACCACCGCGAAGGCTTTAGAATTCTGCCTTAAGGTTTGATTCATGTTATTTTGGGCCTCGGCTGTCACTGATCTTCAGCTCTTGTTCCTCTGTGTACTTTCCCCAGAGGTAACATCGCCTCTTTTGGCTTCACTCATTACCTCTGTGAGAAGGTCATGCGTCTGATTGCAAATTGTTTCTAACCACTTCATCCTCCGCACTATCTAACTGTCCCCCCCATGCTCAGCTTCTCAGATCCCTTAGGTCTGAGCAGCTCCATCCCTGGGGTGATCCAGGTTTCCTCCGTATTCTGGAAATCACCCTCGGAATAGCATCAGCACTAGAATTTTCTTCTTTCCCTGAAGCTGCTGTTTGCTGCAGCTGACATGAGTAGTTCCTCGGTCTCAGATACTGATATCCAGCCACTACACAATTCATAGAGATCACAGTCTTAGAGAGCATACGGTCTCTCCATGAAGTTTGGAGAATGTTTTCAATTTACTTGTCCATGAGATTTTATAAGGGGTTATGGGAACTAAGTAATAACAAAGAGACATGGTTGGATTGAAAATGAGATAAAGTAAGCTACCATAAGTTCATGTGTGTTTCCTCTCCTAAAATTTGTGTACTGGGGATAGAATTCAATGCCTTGTGCATCCTAGGCAAACACCCTACCACTGAGCTGTACTCCCAACCCCTGTTCAAATCTTAATAGATTATAATCTTACCTTCTCATATTCACTGATTTTGTGAAAATTATAGCACAACTGAGCATGTAATATTAAGATCCTGGACACTCCCAGTACTGGTTCCTCTCTTTCTGCCTTCACTTCCTCTTCAAAAGCCTCAGATAATTAGTTCAACTTTGTCCTATATGCCACTAAAGTAAAAAAAGCCTCAGTGCCTAATTACATAATGAGAGTATGATGTTTACTATATAATTAGAACACTCTAAGGGGAAAAAACAAAGATGTTCATGCCACTGTATAGTATGTGATAAACTCTTTTTTTCAAGAGAGAAGGATGATTATGGAAGTCACTGCAGTTCAGAGTCCAGGGTTGCTCTTATATGATCCACCTAATAATGGCAATTGGGTAGAACAAACATGTCAACTATACTAAGCCTTGTTGCCTTAGAGAACTTCGCAGAGATACCATGGCATCCTGAACAAATTTCAGGGAATTCCACAGTTATAGTCCCCAGTGGGAGGCCAACTCATTCTGGATATAGTATTCAACTTAAAAATTTTAAAGGAGACTTAAGACCAGAGTGCTTTGCAGCAGAAGAATTGGGTTTTCTGTCTTTAGTTAGAGATAGGTTGGCACATGGCTGATGAAGTTGTTCAAGAAAGGAATTGTCAGCATTTGTAGAGCTGTAACGAGGTCAACTCTTCTGTTGTTTTCGCTTGCTTCACTGTTAGCCTAGAACCCCAGGTGTTGTGTTTCTATTTCATTCTCCACAATGCTGAGATTACACATGCTCTCATGCCTGCTGGTGATAGAAAATCAACAGGCCGATGAAAGAACACCAGAATGAGGATATTTATTCAAGCATACAGAATAGGAAGAACGGTTAAGCGAATGATTGTTTCTGGGAAGGAGCAACATAGAGTTGGGAGCTGTTGAGTTTCTGTTATAAGAGTTGAGGATTCCATCTCCATCCATCTCCAGGTGAAGGTTAAGGCTCACCGTGAGCCCGTCCATGCTGTAGAGTTCACATTCATTGCCGTTGTCCTTGGTTTCTCAGTCCTCCTCCACCGTCAGCCACATTCAGAGAGCCCGGTTTGGTCCCCTGTTCCATCAGTTCCATTCCAACTGGACTTGGTGGTCTCCCGTTAGATCTGTGAGCCTTGTCAGCTAGGTTGCTCACCTTCCTGGACCTGGGGGGAGTTGGGAGGACCTTGGTCTCAACATAGTGTAGAGAACCCTGATGGCTGTTTGGCCTCAAGAGGGAGGGAGTGGGGCTGTGGGTGGAGGGGAGGGGAGGGAAGGGGGAGGAGGAGGGGAGGAGATGGCAATTTTTAATAAAAAATAAACTGAAAAAAAAATAAATTAAAAAAAAGAAAAAAAGAGTTGAGGATTCCAAGAGGTCCTACCATGTGTTTAAGCAACCTATATATTATACACTTTATTTACAATTCAGGGAAGATGCAGACATTGTTTCTCTGCCAACACTGCTGGCAGTTTTGATGACTGCCGTAGAAAGTGGGATTATGCACAAGGAATGGGGTGACACAGAAAGAGGTGTTTTCATAGCCTGATGGCGAGGATTTCATTGACTTAGGAAATGGCAATGTGCAGGTCAAGGAAATGGAGTGTGCTATGGATTCCGTGCAGAGTGAAAAGTCAGGAGGATAGGGAGAAACTAGAGATATCAGGATAAGAATAGGTGTGACCCGGAGGAATTGAGAGAAAGAGAAAGGGTATTACAGAGTTCAAGGTTGTCTGTAGGGCTTTGTCTTTGTTCTTGGCTCTACTCTCCATGCAACACTGAAAGAAGCAATTTCTGCAAGGAGCCTTGGTTTAGAAGTATATTAAGAAACAAGTTGTGGGTAATGTGAAAAACAGAGACTGAGCTGGCACAGCAGGTCCTTCTGTTCAGTGGTCAGAATTGAGAAACAGTTTTGAAATTTACAAATGTGCCAGTAATTTCTAGTTTTCATTCAGTAGCAGTTCTTCCTCTCTGTTCCTCACCCCACATTTGTATCTCTCTTCTCTATAATGAGATGCCTACTTCCCCAACACACTCAAGTAAACACATCTCATTTCCTCTCCCTGAAAAGAAAATGATATCCGAACCAATACAAGATGGGTACCAACAGCAAGCTAGGACTCTTTAGACTTAGTGAAGCTCAGGAACATTTTGTGTTTGTAATGATTTTGATCTATAACCCCAGAAATGAGAGTACACAGACAAAGAACAGAGATCAATGGACCTTGAATTTTTTCTATATGGTTATATATTTGATGTATACTTGGTTTATTATTTTTGTTTGTAGTCAATTTAGTTTGATTTTTCATCTTCACTTTTATTTTTTTTCATATAAAGAGGTATGTTCAGTGATAGATTTTCTATTCATACCCCTTTCTTTCTACTGACCAGTAAATATACTTGCTGTTGTTAGCTTATCCTTTTGAATTTTTCTTCTCCAAAATAAACAAATGTGATATACATATATATGTATATACATGTATATATTTTAATTATTTGAAAATTTATTTATTATTTTGTGTACATCTATGCATGTACCACAGTATACCTATAGAGGTCAGAACACAACACATGGAGTTGGTTTTCTCCTTCCACCCTGTAGGTAACAGGGGTTGAAATAAAGCTGATTACAAGTTGTCAGGCTTGGTGGCATGTGTCTTTTCCTGCTGAGCCAACTCACAGGCCACATCTCCCTTTTCACAGAAAAGAAAACATGTTTTTAACCTATCTTTGTACTTTTTTCTTTAAGTTCTATGACTGCGTGGAAATTGTCCTATTTTTTTAGTGCTCTCGGGAATGGATGTTCACAGTCACTCTCATGGATGGAAATTATTTCTTATATTTTGTTGTTATAAACAATGTCACAATTATGAACAAAGCATTCCTATGTTTGTTTCTTTTGGCTGTGACCTTTGTTTAGAGAGAGGATTCCTAGAGGACTTGTTGAATCAGAAGCCTAGACATATAGGTAAGCAGTTCTTTCCAGCTAGTTTTCATAAAGACCTATTGAGGACAAAGAGCATAGCATAGTAAACGCCATACACAAGACACAAATGCAAAATACCATGCTTGGCATCACATGGAATCAAATCAATGTCTTTGAATTATATGCATTCTTTTTCTGAAGCTAACCCCAGCAATGACCTTCTCTTTCTAAAAATCAAGTCTACATGTAACCTGTTGCACTCTGCTGTGCACTTGGGCCCCTTCAATCAGTCATCAATTACTAAAGAGTCTCCATTTTCATGGTGGGTGCTACTTTGATAAATAATCCAACTTTTGGCAGTATTGCCTATTAAGTATTATTCACTTTTCTCATTTAAAACAACTTTTCTATTGTAAAAATCATGTGCTTTTATATAAGTGTAGAAACAAATGCTAGAGTCCTTTATTATGTTTGGTTCTGCACAGCAAATTTTGTAATCAAGACATCACTAACAGTAGTAATGATGTAACATTAAAAGACAAGCAGTTGAGAATAGAAAAGCCACATAAATGGATGCCAGTAAAGTAGGGTGAGGAATTAGTAAATAGAAATGGATCAGAAAAATACCAAGGATATTATTTCGTAACCCGTTGTGATGGAGTCAGCAGTGAACAGAGTAATTTTACATTTGTTTTTTAAAATTATCTCACACACACACATACACACACACACACACACAAGGCGGGGAGAGTATATATACCGTTAACTGTTGTTCAGTGCTCGAAAGAGTAGAATGTGGTCAATTATTAAGCTTCATTCTTCTCTCATTTAGATAGGAAAACCAGTTATTTGGCACATAACATGTACAACTTTGCCAACATATCATGTAGCTATAGGATAAGACTGAACCAGGCCAAAGTTAAATAGCAAGTCTGTGGTAAGAAGGAGTGAAAGAAAGCTTTTATGTGTTACACGTGTGTATGACGTTTTCTTTCTCTAGCCAAGTGTTACCTAATCTGGAAGTAGTTTGAACAATTCTGCTTTCCTTAAATTTGTGGAAGGCACTGTTATGTTTAGCATTGCCCATGCAGTTTTATATAAATTTGCATCCTGGTCAATTTTAGGCAAGAGAGCAAAAAGCAAAGTGATTGTAAGTCTCCTGAGCTCAAGTTAATGTCCTTCTGAAAAGGTGACTGAATTTCCATTCCAGCTTTTGGCAGGAACCATCTGGCAGAGGCCCTGGGGCAGCACCAAAGGACCATTAAAGTCATTTTATCCCCTTCTCCTTTTGTAGTTGAAATACTTCTAAATTCACTTGCACATGTAATAAATAAGCCAGCGACATTCCACAAGCCATTTATCCAGGTTCCCCTAAATGGTGACAGCTTACAAAACATAACAATGCCATGCTAGGACACTGACATTAATACAGGAGGTTTAACTGAGATTTCTCAAGTTTTGCTTGTTCTCACTTGTGTGTGTCTTTGAAACAGGAGGACATCACAGAATGGATGTTACTATAGGAAATAATTTATTTTTTCAATTTGCATTGCTGACCTGGGGAGAAAAATATCAACTATAAAACAAATTTAAGCAGTATCTGCCAATCCAACTCTACAGATGGCACCAGAAGAGAAAATTCAGTCTGAAAAGGTTAACCACAGCCATGAAGACACAAGAAAGTAATAATTCCAGACTGGTAAATCAAAAGAGAGGAAGGAAGCTCACACCATACAAACCAAAATTGCAGAAATAATAAACACTTCTCATTTCTAACTCTTAATTTTTAATGGCCTCAATTACCATATAAAAATATAGACTAACAGATAGAATTAAAAACAGAATTCATATTTCCACTGTATCCAAGAAACACACCTTAATATTAAGAATAGACATCATAATCACATCAAGTGGTATAGCCATTTTAATATATGACAAAATTGACTTCAAACCAGAACTAATTGGAAGATATAATGAAGAACACTGAATACTCATCAAAGGAAAAATATGCCAAGAGGATATTGCAATACTAAACTTTTATGCACCAAGCACAAGGAAACCAAGTTCATAAAGGAAACACTGCTACAGCTAAAATCACACATCACATTGTAACAAGGGCTGTGGGTTGACTATGTTGACTTCATTTTGGTACCTCAGATAAACTTTGTCTTTCTGATTGCAGTACCAAAAATGGGAAAGGAGAACTTGAGAAAAACAATTCTGGGAAGAAAAATCAACTCAATGATATAGGCTCTCTGCAAAAGTCAGTTTGATGTCTCTGGTTTTGCTAATCACAAATTTTTGGTTTTATTACTATCTGCTTAGCTTGCAGCTTTGGGAAGGGACAATTTGTGGACTTCCCAGGCAGAAGGCGGTTTTCTTGCTGAAATATAGGCCCTGAGAAGGTCTTGGGGCTGCACTTGGGTTCCAAATGCCCAGGTGTAATCACCAATGAACTGAAATAAAGACTTTCAATTGGCTCCTAGGCAGTATCTGAATGGTCTTTGGTGGGAGCCCCACAAAAACATAATGGTAGTGTGTGACTTTTATACCCCATTCTTGCCAACAGACATGCAAAAACTAAATAGAGATACGATGGAGTTAGATGACATCATAAATCAAATAGACCTAACAGATATTTACAGGACATTTCACCCAAACATAAAAAAATACCACTTCTCATCACCCTATAAAAGTTTCTCCAAAACTGACACCGTACTTGGACACAAAGGAAGTTTCAACAGATAAAAGAAAATTTAAATAACACCCAACATTCCATCTGACTATTGTAGATTAAAGCTGAATATCAACAACAGCAGAAACAAAATAAAGTTTATAAACTGAAAAAGTCACTACTGAATAAAAAATGGGTCAAGACAGAAATTAAATAATAAAAAACTTTTTAGAATTGAATAAAAATGAATACCCAACATATCCAAATCTATGGAACTGAATAAATGCAGTCCTAAGAGGCAAGGACATAGTACTGAGTGCCTAAAAAAAGGAAAAGTAAGAAAAAGAAAATAAAACGATCTAATATTATCAACTTTGTGGTACACCAGAACAAAAAGAAGAAATCATGCTTAAAAGTAGATGAGAAGAAATAGTCAAACTCAGGGCTGATAAAATAAATAGAAACAAGCAAAAAATTACAAAGAATTGGTGAAATGAAAAGTTTCCTTTTTTGAGAAAAATCAATAAGATTGATAAAACCTTAACTAAATTAGCTAAAAGACAGAAGGAGAAGATCTAAATTAATAAAATTAGAGATGAAAAGAGGGACATCACAACAGGCAATGAGAAAATTCAGAGAAGCATAAGGGCATACTTTAAAAAAAATCTGTGCTTTACCAAACTGGAAAACAGGAAGAAAATGAATTAATTTATTGATATATATGATATACCAAAGTTAAGTCAAGATCAGATAAGCATTTAAGTAGATTCACAACCCCTAGTAAAATAGAAGCAGTATTTAGAAATTTCTCAACTAAAAAAGCCCAGCACTAGATGGATTTAGCACAGAATTCTATCAGACTTTCCAGGAATTAGTGTCAATACCCCTCAAGTAACTCTACAAAATAGAGACAGAAGAACTTTTCATTCCCTAATTCTTTTTATGGGGCCACAATTACCTTGATACCTAAAGTCACACAAATCCACAACCAAGAAAGAAAGTTACAAATCAATATTCATTATAAACATAGATATAAAAATTCTCAACAAAGTACTTGCAAACTGAGTAAAATATTGCACCAAGAAGATTATCTACCATGACCAAGTAGGCCTCATCCCAGAGATGTATGTAGGATTTGACCCACATAAGCAAACATAAATATAATCTACCACATAAGCCAACTGAAAGACCAAGCAACATAATCATCTCATTTAGATGCTAAAAAGACCTTTGATTGAATCAAACACCCCTTCAGGATAAAAGTCCTGGAGAAACTGGGGACACAAGGGATATACTTCAACATAATAAGGGAGATTTACAGCAAATTCCATAGCCAATATCAACTCAAATGAAGAGAAACTCAAAGCAATTCCAATAAAATCAAGAACAAGACAGGGATGTTCATTTCTAACTATCTCTTTAAGTCTTAGCTATAACAGTTAAGACAGCTGAATGTGACCAAGGGGATATAAGCAGGAAAATAAGATGTTAAAGTGTCTTTATTTGAATATGATAAGATTTTATACTTAAAAGACTTTCAAAACTGCAGCAAAACTTCTATAGCTGGTAAACACTTTCAGCAACGTAGTACAAAGTGAATGTGTAAAAATCAGTAGCCCTCTTGTATACAAATGACCGACTGGGATACCAGGGAAATACCACCATTCACAATAGCTTCAAATAAAAATAAAATATTTTGGGATAACTCTAACCAAGGAAGTGAAGGACATGTATAATAAAAACTTTAAGACATTGAAGTAGACCCAAGGACCATGCACAATGATCTGCTGATCATAGCAGTTGCTTTGAGAGCAAGGATGGTGTCAGTGGAATAGAAAGGAAGAGGCTGATTTTAAAAGTATTTTTATGGACATTCTTCATTATCTGATGACATAAAATAACATGCTAACAAGAACAGCTCATAGACGGCACTGAGGTTGAGTCTTGGCACCGGAAACAAGGGCTTGTAGCTGTCATGAATGTAGTGCATCCTGGACATTAGTATATAATCCTGAGGAATTCAGTGCTCAAGGAGAAAGGGTAAATTTTTCAATTTTGTCTTTATTGAATGGAAAGAATGTGAAGTCATTTAGTCTGTTTATACAGAACTCTGATACTTGACCATTGTTGGTAATGGAACAGTCTGAGTACATGATTGTACTACACGGAGAATTATGCCTGTGATGAGACTTTGAACTTTGAGGACATCTCTGCTTTTTAGTGAGGGCATTGAAGTGGTAGAATAGGTCCTCTGGGAGAGAATTAAAAGAGAAAGCATTCCGGTATTCATAATCAAGAAAAGAAACACGCTGAGCTATCGCCTAGTAAGGAAGAATATTATGTTAAGTACATAGATTTTCTGCACTGTGGGCAATAAAGACTTCTTCCAATACCCTAGGTACAGAAATATTGAAAGTATAGGAGGCAAAATAACTTTTGTGACATTTGGTCTTCATTGGACTCTGCCAAGAGTGGAAAATACCTGGTCTATAGCACCAGAGATGGGGTCTGTTTTCCTGGAAACTTCAATCTCCCTGGAAGAGAGGGCTATTATAGCTGGGTAAGCATCCGGGCCTGCTCAGTACTGGAAGTACCATGGCTAGTCACACAGAGATAAAATTCAGAACCCAAGTCACTGCACAGCACATACTTTTGCTTCTCAGATGACAACTGACTTTCTTTTAACCGCAATGGACAGCCCAGTTTTATCAAATGGTGGCAGCACAGAGCAATGCGGAATACAGAGGGTGACAGAGGAGTTTTATCAGGAGACTGGCACTGAGGGGAAGAGATACTGGGTATCAGCAAACCCCTGTCCATCAGTACAGCTGAGTTGGTGCTCCTTCCTGTTTCTTAGTAAACTATCCCAAAGAACCTAGCATTTGCCTACGTCTGTGCTTATGGTCTGCATTCCTTTTACTATACTTGCAAGAATCTATTTCCTGGGAACCTTGAGACCACAAGAGAGCAAAGGTGAGAAATGGAAGAGGAAGGAAAAACCAGTGGCAAAGGCAACATGGATGCAGAGACTTAGGTCCTTGGTGATGTGGAAGGCAGGTGAGGAGGTGGGCACGGGCTCAGCCGTTTCTTATGGTGGTCTGTTTCTTGTCTATGGGACCACATGAGCTACGCAAAGCTCTTCTCAGCACACGGCAGAAGTGTTACATGTCTAAATATAGATTTGTGTAATCAGTGCAGAGTAAAACATATCACGTGTGCGTTTATCACAATGCATGCAGCCTGTCTATTAGAGATGGGCATGCAGTTACTTCTAATTCTTATTAACAGAACATATTGTAATAAATATTTACATGTTAGACACATTTTCTCGCTAACTTTGCTTAAGTTTACCAGTTTTTAGGATACACCTTTTGAAGTGGTTTTGGGCCTGAGGTCTGTTAAAATTTCTCCTATAGGCTGTTTAGCTCCTTAAACACACAGAAAATTTAGGAAATCTATCAGTTGGCATTTCTACCACAGAAATGTTTGTAGTCCATCTTGTTAAGAGAGGTCATCACCATTATTTCTGGTATCTCTTTGCACACCTAATAAAAAAGTTGGCTTATAATCACTAATTTTTGTTGTTTACAACGGGTGAGAGTAAGATCTTTGATATTTCACATCCTCATCTGTTTTTATTTAATTGGGAGTATTTGTGTAACTTGTAACCTATAATTAAAATATACTTCCTTCTTATAGATTTTATTTATTCTTCTCCAGATTCTCATTGATTTTGCTTTGTTGTTGTATATCGGACATGCCAGACTTCTAAATTATTAGTTAGGAGAAGGTGTTGTCATATTTCTTCTAACTTTGGAGGTTTGGTGGTATAGGTTTAACGTAGCTGAGAAAGGATGAAAGTTACAGTCTGGAGAGACGTCTCAGTGGATAAAGTACTCATAAGTGCATGGACACTTACATGTATGTGTGTACGTATGTATATATGTATGAATGTATATATGTGGAGAAAAAGAGACAGAGAGGGAGAGAGGGAGGGATGGAAAGAGAGAGGATCTGTCTCAAACCAAAGCCTGTCTTCATACTTACGTTTTAAACAGAACCTCCATGTTTAAAGATCATTTTCCTCACTCTTAATTTTAAATAAATTTGAAATTTTGGTCAATTTATTAGTCAGAGTTCTTATTGCAATATTTAGAAGTAAGTCTATCTAACCCAAAGAATGAAACAATGTAGTAAAATGATACAATTGCCATCTGACTAAAGGATAGTCATTATCATAGAAGCTGAATATGTTTTGGAGATCTGTGCAGTCCAGTGAGTTACCAGTACTTTAGTGTACTTTAATAGGTGTTAAAAATGTCCTAAGAAGGTATATATGGTTTTAAATTCACCACCAATATTTAAATGCTTTTAATCACTTTTAAAAGTGGAGATGGGAAATCGCTGGAGGTATTTGGTGCATTTATGACCTTGACTTGGTGGGACTTTCACCACAGTCCTATATTCTTCTTTCTAAACCTGTGAGATTATGTATATTAAATAATGACATTATTTACATCTATCCATACTTCAAAAAGGGTGTTTTTAAAAGGAGGCATGCAACAATTTGGGAGGTGGCTCAGTGGATAAAATACTGGCATTGTGAGAGCTGTTCATATCCTGAGATCCCTTGTAAAAGCCAGGCAGGAACAGCAGCTGCCTATACCATTAACACTTAGACAATGACAGGGATCCCTGGGCAAGCTGGATAATTAGATTAGTCAAGATTGGGTTCAGTGACGATTCTGTCCCAATAAATAAGGTGGAGAATTATCAATGAAGAACTCAACTTCAAGCCCCTATGGGCAGTCACACATATGATTGTACATCCACACACTCATGTGCACCCCATACATAGCACACACGCACACACACACACACACACACACACACACACACACACACACACTCACAATGGTAAGAAAGGATATGGAACATGGGATATGTCCCAGAATAAATGGGCAATGGAGGCAGCAGAGGCTTACTCAATGCAACTCATCATTCCTTTACAGGTTACTGTGTTCTCTGCCTGTGTTCTGTTTACAGTATTTGCTGAGTCCATTGGACTCAGTGAACTCAGGCTAAGGCCAACTAGAACCGTCACTTTCTAAATGGCACCATTTTCTTCTTCCTGTGCTGCAATAGTAAACCCCTAATATCTGCTTGAACCATTTTTATTTTTAAGGATGTTTGTCAGAGGGCGTAGGCACTGCCAAATCAGCAGTTCCTCCCATCGTAGAGGTTCCTATTCATCATTCACGCAGTAGCTTTAGCTTTCTATCAGTCTTAATAATTATCCTGGTTGATTTTTTTATCATGCATTATAAAATGACAACATACATCTACAGGGGCAGTTTTCTATATAGTAGTTCAATTTTTTTCTAGAGGGATCAATTTAGATTACTCTGTGATATAATTTGTACGTGAACAATGAGATAAAGACTCATTACTTTCCTCTCTTATACTTTGTTAGAACAATGTATTGGTGCTCTGGAAACTTATAGGAAAATAGGCAAAAAGGAGTTAATGTGATGCCTCTGTAACGAGGTGAGTCTTAATGTGTCTCCTAGCTCTGTCAACAGATGGTAACACCAAAGGGTATTGATTAATTTTAAATGATAGAAATGCCTTTTTAAGGGTCTAAAGCAATGCTGAAAGGAGGAATGTATCTCAATGAGTGGTGGGCAATCTTCATTTTGTTTGACTGATTTTTCTGTCTTGTTGTCTTCATTTGTTCTTCTGGGGAGAACTTTGAGAGTGGAGCGGTTTCATTTGTGTTAGGATGCTTCTGCTATTTGCTTCCTGATTGATTACTGGTTATGTGACAGTCCTATATTTCTCCTATTTGCTGACTGAAAATATGTAGCTTTATATTGGGGAGAATAAGTTTACATTTTAGGACCCTCATCACGGGGTGCCTTGCATTCTTTTGTCAATTACACAAAGCTAATTGTTGAGCTCTTTATATTACAGTATTTTAAAATTCTTCCAGAATCAGCTGACAAAACTGTTATTGATAGTTATATCATTTATTGCTATGTTTTTATTCTTGTGAAAAAACATCTTGACCAACAGCTATTTAAGAAGAATGGGGTTTATTTTAACTTTCAGCTCCAGAAGGACAGAATCAAAAACAGCAGGGAAGGAAGGCAGTAGCAAGAATCTCGCTGATCACATCTCTATGTACAAGTAGCAAAGACAGACAGACAGAGGACAGAGAGAGAGGGGGGGAGGAGACAGAAAGAGAGAGAGAGAGAGAGAGAGAGAGAGAGAGAGAGAGAGAGAGAGAGAGAGAGAGAGAGAGAGAGAGTGGGGGCAAGGCTATACACTGTCAAAGCCCACCCCTAGTGATATATTTCTTCAAGTAAGGTTCCACTATGTAATGGTTCCAGAATATCACCAAACAGCACAATCCATCAAAGACCAAGTATTTAAATATATGAACCTTTGTGGACAATTCTTATTTAAACTACTACATATCCATCAAGAAAAAGTAGCTGTCTTGATTTTGTCTACAGTAATAATATCAATAAACTTGTAGGATATGATCATCACGAGGGTTGTAACTGGCTGGTTTTGTGTGTCGTGTCAACTTGACACGAGCTAGAGTTATCAGAGAGGAAGGAGCCTCAGCTGAGGAAATGCCTCAATAAGATCCAGCTATAAGGCATTTTATCAATTAGTGATCAATGGGGGAGGTCCCAGACCATTGTGAGTCATGCTATCCCTGGGCTGTTGGTACTGGATTCTATAAGAAAGCAGGCTGAACAAGTCAGGGAAAGAAAGCAGCACCCCTACATCATCATCAGTTCCTGCCTCTAGGATCTTGCCCTGTTTGAGTTCCTGCCGTAACTTCCTTCAGTGGTGAACAGCAATGTTGAAGTGTAAACTGAATAAACCCTTTCCTCCCCAACTTGCCTTATGCTCATGGTGTTTTGTTACAGCAATAGAAACCTTAATTAAGACAAATTAGTCCTGGGAGTGGGGTATTGCTGTGACAGACCTGACCATATTTTTGGGAAGATTGTGAAGGATTTTGGAACTTTGGGCTAGAAGAGCCGTTGAGTGTTAAGAGCTCTGTGGGATGTTCCATGGGAACATGGAAGATAAGAACTCAACAGAGCAGTGCAGAAAATGGAGTCTTGACTTGTGAAATTTCAGAAGAAATATTAAACACTATACCAGGACTGTTTGTTATTTTGAATTAAAATTCTCTGGTTCTACTTAGCTGGGGTTGAAGGATTGGCTGTGATTAACAAGATATCAGAACGACTAAAGTGTAATCTTTGTTACTAGGACATTTGACGCTGCTTAACTGGAGCTAATGAATTAGTGGTGTTTAAAAAGAGAACAGTATCATTGAGGTCAAATCTTCTGAGAAGTGTTTTCTGAGAGCACTGAGAAGCTGTGTTCCAGAGGTAGTCATGGTTGCACCTCATGCTGGCAGCAGAACTTGTTAATGTGTACTTGCCAGGCAGGTGGTGCTGGCTTTGAAGGCATGAAGAGATCATGGAGAGCAGCTGAGGCTTGACACTGTGAGAGGCCAGAAAAGAACATTTTTGAAGGTGCAGTTTTAGTAACAGTTGAAGGTCCAGAACTGAAGGGGTCATGCAAAAAAGTTGAAGCTCGGCAACATGAAGAGAGCCTATGAGAGGCTATTGGTGAGAGCGCAGCCCGGTTGCAGCTGAAGATCCCAGCATTTTTGGAACTGCCAGTACCATTGGAAGAACGCCAGGGACAGCAGTAGCAGTGCAGTGGAGACAGTCAGACCCTAGAAGACAAGCTGTGTGTGCTGCAGGGCTGGAGAAGTGACCCAAAGCCGTTGGAGTAGTCCAAAAGATCATGAGTGAATCCCAGAAAATTGAACATTGAGTTATTTATACGGTTAGAGTTTGATTTTGTTGGTTCAGATCATGACAGTGCCCTGGTTGTTTCCTCTTGAAGAGGGTATTTAGTTTTTATTTTTAAAGGATCCTACAGATGAAAGACTTGAACTTTTAAAAGAGATTGGATATTTTAAAGAGACCAAAATTTTAATGTTAGAATTTATAAAGACTGTGAGACATTTAGAATTATTTATTATTTTAATGTGAGATCTCTTGGGGATGAATAAGAAAGGGAGGGTTGTAGGTTAATATTGATGTATCTGTGTGTCAGATTGACAAGGGGTCATGGGGGTTACAGATTGCTCCTGAAAAAATACAAATAGAAGATTCTGTCAATTAACTAGGTTATAAAATAGGTTTACAGAAAGTTAAAACACAAAAGGAGCAAATTAGGAGAGAGCAGATTCTCAATGACTTTCAAAGATTGTTAGGAGACATTTCCAGTCTATGAACTGTTGGGATAATGCCTTATCCAATAATTCATTTAAACAAAAACTTAGATGGTGACAAAGACTTAAATAGTTCCAGGGAATTAACAGCTGAAGCTGATAAAGAATTAACTGTGGATAAAGAGAAATTACAGGGAGTACACATTGATTGGGTGGATCCAAATCTTAATTGCATTCTTGTCATATTGCCTTCTAGAATTTCCCCAAAGGAATTTTAATGCAGAGGGAAAAGATTATATTAGAATGGATCTTTTTTTAACCACATAAATTAAGGAAAAAAAATTAAAAACTTATGTGGAAAAGTCTCTGAATTAATTATAAAAGGAAAGTTGAGACTTTGTCAACTAGCAGGAATAGACCCAATAGAGATTATAGTGCCTTTTACTACTGATATAATTTAAAAAATTATAGGAAGACAATGAACCATGGCAAATATGTTGTGCTAATTGTTTTAGGAGAGATTAATAGCAATTATTCCAAAAATAATAGAATGAACCTTATAAAGATAACTACTTGGATTCTTCCCGGCATTTTATGTGACACAAAAGTAACTGAAGCACGAATATTTTACACTGATGCAAATAAATAAAAAACAATGCAGGCTACCTATCAGAAGGTTTAAGTAAGGTGGAACAAAACCCTTATAATTCTTTCCAAAAGGAAGAATTATATGGTATTCTCATGATACTAAGGAATTATACTAAGGACATAGTCCAGTGACATGCTATAACACAATATGCACCTTTAATCCCGGTAGCTGTAATGACACTTTAATCCCAGTAGGCACACTGTTGCCATAGAAATTGGGTAGCACAGGACTTTAATGATGGTGGTGCATGCCTTTAATCCCAGCCCTAGGGAGGATTATAAAATGGGAGGAAATAGCTCTCAACACACAGTCTCATTCTGAGATTCCAGGAGGCAGGATCGGCATTTTGGATTGAGGTCAAGGTAAGAGCCAGTGGCTGGCTGTTTTGCTTTTCAGATCTTCAGGTTGAACCCCAAATTCTAGTCCCGAGTTTTTATTTACCATGCTTTGAAAATATATCTTTAGATTACAGATGGGCATATGTATCACTCCAATCAAATAAACTTTTTTTTTTTTAATTTTAGAGAGTCCATTGTAGAAAACCGCAATAGAGATCAATAGATTGTGGGGATCCTAACATCAATTGATATATCTACAGCACAATGTCTGCACATAAGACTTAGGTAACATCATGGAAGAGAGAGTAAAAATGTTTTAAGAACCAGAGGATCAGGAAGTCTGCCCTGAGATTGTATTTCTTAGACTTGATAGGGAAATTATAACCATGATACTCCAACAACATGCTGTCTAAACAAGACTTGAATAATGATAATATCACTAGACATGCTAACATGAAAGGAGGAAATCTCGTGAGGTCCCACCTCTAGACAAAAACAGCAGGCCACTTACTAGTTTTTAGAGAGGGAGAATTATATTCTCCAGGGGTTGATCTCCTCTAATTTATTATACAATACAAAGTTATCAACTCTGAAGTTATATACACACAAGTAACACTAAATTGACACAATACATTGTAATTTGATTCATTTATATATTTAGATGTAACAATAATAAAAAAGGCCATCAATTTGAGAGGGAGTCAGGGGGCATGGGAGAGTTTGGAAAGAGGAAGACAGGGAAGGAAGGAATGATGTAATTATATTTTAATTAAGAAATTTAACAATAACAAAAAGATGCTGCCAAATATATAGGGATTTATCTTTGGTGGCATCAATTTGCACTCCTTTATGTGTGTGTTCAGGCTAAAGATTGATATCAGGTGTCTTCTTCAATCACTTCCCATTTTACTTTTTGGGAGAGGATCCTCATTGGCCAGAAAGGCCCAGGGATCATCTTGCTCTGCTTCCTTGGTACTGCAATTACAGGTGTCTTACATGTGTCTATTTTTGCACCCTACTGTTCACTTTAATGCAGGGGATAGAACTCAGGTCCTCATATTTGTGGAGCAAGCCCTTTATTAATTGAGCCATCTCCACAGAACTCTGAGTTCATTGGGGTGTGTGTATATCACAGAATAGATGGCAAAGAAGAGGTGTGTGTGTGTGTGTGTGTGTGTGTGTGTGTGACAGATAAGATCTGAGATAGCAAAGCTTCCTGAATCATAGATACTACTGAAGGTACGGTTCTCTGATTGGCAGGAAGAAATAGGGAAATGAAAAGAATGAAATGAGCTTCAAGTTTAAAAATTACATTTAGTTTCAGTTTGGGGTTAGAATGGAGTTTGAAAAGTGCATAGAGGCTTGAAAGTCTCTGAGTTTTTTTATGAGTATGAAACAGTAAAGTTGCTTCTAGCTACAGAAGACTTCTTGACTTCAATGAAACCTGTTCTATGGGCTTGTGCTTTGTATCAGTGGCTACTTGAAGAGGCTGTGGTGGAAAGAAAAACTCAACTGCAGGGGAGAGCTGGCTTCCAGAAAGAGACAAGTTCCCTGTGCTGGCCAGTAGCTAGGAAGCCCTAAACAATACCACGTAGTAGCTGGAACAAGAGTTACAGCCAGAAAGCATTAATTTGCATCAAGGTGAGTAGCCTTCTTAGAAAGATTGGACTCAAGATTTTATGTAGCGTTATAAACTCATATCTGTGAGTGATATAAAATTATAAACAATGCTGTCTATGGAGCTAAGGGGTTTACTGGGAAGAGGAGAAGAAAGGAGGGTTGGGAGGGAGGTGACGGAACATGGCAAAAATGCAAAACACACTTGTATGAAAAATGTTCTATGAAACCTAGTACTACGATTAATATATACCAATAAAACACTGGGTGTGGCTGAACTGACACTTCAAACAAAAGCCTGTGGTACAAGCAGATAATGCAGGGCAGGAGCATTACAAGAAAACAGCTGTCATTGCTTGAATGTCAGCTCTCTGTAAGCTTGTGATATCAGTGACGGGGATCGTTTTGGTAAGGTAAGGCATTTAAATGCTTTTCTGTGCCCATTTCCAGAAATATTGTTTCACCATAATACAGATCCCAAGATAAGAAAATTGATATGACTTTATAAGTGTCTGAGCTATCATATTTAGTCTTCCCCTTTTAAAGAAAGGTTGAGTATTGTGAACATGTGTTTGCCATCTAAAGCATTTTCATACTATGAAAAGGTTAGCTAACTTTTCCTGTGGAAGACTGTAGCTCAAAAATAGCCAGACAACAACTATACAGGTGAGAAGGGCTGTGATCCAGCTAACATTTATAGAAACCAAACAGTGGACTAGACTCATCTTATGGGCCACAGTGTATGACTCTGTCTCAGAAGATCACTGCTGAATGCAAACTAAGGATTCTGACTTGGATGGGATGGGGTGTTAGTCACTTAGTGACAGTTTAATTATAGGAGCAGAATTACAGCTACTGAGATTCTAAGAGAGCCATGGTGCAGATGATACCACAATGTCCAAACTGATGAGGACTCTCTAGAGGATGTTCACTGGGGCTTAATTAGAAACCAAGACCATAGTGTTTCTGTGGAATCTAACTGGAGGTGTAAGGCTCGGAGCAGCTAGGCTATGGTATCCTAGCATTCAGGCTTCCTCTACTTTTGAGAACAAGAACTGAAACAAGATCTCATACCTGCAATCTCTCCAATAGAGGTCATGAGTTTTCAGAGTAGCATTGCTCTCATCTGCTTTCCCGCGGTTTGAGTATGAGAGCTATCACAGGGGTGTCCCAGGGTGAGTTTGGGAGGGAAAGGTGCCATTGGCCATTGGAGTAATTTAAGAAAGATGAGAATCCTATCAATCTTAAGAAGTAGTAGAAACACTTAAGAATCACAGTGTATCACAGATTTCAGATGCAATGAAGTCAAAGAAATGGAGAGGGGCTTGCCTGTGTGGCTAGAAAGAATGCGTCTGAAGATGCTCCCCAAAACCATACAAGAAAGCTCTGGGGACAGACCCCGTTCATATGCATTGCTGTGATGCTTTAAACAGTGAAAAAATTCAGGAATATGTTGATTAATGGCTTTATCCAGGACAAAGCTCCTTTTCACAGACAGCTCTATTAGAAAAAAACTTCTCAAGCCAAAACCCCTCCATAAATCATGCAAAAAATGACTGCCAACCTCACATAAATAGCTCAGCTGCAATCTCTATTTGTCTTTAGTTAGATGTTGATAAATAGGGCTTGTCCTCAGCAAAGTGTTAACAGCCAAACTTTTATCTTCAACTGAAAGTCCACTGGTACCTTTGTAAATGAATCTGACCTCTAGGTGCTCAGATTTCTAAACGTGAGAGCATCTGATGAGCTGAAATTAGATGACTTGGGAAGGAACCACACATTGCTATCTATTAGATGATATCAAGGCTGCTCCCATAAACCTAGCCTATTACTCCTAGGGAGGAAATTTCTTTCTGTTCTGTTTGTAAGTCACTGAGCATGGAAGAAGTCACATCACACCTAATTCCATTTAGATTTGTAGGAATACACTGTTACTCTGTCTGGTTTGTTTTTCCACATCATACCACATTACAAAATCCTGACCCCTTTCTTTTCCTGAACACACACACACACACACACACACACACACAAACACACACACATGTGCATGCACACAAACACACATATGCATTAATTTAGCAAACATTTATGTTTTAATCTCTCAAACCCTTAATTGAAAACTGATTATGATCTTTTAACAATTTATTTATTTTTATTTTATGTGCATTGATGCTTTGCCTGAAAGTATGTTTGTATAAGGATGTCGGATACCCTGGAACTGGAGCTACACATAGTTTGAGTAACCATGTAGGTGTTGGGGTTTTAACTCAGGTCCTCTGGAAGGACTACTGGTGCTCTTAACTGCTGAACTATCTCTGCAGCCTCTGATCTTTTATACTATTTATTTATTTATAACTGTTGTCAGAGTGTTGTATTATAGCATGTCACTGGACTATGTCCTGGCAATGTCCTAGCTTAATCTGGTAGGTAGTTGGGGGATCAAGTAATAATATATGATGAACAGCTAACTGTACTGACTTCTGCAATTGGGAGTACAAAGAGCATAGTTTCAATCTTGATTGTAGCAGTATTTGTTTTATGATAGTGAAATAAAAGTAATTGTTATATGTGTCTAAGTTCTGTTTAACAGAACTTTGATAACCATTTCTCTTTTGGGTGGTTTTATTTATTTTTAGGTCTGAGTATTTCCATCTATTTTTGTGTACTACATGTGTACAGTTCCTACAGAGGCTAGAAGATGATGTCAGGTCCCCTCAAACTGGAGTTACAAACGGCTGTGGGCTTCCCTGTTGGTTCTGGGAATTAAAACTGGGCCCTCTGGGAGAGCAGCCATTGCTCTTCATCTTGAGCCCCTTCTCCAGCCACAGTAACCACCTACTATCCACTCTGACACACTTTTTATCACCCTCCCCAGGAAACTTTTTAAGTTAAGTAGTCACTCCTCTTCCTATTATTCTGCCAGCCTTTGCAACACCAGTCTGCCTTGTATGTCAAACAGATTTATCCACTCTGGCAACCCTTTGTGCCTACACTGTTTGATTTATTTTCCATAACCATTCACATCAAGGCATGAATCAATGCTTATTTTTTATTGTGGCAGAATAATATCCCCTTATATGGTTATACTGAATTTGTTTATCCCACGCATATAAATATTCAGTTTGTGTTCACCTTCTAGTTCTTGTGAACTGTGCTGCTGTGAACAATGATGTGTGAATGAGCATTCAGCATTTGTTTTTAATACGATGGGGGTCCATTTCGAGGAGTGAAATTGTTACATCCCGTGATCCTATTTGAGGAATAGAAAACTACTCTCCACAGCAGCTTCAACCTTTCATATCCCTCTTAGTTATATACAAAAGTTTCAACTTAGTCACAGCATGATTGCGTCTTCTCTTTTTCTTATGATGGCCATTTAAATGACTATAAAGTGATTTCTCTGTGTAGTTTTTATCTTAGTTATCTCATAACTAATGATATTGAAAATCTTTTAATGTGTTTGTTGGTCATCATCTTCTCTGAAGAAATGTCTCTTGAAGTACTTTGCCCACGTTTAAGCTGGGTTATATATTTGTATATACCAGTCAGATACTTAATTCACAAGTGTTTTCTTTCATTATCCTGGCTGGGTTTGCTCCACCTCTACTTCCTCTCTGGTTTTCCCACCTATACTTCCTACCTGGCCAATCAGCATTTATTTCAAACATGATTGACAGAACACAGACAATTATCCTGCAAACTTCCCCCTCTTTTTTTGGCCCCTCATGTTACAGTATTGTTTGAGTTATTTTGAAGTTTTCAATGTTTTTATATAACAAAATAAAAGACTAAACAAAGAAACAATGCACAAAGTTGGACAATACAAGTCAGCAGAAGGAAAAAAGCTCCATGAGAAGGCACAAAAATCAGAGACTCATTTGTTCATTCACTCAGGAGTCCCATAAAAATACCAGACTGAAAGCTCTAATAAATATACAGAGGACCCGATACAGATCACAAGTCCTGTGCTTTTTGCTTCAATCTCTGTGAGTTTGTTAAGAGTGTTGCTAGTTGATTTAGAGGGTCTTGTCCTCTTGACATTCTCCATCCTCTCTCGTTCTTACACTTTCTGCCTCTTCTTTTACAGGGTTTCCTGGGCTCTGAGGGGAGGAATTTGATGTAAGCATCCCATTTCTCCCCACCCCCCTCTTACTCTCTTTTTTTGCATAATGTCTGGCTATGAGTCTCTGTATTTGTTCCCATCTGCTGCAGAAGGAAGCTTCTCTAATGATGGATGAATAAGGCACTGAACTATGAGTATAGCATGTCATCAGGAGTCATTTTTTGTTACTAAAACACCCCAAAATATAGCATTTTCTTCTACCCTAAATCTCTGGACTATCTGGTTCTTGATCATCTAAATAGGGCCGGGTATGGGTTCCTTTTCATGGAGTAGGCCTTAAGTCAAACCGCACACTAATTGGTTACTCCCCTAAATATTGTACCATCAGTGCCCTAGTATGTTTTTCAGGCAGAAAAATTGTTGATCAAAGGTTTTGTGGTTGGATTGGTGTTTATGTTTCTCTTCTCCTAACCTGCAGAGTCCTTCCCCAGTCCAGAGCACTAGATGATGGGAGTGAAGGTTCTTTGTAGGCACCACCTAGACAATTCCATGTTCAAGGTGTTATGTGAATGTTGTCCTTAGCAATGAGGTTTTGCTATCCATTTGCTGAGAGCAACCTATTATCATGGCAATCTCCTGGGTTGTTTGGAGATTTCCATGAGACCCCTTTGGTCAACAAAGCAATTGGATATAATCCATTCCTGCTACTAGAATTTTGGTTTGGTTACAAGCAATGTCCAGATGGGTCTGTCTTTCTTATTATTTTGAGACATCATTAGGATTACCTTCATATATTTTAGAAAATGTTCACTGCACTAGGTTTTCACACCAACTCTCAAATGCCCAGCTTTTAATTCCCACTTTAATGCCATTTGTTTGTATGTCTGTCCTTATGCCAATATCAAGGTCTTGATAATTAGCTTTGTACTAAGTTTTAAATGTGATGTAGGAGTCACCCAACCTTTTCTTTTCAGGCAAATGTTGGCTGTTCAGGGGTCCTCACAATGCTGCATGAATTTCAGGATGAGATTTTCCATTTTTAACAAAAGGCCACTTAAAATTTTATTGAGGACTGTGTAAACTATGGATTTGATTGAGAAATATTGTCTTGGCAACATTGTTAAAATTCCCATTTTGTGAGCATGGATATATTCTAGATACATTTCTTACAGATGCCTTTTCATTTTCAGACCTTCTTTTAAAAACTGGCAATATTTGTCATTTCCAATGAAAAGTATTGATTCACATACTTGGTTAAATCTATTCAGATGTGGTTTACATTTTGGATTATAAATGGAATTGTTTTTTAAACTTTCTTTTCATATCGCTTACTGTTAGTAAATAACAGGCATAAAAGATTTTTATACACTCATTTTCTATCATGCAATTTTACTGTTATCTAAACAGAATTGGGTAGATGTTTTAGTTTAATATACAAAGTCACGTAGTCACTGTGCAGGGGACAGGATTACTTCTTCCTTGGCTGTGTAAATACCTTTTATTTCTTCTTGTTTATTTGCTCTGGGTAAAACCTGGAGAGTGATATCAATAGCAGGAATGAAAGAAGCATCTTTGTCTTGGTCTTACTCTCAGAGGGACTTCCCCCATTCGATGTGATTTTAGCTGTGGGTGTTTCCTAAGCATCTTTCACTAGTGACAGTTTAAATTTTCAGATAATCAGTTTCCTTATTTGTCCTTCATCCCTTTTCTTCTGATGGATTCATGTCTTGATCTTTTCCAATGTCTAGATGAGCTTCAGCTCCTTCAATGTTGCAGCTCTAAACAACAACCTCCAGAGTGTGCAATCCTCTTCTTGGATGCTTTAATGCTTATTACAGGAGCAGATCTTTTTCAAAGCTTCTCTTTGAGATACTTTCTCATCTCATATGTTTTATTATTACTTATTTTATCTATAAACTTCTCTAGTCATTTATTTTTGTGAAAGTACCGTCTACTGAATCTTGAGGTATGTTTCCTGACTGGATTCAGTCCAGATCACATGGAGTTAAGGATGCCTATTACTGTCATGTCTCTGAGATAACAGGTCATCTATTGGCAGCCAGCTAATTCATCTCACCTCCAGGGAAATCTTCCAAGTCCTGGTCACTATTTCATCTTGTTTACCTGTTGATAGAGATGTTCTAAAAGTTGGATGTCTGAGTTTGCTCATTCACAATCTTATCTTTTCAGCACAGCCAGTAAAAAAATATTGTACTAGTTTAGATATATGTGGACAGAAGTAACAGGGACTTCTTATGAATTGTAATAAATCCCACTGTAAACTCTGATGCCACAGTTGACAGATTCATTGGTTCAATGATTCTAAATGCAAGTTTGTTTCATCCTCTGACAATTGTCTTCAAACTGGTTTTCTAGATAGCTGCCTAGGGTAGTGTAGTGACCACACAGCATTTTTTTGTTGTTCACATTCAGGGAGGGGAGGAAAAAGAAAACCTTTCTCTGGCGTAGAATGTAAATAATCTCCTTCATTCTAATTGGGTCAGCTCAGGCTTTGGCTCAGATCAACCAAGTAGAACAAGTTAGATCCATCATCTTGTGGTATAGAGAAAGGAGTGGACATTCAAACAAAGTCAAATTTCCCAAGAACCATGAAAAATCCTTTTATTAATTCAGAGCAATCACCCAGAATCTTTAAGAGCAAACAAAACTTTACTCCATCTATCACCTCCCACCATTTCTTGTATCCATTTCCCCTCTACTACCCCCAGCTACAGCAATGTTGAAAATCCCAGCTCCTGGCTTGGTGCTCTTATATCTGCATGAGTTGCTCATTCCTGCCCCTGAACTTAGTGCTCACCTGACTAGTGCTCCTACTTCTACAGGTTTCATTACACAGGTGAGCAGGGCTTTTCCCAATCACCCTCCCTAAAGGAGGCTTCCGCTGGGCTGTGAGCTCAGCAGATACTCAGCCTTCTGAATACCCCATGAACTTCTTTCAGCATAACATGAAAGGCATTTTGCAAATAAGTATTTATCTGTATTTTTTTTTCAATAACTTTCTACCTTAGGAATACCTTAGACCATAACATGCTTCTCTATTATATTCTCTATTACAGGTATATTTTACATATACCTCTCAGACATATTATCACCCATCCATGCTCTGTACTTGTGTCATTTCCTGAACATAACCTATATGACATATCTGTGGACATATCCTTATTTCCTTAAATTTTACATGAAATATTTTCAAAATTTGTTAAAATGAACCATTTCCTCTTTTGACTGTCAAAAAACCAAATAAAATAATATTTATTGTAAAAATATAAGGTGAAAGACAATTTTGACTTTGTACTTCAAATGTGATTCAATATATATCATTATCAGTGAGTACCAACTACTCCACATGAGTATTTAGTGGGGGAATGTTTTCAGAGAATATGAGAATGAGAACTGACCTCATTTTTAATGTATGGACTGCATCCTGGTGTTGCTATTGTGGCCAAGCACATCACAACCTTCTTTTTTATTAAAAATTTTTCATTTTGCATACCAACTCCAGTTCCCCCTTCCTCCCCTTCTCTCACCCCCCATTTCCCCTCATCCCACCCCCATACACTCCTGAGAAGGGGTAAGCTTGGGGAGTCAACAAAGTCTGGCATACCAAATTGAGGTAGGACCAGGGCCCTCCCTGCTGCATCAAGGCTGAGCAAGGTATTCCACCATAGGGACTGGGCTCCAAAAAGCCAGATCATGCACCTGAAATAAATCCTGGTTCCATTGCCAGGGGCCTCACAAACAGATCAAGTCAAATGACTGTCACCCACATTCAGAGGGCCTAGTTTGGTTCTATGCAGCTTCCCCAGCAGTCAGTTCAGAGTTCATGGCTCTCATAGTGTATAACTTTATGTGGTCATTTCTATTCTCCTACCTTTATGTGGATTCTGAGGACCTAATTCAAGTCCTCAGCCTGTGTAGCAAGGCTCTAAATTGGCTAAAACATCTTGTCACACCCTGAACTTTTTTTTTTTTTTAGAGAAGGAAGAGAGAAATGATGAATCTTAGAGATCAATTCCATATGGACGGTAGATCATAGTTACATAAGGTGCAGCCTCCTAGGCAACTTGGTTGGAATATCTAATTTCTTAGCACTGCATAATCATTTTAAAATAAAAATGTGAAAAAAACCCATCAGATACAGAGGCATATTTGTATATCTTGGGCCACCATTCTTTTGTCGCTGGAAGTCCATTCTTTTGTTTGTATATGCTCAAGTCTAGCTGGGAGATGCATTCAAGGAAGGCAACACCTGAGTGTCTGTCTGCTATGCAGGCTCCTCTCATCCACATGTAGGACTCACCTCCATTCACTTTCTCAGTATCTTCAGGAACTTACCACCTACAACTTACTCTATCTAGTGCACTTTTAGTGTTTCCTCAGTCTCTTCCTAAGAAAGTAGCATGGGGTTTTATTTTTAAGATATTCTTCTGTGTATTCTTGTTGCACAGAGCTGAGTTTGACATAGAGGACACAGTAAAAACAGCTGTCGACTCAAAGAATCTTTCTTGAAAATTATTTCTTGAAAGTAAACTGATTATCTGCCAGAGAAGTACCTGCTCTTTACCCATCTCCGTATGAGAGCAAGGCTGCTTTTGAAGTTAAAACTTTTCCTGTGCTCAAACTTCAGAGAAAAAGATGCAGTTGATAACATCTGAGAGGAAGGAAACGGCCCTTCATGTTGAGTTGTGAATATAACATCATACGCGTTATTTTTTTTTTTTAATACAGGCTAGCCTTCTGAACTGTTTCCAGAGATGGCTTGCATTACTTTGCTTTTGGCTATTCTTCATGTGCACAAAGGTAAAGACAATCCTATGTCTTCATTTAAAAGTTTTGCTGTGCTTTTGGTGTTTGGGTGTGACATGTGCAGGTTCCCTTAGGTAATTTCTGATTTGTTCAGAAATACTAAAATTTACAAAAGCCAATTTTGTAGGTAAAATTGTCAGGCTTCACTATGAACTTATCAGACTATTTGTTAAGTCTTATAAAATTTATCTGTTTGGTTTTTTCATCATTGGATCTAACTCAGTTTATGTGATGTATTATTTTAGCACTGTGTGAAGTGACCTTTTGGGACACAGCTGTTCAATTCTCTGAGACCATGACTCTGGAATGTGTGTATCCATTGATGGACAACTTAACCCAGGTGGAATGGACCAAGATCAGTGGCACAGAGACTGTGACCATTGCTGTTTACCACCCAAACCATCCTATGCATATAGATCCTAACTACTTCCATAGAGTGCACTTTCTGAACGCAACATTGGAGTTCCGCAATATGAGTCTTTCCTTTTACAATGCCTCTGAAGCAGACGTTGGCATCTACTCCTGCTTGTTTCATTCTTTCCCAGGTGGACCTTGGGAAAAGAAGATAAAGGTGGTCCAGTCAGGTAAGGAAAAACTTACTTTCCTTTTCTCTACTTAGAATGTTTAATTCTAAGAAATCCAACTAACACCTTAAAACACTATTCTGTTCTTCTTCCTGTTTCATTTCTATATTCTTTGATGATATTTTTCCTCAGATAGTAATGTTGTAAATAAATGCCATTTTCTCAATTGCTGTCATTTCTGAGTGAAGGTGTCTTACTCGTTTCAGAGATGTAGGAAGGTGAGCAGATTTACATAGTCTTTACGATGATATAAAGTTAGATTCAAGAGATGTTGCCAACTTGTAGATTCACAGCCTATCCCTTCTTTCAAAGTTTATCTTAGCAGTGTGTGATACCAATTCCTTTTGTTGAGCATTTGGCAATAATCTGAGTCCCCTTTTCTGCATCTTTCAATCTGAATTTATTAGTAAATCCTGAGCAAAGTTTAAGACAGAGTCCATCTTCAAACTATGTACTTCTTTTAAAAACTGATTGATGTATCAGAAAGAGAATATAATGATATATATTAAGTATGCTGGTGACTATGCTTTGATTCTTCTCATACAGCAACATGGACTACAGTACATCAAGATCACCTGGGTTTTATAGCCAATATTTTCTGTAAAATCCTGTGTTAGTGGTTTACTCTCACTCAATTTAAAGTAATCAAACAACTTGTCAAGATAATAATAATTTCCTTGTTGAATGTTTAGGGATAATATATTTAAATCACTTGGCCCATGGCCCTTGAAGAATAGGGTATTGTTACCATCACTATTATTGATATTTCCTATTATTTTTTGTTTTGTTTTTTGAGACAGGGTTTCTCTGTTGTTTTGGAGCCTGTCCTGGAACTAGCTCTTGTAGACCAGGCTGGCCTCAAACTCACAGAGATCTGCCTGCCTCTACCTCCTGAGAGCTGGGATTAAAGACATGTGCTACCACTGCCTGGTGATATTTTCTATGTTTTGGCACAAAATTATTCACAGACTTTTCGGATATCAGTAAAAAGGGAAAGATTTGAAATCATAGTTTCTTGCACTTCAGCTCATTCCCATGTACACAAAAAGGGGAAAGATTTGTGCCATCTGATGCCAAGCCTTTCTTTTCTCCAGTAATGAATATTCTGAAAGAACAATAGTCATGATGCAAGAGGAATAAGAAATGATCAGGAAGAAATGACACTTGGGTATAGCTAATCTTGACTAATTTATTATTAACAAAATATCTTTGAACACCTATTTATTAAAATTTATTTTACCACTAAGGAACCTGTTTGTCACCATGCACAGACACCCATTTAAATGCTTTCTGCTACTTTTAAGTATAACATCTACTTTGACCCATATTTCCAAAAAAGGCTATAAGTGATGGACCTTGAAATGGGGTGATGTATTTCACATGTGGCTTCAGCTGTCAGGCTAAAGGAAAGGAGTGCCCCTTCTTGGCTTGTGGTATCAGGGTTTGTAGTTTCTCTCACACATCAGATATTTTGATATGTGTCATAGGAGAGAAGATATACGTTGTATTTAGAGAAGGCATCTCTGAATGTTTAACACAGAGTATGGAGCTAAACTGTCAAGCCATTGTTGATTTTTGGCTTCAGTTTTGGAAGAGTTTGGGAAGTTTTTTCCCATTGTATCACTCATGTTTGCCGTCCCCTTTACTTTTCTATGTCAGTAACAGGAGAGCCTCAGGAGATTTTGAAAACAGAATGGTGAAAGCTTTATTGTTTGCCAGAGTAAGGACTGCTGAGTTCTTTATTTTCTTATGTGTCCCTCATGGTGGAATCCTGAAACATGTTTTGTTGTTTGAAAAAGTAATGATTTTTATTTTTGAAAAACATATTGCTGTAATGGGATAGGGTATATGGTCTACATTATTTTGAGATTTGGAAGGGTAGAGTTTTTAATCATAATGGCAAAATTAAACCTATTTGTTATATTTTAAAATTTGCCTTAAAAATGTACTTAAAAATCTCCTTTTAAGGAGTCTCATTAGCACAGTAGGTAGTGTGTCAGACTTATAAAAAGTTCCTTTTATACTTTATTCACAACTTAACAAGATCTATAAGTACTGTATTTTAGAGTTGATCTGTTTAATACTAAAAAAAGAACAAGCTTAAAAATACAGAAATTTTAATGTGCATAATAGATCATTGGAATTCTAATATAAAGAAGGATTTTATCTATTTAACATTAAAGGGAAAGAAACTTAAAGATCAGAGATCCTAATGGGCATGACATTGCCAGAATTATACAGGAAGCAGTGACACCACATGCTCATTATTAATACTGGCTTCCATTCTTCATTAGTAATTCTTTATGGCTGAAGGATCTTCTTTCAGTGCCTTAGACAGATTCCTAATTCTTCCCTACGGTACACTAGGACATGGACATTTCCTTCAGGATATCCCCACATGGGGTTGCCATGCACTGTAAAGTCTTCTGGCCTTTCCAAGACCTCCAACACTGTATGCGTCTCATGCTGTAGCACCATAGTTGAATGTTAAGTAATATCTGGGGAGACACGAGCCTCTACGCCTTACAAGGGTGAGATGTGACCATTGTATTTGTATCTAAAAAACTTCTTTGTGCTTTATCCCTTCTTTCTTTCCATAGTTTTTTAGTCTAGCATTGAGCTAGTTAGAGGCCTTATTCTGGATAAGTGATACTATTGGTAGAAAGGACTTTAAACATGTTGATTAGCTTTAAAATAGGTAATTCTTAATTACTGATAAAATTAAATAGATAAAATTGGCTGTGTTATTTTCACAATTCACAGTAAAATATATTGAGGTGACTTGGGTGGTGATGTTCCAAAAGCACTCTTGGTAGCAGAGTCTATGGTGGAAGTCTTGGGAAACAGATTGTTCACTTTGTATCTCTGGCCTTAGTAATCCTTGAAATAAAATATATTTTATTTAAATATCCCCTACCTGCTAGATGGTGACCTGCTCCAATATCCTGCCCAACTTTTACTAGATACCCAGTTTGTATGAAGCAATCAAATGTCTCCTGTAGTACATTTGAATACTTGACCACACAGAAAAACCATTTTCCGGTGCCCAACTAAAGGAGAGAGGAGAGAGAGGAACCATAATACCTGTTTTGGAATATAATTAGCTGCTTAAACAACCACATATTCTATGATATAATAATTCGCCCTCTTTGATATTTACTGATTACATACATGTGTTAGAAAATCCATATTTATAGCAATAATGATGATAGAAATGATATCTGGGAGCCATTCGGAAGTTCAAGAGTAGAATAGGCAAATACACAAGGTTCATCCATGCAGGAGGAAACTGCGTTCCTGAGAAGGGAGAAATCAACACGATGCCCACCAACAGATTAGATCTCACCAAGATCGCACCGGGGGAAGTAAGCAAACCATAGATGACTTTGGGTGTGGTTCCTGCACTTGACATTGCATTGACATGCAAAACAGAGCAAAACATGGTTGACTTACATATAAACGATAACAAAGAAACAATGCCACAATGAACAAGGAGTTTGAAAGCATGAGCATGAAGAATACGGAATCAGGAGTGCCTACCAGAGTCTTTAATGTTCATCGTCACAGTGATGTTTATGTCGATTTTTATTATTTCTCAAAGCTGTGTTATAAAATTTCTTTCAAACATGCTAAATTTCCAGGAAAATGGTGAAAAATATTTCATTGCAATATTTGAGCAGTTCAAATATATCTATCTAAGGTAAGTATGAAAGTTCCACTCTTATTTGGCCTGAAGGCTAGAGAGAAGGAAGCTTCAAGAATATACCCAGTTATCTTATCATCTAAGAACTGGAAAATATTGACTTTACTTAAAAAGACAGAATTAGGAGTCCAGATTGGGTTTGTAAGAAGGGAAGCAGTTCTCATGTCCTGAGTTCTAACATAGTGTCTAAGTACCTACCTCTCAACATTATGGAACCAGCGGAGCAGAAAGGCTTTTCAGGATTGAATATCCCTGCTTTGATATTATTTCATCATCCAGCATATGTGAAAAGACAGTTAACAGAGTATCAATTAATAGGAGCAGAAGACTTAAGGACATAGCTTGGAGAAGGGTCAAACTGAAGTATATGAATACATAAATGTACACACATGGAAGTCATAGGGAAAGAGAGAGACGGGGTGTGGAGAGAGGATGCAGCACAAAAGATTGATCACTGGCATTGGAGCAGCAGGCAGTGGGTTACCTTCCTTGCTCCACCTGCATAGATGCTTTGGTTGGTTGCATCACATGGCTGTGATGTTCATATTTCAGTGCACTTATCTCAGATTGAACAGTGAATTGCTTCTCACTGTGTCCCTCTAAAGAGTTCCATTCATTTTTGGTGGGACAAGGATGTGCAAGTCTTCCTCACCCCTTTTCATTGTCTCTTACCCTTACTCTTTCCCAGATGCCAACAGCTAAATGGTTCATGTGTGTGTATTGACAAATAACAGTGCCTTAGAGTTTGGGGCCTCCAGAGTTGGTAAAATACCTTCTAAAGATAATGCTGACCTCTGTATCAAATGGGGACAGCATGGGGATTTTTTTCCCCTTAGTGTTGGTGTGATGTGAGGATTCAAAGGTGGAAAGGGGAGAATGTCCTAGATCCAGTTTCCATAAATAGGTTTGCTGATATGAGAAAGTGAAATTATCCATTAACTCATACTCCAAGTCTTTACTAAGAACCTAAAATATTCTAGGTAATGTTCAGTGATTTGGAAGGTATAAAACTTTAGCTCTGAATATAGTTTATCTTGGTGTGTAATTCAGAGTTTGTCTTACTTCATTAGGTGGACTTTCAGCTGTCTTTGTAATCCTTCTTAATATATTATCACACTTTCATATCAGCATTTGTTTTGTTTATCCAGAATTAACAAAGAAGGAAAAATCCCTAAAAATGACTCTCCCTTGTGTAGTACTAACAGGTACAAAGTGATGAAGTTGGAGACTTGGTCTGAAAGGCCAAGGGCATTCTGAATGCCAAAGGACATCCTAAAGCTGGAAAGAGGGCCACTAAGAAAGAATCCCCCATAGCCTCTTGCTGCAAATGTTACTGGAAATGGTTCAGATATTTGTCTTTATTCTTTTAATTCTCAAAGGTCGAGTAAATCCACAAGTCTTTCACTAGTCTTTACTATAGCTACTCCATACCCAGTCTGAAAGAAACTGAGAACCACAAAATCTGGAACATGTTTCCTCTTTAGAAGGTGTTGGAGTATTGGGTTATGTAGGTGTTGGTATGAGGTAGGAACAAAGCTTCATGAGTGAGTAAGAGTTAGTACCCTTCAATATTTGGTACCTATCAGCATCACCATGGAACACATTCAGCTGCCAGGTCAAGGCTACCTAAGATTGCCTAGATTTCATCAAATGTCAGAAGCTACAGAGAGTAGGGTATTTTTCTCTGTAGAAGTAGTGCACCCATAGATCAGCATTACAGGAATTTACCCAAAGACTAGTTAGAATGCTAACTGGAAGCAGGATTATGGTTTGCATTTTATAAAATAAAAACATTGAATTTTGAATGTACAAACAAGGAATCAAACAAGCAAGAAAACATGTAACTGAAGAAAGTAGGGGAAATGAAACTCTTAGCTCCAGGGCTGGCTTGAGAGACTCTTCTAAGGACTTTCATTGAGTTGATGCTGGCAGTGGGGATATCATTTAGAACTAATAAGAAACAATTTGGTTTGTAAACTGTATTTTTTGTTGCTGGCCTTTATTTTTGTTCAACTTTATAGGGAGTGGTGATTAAAAATAGGTCGACCTGTCCCTTTCTTTATGAAAATTATGGGAAACTACTTCTGAAGACATTAAAGATTTTGAAACTGTTAACAATTTTAAGACCATCAAGTCAATACTTCTGGGGTCAATGCAAAATGAGTCCCTGAGGTAACATCTCCTGTACTTACTTTAGAATAGTTTTAATTAAGTAACTCTGCTGATGGGACTGCTGGCACTTCCCCAGAGAGATTATTCACAAGTCAATAAATCTTAATGTGAGAAAATTTCTCATTACTGCAACTATTTAGCCAACTTACATCTTTAAAAGTATGGTCTTTTTCATAATTTTCCCAGAGACAAATGTTCATGTCCCACAGGTTTTAGGCACAGGAAGGTGTCTAGAGAAAGATCCATCAACCATAGGATATATGTGTAGGAGAGATCATGTCTAAGCAAAGATCATGTCCCAAAGGATATGGGTATAGGAGGGTGTCAAGGGTGCCCATGTTAAATAGGGGAGATATATAGGAATATGTCCAGGGAAAGGGAGATAACATGCCATTTTATATTTATTAACACTTGAAATAGACATAGGTGACGTGATTGTGGAACACAGTGGAGTGAAGATGGTGGTCAGTAAGGATAAAGTGTGTGCATGCGTTCTGTGTTCTAATGTTCAACTTAACTATCAGAATGCTTATGAAGGTTCAAGTTTTTATTCTAGCTGACTGGTTCCCAATACTAACTAGTGCCATTTCTTAGGTTTAGAATAAAATTTATTCTGCTACCATAATTGGCATTTCAGAATGTCTTAGTGAAGGTGTGTGTCTGTGTGTGTGTTCCATGAATATGGTATAATTTTCTTTTTTAATTGAAATAGGTTCTTCTCTCATGCAATACATCCTGACCATGGTTTCCCCTCCCTCCACTGCTCCTTCAACTCCCCCTCCCCAAGATCCATTCCCTGACTCCAGTTTCTCTTCAGAAAGAAAGAAGACTCCAAGAGACATCAACCAAACACACTAAAAAATGATATAATAAGAGAAGGCAAAAACCCTCCTATTAAGGCTGGACAAGGCAACCCAATAGAATAAAAAGAGTCTCAAGAGCAGGCAAAAGGGTCAGATACACAGCCACTTCCACTGTTAGAAGTCACACAAAAACACCAATTAACAACCATAGCATATGTGCAGAGTACCTGGTGGAGACTCATCTAGGTCCTGTTCTTGCTGCTTCTGTCCATGAGCCTATGTGAGCTCTGCTTAGTTGATTCAATGGCTTATGTTCTCCTGGTGACCTCCATGCCCTCTGCTTTCTATGATCTTTCCTCCCCCTCTTCCACAGGATTCCCTGATCTCTAAGAGGAGAGACCCAATGGAGACCTCCAATTTAGACTCTCTGTGCATAATGTCTGGCTGGGGGTCTCTGCATCCACTCTTATCTGCTGCTGGAGGGATCCTCTCTGATGATGACAACTGGACAAGGCACCAGTCTATGAATATAAGAGAATATCATTAGGAATCATTTATAATGATTTTCTTTTGTGAAGGAAGGCAATTGTGTTTGCTTCTACCCTAGGTCTCTGGGCTATGCAGTCTCAGTTCCTGACTATCCAGGTAGTGTAGGGCATGGGATCTCTTCCTGGTGTGGGCCTCAAGTTAAACCACACATTGGCAGGCTACTTCACAAGTTCTTTACCACCATTACCCCATCACATCTTGCAGACAGGATGTTGAAAGTTTTGTGGCCAGGTTGGAGTCTGGGTTTCTTTTTTGTTAGAGTGCCAAGCACCTTCTCACACCAAAGAGCCCAGAACATAGGAGTGAATGCTCCATGCAGGTAGCAGCTCAACTGTTCTATGTTCAGTGAGGTATATAGATGTTCTCTTCAGCAGTGGGGACCCTACTGTTAGTTTTTAAAGAGTGACTCTCTATCCTGGCATCAGTCTGGGTTATTTGAAAATCTCCATGGGACCCTCTCAGCCTATAACTTGGCTGAATGCAACCCAGTCCCACCACTGAAAGGCTTGCCTGGTTACAAAAGATGACCAGTTCAGTCTCCATGTTCTCCATTACTAGGATTTCTCAACAGAAGCATCTTCATGGATTTCAGGAAGTTTCCACTGCACTAGATTCCAGGAAATTTTTAATCATATTTTCAATTAAAAATTGAAATTGACTGGGTAGAGTAAATTTATTTTTCTTTATAAGCTGTATGCTATAATTGATAAAATATCATTTTCACATGAGAAACAGCCAAAGAAATCCGTTATTATTTCTGATACAGAACTTGGTCATGTTTGTTACCAAGAGGCTGTTCATTAGCTTATGACATTAGATTTCTCAGATTATCCCTTCACTATCTATTCCTATGTGTGTGGGGCTGGGGATCAAACTTTGGGCATCACACATGCTAGGAAAGCCCTCTACCACTCTTCTGTATACCCAGTTTCTTTGTATTATCTTTCAAAATACATAGTTATGGATAGTTAAATAAGTGATATTTTAAATGGAGCTTCTATTTCTTATATATATTAGAATTCTTTCATAAAATAAGGATTTAATCAAATAGAAATATGTCCAACTACTAGTAATGCATTTCCTTGAACTGATTCAATATTTGTATTCTCATTTTTTAAAAAATTAATTTGCTTATTTGTTTATTTTACATTTTGGCTACAGTTTCCCTTCCCTCCTCTCCTCCCAGTCCCTCCAACCCCCTCTGTTACTACCCCTAAATCCACTCATTCTCCATTTCTGTTTAGGAAAGGGCAGGTCTTCCATGAATAGCAACAAAGCATGACATATCAATTGCAGTATGTCCAAGACCCTCCCCATGTATTAAGGCTGGGCAAGGCAACCAGGTGTGCGGAGTAGGTTCCCAAAAGCCAGGAAAAGCGTGAGAGACAGTTCCTGTTCTCGGCGTTAGGAGTTCCACAAGAGGATCAAGCTACACAATTGTAAACATACATGCAGAGGGCCTAGGTCAGACTCATGCAGGCTTCTTGGTTGTCGGTTCACTCTCTGTGAGCCCCGATGAACACAGGTTAGTTGTCTACTGGAAAGGGGTGTATTTCAGGGTCAAGTAAAACCTTAGGGCAAGGGAATGTCCCAGAAATCCATGAAGAACACTCTAGCTTTGACTCCTAGCTTTAGCAAATATATAGGCTGAATTGGCCATCTCCTGTAACCAGACTGGTGCCCCGCCAAATTGTCATTAGAGTGGTGACCCATAAACATTAGGCAGGGTTAGGGGAATACTGCAGAAGAGGAGGAGAAAGGATTGTAGAAGCCAGAGGGGTCAAAGATATCACATGAATTCTTATCTTTATGTAGCCTGACTTTCACATAGTAAAAATAACAGAATTTTTAAAAATTAAACCAAAGGGAAAATTATAACCTTGTTTCCAACGACATTATTGGATAGAATTACAATTTATTGAATATATTGAATAAATGATAAAATTCATTTATTACTTATATACATACCTTCTAAATGCATTTAAAATTATGTGTGTGTTTGTGTATCTGTGAAGAAACAAGCAAATATCTTTATTTGTGAGCTATAACCTCAAGAAAGGCCTACATATACAACTCAAAATCTTAACAGCTAGGTAAACATTTCTCATGGGGGATTGTGATAAGTAGCATTCAGCATGGCTTAGGGAAATAAGAAGATGAGTAAGATTTTTTTTTAGTTTGATAGGAACCGTGGGCTGGGAATCTGGTATGTTTTGGATGGGTGGAGATAGGCACAATAGGGAAGAGAAGCTCTATATAGAAGACACATCTTATGAAACATCACTGATCAGGGAAATAGGCTTTGGATATAAAGAACACACCATGTTAGAGACTGTGGCATAGGTTGGGAAGCACAAATTTTAGCTATCGGATTTCACCTAGCATCTAGAAAACTTTTTATATATGGAAGTCACATGTTAGCCACAGTTTGCAGCAGTATGTGGAATGGTTGGGTTGAGAAAGTTAAACGGACAAGCACAGCCTGAAAGGCATATCCACAAAGCTGTCTGTGCCATAGCTTACTCAGTTTACTTCTGTTACAAACAAAGAAAGCTTCTATATTCAATACCACCTCGCTTTCCTCCCTGCCTCCTTTCCATAAATATTTATCAAGTACTGTAGGCTGTGTTAGACAGCACACATACAGTAGTAAAAACATTTGGGTCCTTAATCTCAGTTCTGAATTACAGTCCAATCGAAAGCCCTAAACAAACAGAAGATGCTATGAGCAGAGAGCTGGCACTGTACACGTGTGTTGATAGAATGGGGCAACGGACAGGGAAAGGGGAGACGTCGGGAGAGTCAGTGATGAAAAGACAGTTGAATTATCTCAAGAAGAAAGTTTAGAACTTCTGGAAATGAAGAATAACCAAGCTATTACAAAATGTTTTCTTGCTAGATTTAAATCATGCTTTAATGACAGAAAAGCAAAGCAGCTCTATTTTGTTTAGAGATAACTGGATTCTTAGTAGAGTCCTTGTAAAAGTTAGTTCAAGATGAACCAGAAGGGTAAAGAAATGGCATATTGTGCTATCAGTAGTAGATCTAGATTATGACTGGAAGGTATTGTGGAAAATCACTAATGTGGGTTTAATCCATCATAGTTGATATACTTGTAAATAGCCTACTGGAGTGTAGAGAGAAAAACCTTAAGAAGGCATGGGAAGAAGACAGCTTCTGCAACTACAAGTCAAAAGGAGAGGCATTAAAAGGAACCAACCTGGCTTGCATGTTTTGAATTTCCAGCTTTCAAAATTCTGAAAATGAAATGTCTGCTGTTTAAGCCACCCATTCTGTGGTACTTTGTTATGGCAACTCCTCAGAAGCTTCCTTTGTCCATAATAACTGATCTTCATTATCATCTCTATTGGATTTGAAAACACCTAGGAACACTTCTGCATGTGTTTGTAAGAGCATCTCCTGAGAGGTTTAACGAAAGACTACCTAGAATGTGGCTAGCACCATCCCTAGCTGGGTGCTTGGACTATATAAAACAGTACACCAAGTATTAGTCTCTTTCTTCATCCTACTTTGTTGCTATGAATGCAGTGTAAACAGTCACCTCACACATCTGTCGCCACACCTTCTTTGCCACGATGTACTTTATCTTAAACCATGAGCCGAAATAAATCTTCTTTTGGTCATAGCAATAAGAACATAATACATTGCTCATGTTGTTTTCAAATGCTATCAATTTTTTTCTATTTCCTTTATATATGTCCTTGCTGGGTACATGTTATATACTTAAAAGACATGCTCAATAAGGTAATAAAATAATAGAAAGATATGACACCTCTTTGAGATTTGGGTATTTCTAAGGGCTTCTGCAAAGTTAATCTCTCTTATCAAGACAAAAAATTAAGTACCAGACTGGGGCAAAAGGGAGAGAGAGGCAGGAGCGAGGCAGAGAGGAGAGGAGAGAGGAGAGAGGGAAGAGAAGAGAAGAGAGAGAGAGGAGACGGGAGAGAGAGGGGAGAGAGAGGAGAGGAGAGAGAGAGAGAGAAAGGAGAGGAAGAGTAGAGAGAGAGGGAGAGAGAGAGGGAGAGAGAGAGAAGAGAGAGAGAAGGGGATAGGAGAGAGAGGAGAGAGAAGAGAGAGAAAGAGAGACGGAGAGAGAGAGAGGGAGAGAGCGAGGAGGAGTAGGGCGAAGGCGCGATCTGGAGAGAGCTTCTCTTCTCGATCTCTGCTCGATCTGGCTATCTCGCATCTCTCTCTCTCTCTCTCTCTCTCTCTCTCTCTCTCTCTCTCCTTCTCTCTCTCTCTCTCTAACGTTTTGAAATTTTCTCTGCATTTACTTTAGAGTGTTGGGCAGATATTTTCAAACATTCTGCTGGCCTTGTTACTATTTGTACTTTTGGGCGTTGTAACTCTTCCCAGTTGGATGGTCATTTTGCTTTTCTTTAAGTTGTACCTTTATCAACTATGACACTTTGGCTTTGCATTTCAGTCATAAGGGGGTTTTATTTAAGCATAGAACATTTTAGATCTATTCTTAGGGTTTCTTTTGGGATTTTTACCTTTTAAACTAGAACTTATGTATATATCTTAAAAACCAGCATATTTGCATTTTAGTATAGTTTCCATTTATTAGTTATGCAAAATTTCCAGAGAACATTTTAACTTTGACTTTCTGTTCAGAATGGCTTTTAGTTATCTGAACAGGCAATTACTTCAAAGCATACAATTTATGTCTTTTCCATTCCCCAGCACAATGTAAAATTCAATACATTTAAAAAGTTTTATTCTTATAGATTAAGTACCCATTTAGAAGAGCAATCTGAGTTTACTAAGATTTTTTTCAGAAAAGAGATTCAAGTCAGAATGTGGATAATTTAGCTACCTGCTGGTCTCTAAGTGTTTAATTCTTCTGCCTGACTGGTTTTGTTCAGTATTTCCCTTTACTCTTTTGTTTGGGTCAGGTTATTGATAGAATGACATGTGGGATTAGTTTCTACCATATAAAATTTGACTTTTGTAGCAGTTGCTGTTTAGAGCTGAGGTAAAATGTCAGTAGGTGACAGTGTATCTACTTTTTACAACATTCTTATTTTAATAGATTATCCTTTTTCCCATTCTGAATCAGATGTATCACTTCTGTTGGAATTGTCCCTTGCTTCTTGTTAGTTCTTTTAGTATATTAAGACAGGTATTTTTATTGAAAAGTTGTGATTTTCCATTGTCACTCAGATATAGAGAGTGGTTGAGGCTTCATTAAGGAACAGTAAGCTTTTGAAAAATTCAGAATTGTTGGGGTTATGCAGATAAAATGGAAACTTTTTGGAAGCAAGAGATTTGAAAAATCATATGTTAAGGAAGAGGACTGGGTTCTAGTTGGTCCAGATTTAATCTCTCTGTATTGAGTCCCCTTGCCCTTTATGTTATAGACTCTAGACATGTCTTTCATTTATTATACTAGGTCTGTATTCAAATATAAAATAATATATTCCTTTATCCAGGGAAAATTACAAATCTTGCAATATATTTGCAGTATCTCCAGTTCCAGTATAGATACCTTAATATACCACTTAGCAACTGCTAGCTGGTCATTTATCATGGGGAATTTCCTGTGTGTGAGTGAACTGGTAATGATGGATAATTAATGAGTAAGGATTCCTAGTGGTCCCTTAAGCATGGTTACCCATAATTTTTCAGAAAAGTAAAAACAAACCTACAGAGGGAGAACAAATCTCAAACTAAAACAAAAATACAGCAAAAATCAAAGAGGAAATAAGTATTTATGAAAATGGGAATAAGTAAAGATTATCATTGTGGTAACATGTCAATTATTAAAGGCATCTCGGATATCAAAATGAAGTCATTTTATGTATAGTTCCTTCCTTTGGCTAATGAAAGGACAATTCATTTAAGCTTATTTTCAGAGATAATAAAGATGACATAATCATGACAAATGAGGAGTTCCTTCGGTATTTGCACTAGGTACATGATGTCTGGCCCTATGTGTAGAACAATTCACTGTAGAAGTGTGGGCCTGCTGGTCTATTAGAGACACTGCCAGGAAGAGCTGACACATTAGTGCCCTTCTTTGAAAAGGAAGCTGTTACTTATCTGGAACACTGACCATATCATGACTCAACAGGATATACTAAACTCTGACAGAAAAGCTGCAGTAGAAGAATGGGAAGGTAAAAGCCACAGCTTCAAGGCCAGCGCAGGGGCCTCAGAAACTCACATGTGATGTTATCAGGAGGAACATAGGATTGGAAGATTTCAGCAGACTGGACTGTCTGCACAAAGACATGATCAAGTAACAATTGTGAACACATGATTTCTCTTAAAAAACAATAACTGTGATTACAAACTATGGACAGTGTGGAAAGAGAGAGCAGAGATGTCTGAAGTCCAACTGTACTTGTAGTGCTCTGTGATATGTGAGAAACCAAAATCTCAGCAGAGATGACTGAGATCAAATTTATAGTTGGGAAGAAATTTCCTTTCATGGGAAAATTTGCTTATAATTTTTCCACCTCAGCACAAAAGCTAGAGTAACTGTGTTCTAAAGTAGAAACAAGCTGAAATGGTTACTTTTACACTTCTAGGTCCAAAATATCTGGTAGAACTCTCTTAAGGGAGAAAGATACTATTTTATTTATTATTTTAATTTGTGACTTAAAAAGCTTGGTTCGCTGTGCCAATGCATTCAAGTGTACTTCTCACTTTCTCTTCTATAAGGTTCAGTGTGACTGGTTTTATGTTGAGGTCTTTGATCCATTTGGACTTAAGTTTTGTGCATGGTGATAGATATGGGTCTATCTTCATTCTTCTACATGTTGATAACCAGTTATGCCAGCACCATTTGTTAAATATGCTTTTTTTTCTATTTGGTATTTTTTTGCTTCTTTGTCAAAAATCAGGTGTTCAAAGGAGTATGGATTAATATCCTGGTCTTCTGTTCAGTTCCATTGGCCTCCTGTCTGTTCTTATGCCAATACCAGGCTGCTTACAGTACTGTAGCTCTGTAGTAGAGTTTGAAGTCAGGGATTGTGATACCTCCAGATATTCTATTATTGTACAGGATTGTTTTGGCTATTCTGTTTTATTTTATTTTATTTTGTTTTTTTTTTTTTTTTTTTTTTTTTTTTTGCTTTTCCATATAAAGTTGAGTACTGTTATTTTGAGATCTGTGAAGAATTTTGCTGGGATTTTGATAGGAATTGCATTGAATCTATAGATTGGTTTTGGTAAGATTGCCATTTTTACTATGTTAATTCTGCCTACCCAAATGCATGGGAGATCTTTCCACTTTTTGGTGTTGTCTTCAATTTCTTTCTTCAAAGATTTAAAGTTCTTGTCATACAAGTCTTCCACTTGTTTGGTTAACGTTACTCTGAGATATTTTATGCTATTTGTGGCTATTGTGAAGGGTGTTGATTCTCTGATTTCTTCACCAGCCTTTTTATCGTCTCTGTACAGGAGGGCTACTGTTTTTTTTTTTGTTTGTTTTTTTTTTTGTTTTTTTTTTTTTGTTAATCTTGTATCCTACTACACTACTGAAAGTGATTATGAGTTGTAGAAGTTCCTTGGTAGAAATATTGAGATCGCTTATGTAAACTATCATATCATCAGCAAACAGGAGACCACTTCCTAAATATAACCGCAGCAGCACAGACAGTGAGAGAAACAATTAATAAATGGTACCTCCTGAACTGAAAAGCTTCTGTAAAGAAAAGGTCACAGTCAACAAGACAAAATGACAACCTACAGAATGGGAAAAGATCTTCACTAACCCCACATCAGACAGAAGTCTGATCTCCAAAATATACAAAGAACTCAAGAAATTGGTCATCAAAAGAACAAATAATCCAATTAAAAAATGGAGTACAGACCTAAACAGAGAACTCTCAACAGAGGAATCTAAAATGACTGAAAGACACTTAAGGAAATGTTTGGTATCCTTAGTTATCAGAGAAATGAAAATCAAAACAACTCTGAGATTCCATCTTACACGTGTAAGAATGGCCAAGATCAAAAACACTGATGACAACATATACTGGAGAGGTTGTAGGGAAACACTTGTGCATTGCTGGTGGGAATGTAAGCTGGTACAGCCCCTTTGGATGTTAGTGTGGTGATTTCTCAGAAAATTAGGAAACAACCTTCCTCAAAACCCACCTTTGGGTATATATACAAAGGGTGCTCAATCATGCCACAAGGACATGTGCTCAACTATGTTCAAAGCAGCATTGTCCCTCGACTAAAGAATGGATAAGGAAAATATGCTAATTTTCACAATGCAGTACAACACAGCAGAAAAAAAATCTTGAATTTTGCAGGCAAGTGGATGGAGCTAGAAAAAACATTATTTTGAGTGAGGTAACCCAGACACAGAAAGACAATTATCACATGCACACACTCATAGGTAAACATAAAGCAAAGAAAACCAGCCTACAAACAACAATCCCACAGAACATAGACAACAATGAGGACACTAAAAGATACTTACATAGATTTAATCTACATGGTAAGTAGAAAAAGACAAGATCTCCTGAGTAAATTGGGAACATGGGGACCTTGGGGAAGCATTGAGGGGGGAGGGGAGAACACAGGGAGGGGAGCAGAGAAAAATGTAGAGCTCAATAAAAATTAATAAAAAAGAGAAATTACTACATTTACAATTTTATTAATTGGGATAAAAAAGCTTGGTCCCTTGTAGTGAGGAAAGAATGGTGGCTGTCATGTTATCATGATAGCAGAAGGAGCATGCCAGGGAGGCCATTAACATCACTGTAGATAAGGAAGCAGAAACCTTCCTAAGACCAGGGGCTGGGCTCTAACCTGCAAAAGCCTGACCTTAGTGCACTAGCTTTACCAAGCAAAGGTTCCACAGACTTTGAAATGGTGCCACCAACAGGGGACCAATCCCTTAAAACACAACTCTGAAGGTGATGTTTCTTATTTAGAACTCAGTACTGCCCATGCCCTACAGCACACAAAGGTTTGTAGTCATCTCTCTTTTCTAATATACATTTTAATAGTTCCATTTAAAAGTAATAGCAATTTTTTACTAGCCTAAACTTTTTATAATCTCTTTAAAAACTTTTTTTGTTAATTATTTGTGGATTTCACAATCAATCATTTCCATCCCACTCATCTTCCTATTTCTTCATGTCCACTCTTTGTCCTTGCAGCTCTCCCCACTCCTGACACAAAAAATAAAATCAAATTTAAAAGGAAAAAAAAAAACATCTTGTCATGGAAGTTGTAGTGTGTCCCAGTGGGTCACACAGTATGTACTTTAGTCCTTATATCTTTACTTGCAAGTGTTCACTGCAATGAGTCATTTGTTTCTTTCAAAGCCTCTGGCTTCTGTTACACCCTCAATACTGGCCCCTCACTGGACCTCATTTTGGATATGCTGTTGTTGTCCTGTGTTATTGAGATTCTGCAGCTTTGGATCTGCAGGACTGGCCCCTTCATAAACTCAACAGTTCATAGACAGGGTGAATATTGGGGTGGGCCAACTGATAGCCCTGTTTCTCCACTAGGGCGACCTCTCCAGCATTGCCCCGGCTAGCTCACCCAATGTCAGTTAGCTCATCCAACATAGCAGGGGCAAAGCCAGTTCTCTTGGTCTCATACCCTCAGATGCCAACTCACTGGCACTCACACCACTAGGGCCAGCTCTACACTGTTGCCCAGGCAAAGTGCAGGGTTCACTCTCCTGAGTGCTGCAGTAGATGAGAGAAAATGACAGCTGTCCTGCTCCCATGCTCCAGAGGCCAGCTCTCACGCCTGCTTTTGGTGGTGAGTGGGGGAGGGCATCTTTCCATGCCCATGCCACCACATGGTAAATGGGGGGGAGGGGCAGAGTCAGCTCTCTTGCTCTCATACCCTCAGAGCTGTTCACCCACATCCTCCTGCCAACAGGGTCATCATTACTCTTCTGCCTAGGCGAGTTGTGGCCTGCTTTCCCAAGTGCTGTAGCTGTGAAGGTCAGAGCCAGCTCTCTCACTCTTATGACTGACTGTGAGGTCAGCTCTCCTGCCTACCTCAGTTTACGAGGGGTGAGGGGCAAGCAGGGAGGTTTCTCTTCCTCACTCATGCTCCTGCATGGCAGGCAGATGAAGAGTCCCCATGAACAGGATAAACTCTACTGTGCTGCCCAAGCGAAGTGTAGGGAGTAGTTATTTCTTAATGCTAGACACATAGTTTGATTTCAATAGTTCTTTTAAATCTTTACAGCTACAAAATGGTTCAGAAGTCTTTTCTGAGAACCAAGGCAAACTCTTACCTATAAGCCCCTACAAAATAAGGAGGAATGCTATATACTCCCAGTACTCAATGATATAGAGTAAGCATTGCCACTTCAACGGGAGAAAAGAAGATTAAAAAGCAAGATTGAAATCCAGCAGGCTAAGCAGCAAACGTTGTTGGTCCTTGTCTGACATCTGGGGCACATTCTGTCATGACATGGAGCTCCATTTATTACCTGCAGCTTTAATCAGCAAATGTCACACTTTCCTTAGGCTTCTCCTTCACATGCAGGTCTATCAAGAATTCCCTGAAGGGAGTGGCTCAGGTTCATATTGCCTGTACTCCCTTAAAAAAATCACTGTGCAAAATGGATGATGGGTCTAGAAAAAAGTCATATTAAATGAGATAACTCAGACTCAGAAAGATAAATATAATATATATTCACTCATACGTGGCTTTTAGAAATAAAGCAAAGAAAAACCAGGCTACCGGCCACAACTCTAGAGAAACTAGACAACAAAGGAGACCTTAAGAGAGACATACATAGATCTACAAGAGAGATCTACACAGGAAGGTGAAAAAAGACAAGCTCTCCTGAATAAATTGGGAATGCGGGGGTTACTGGCAACAGTAGAAGGGGAGAGGGGAGGAAGGCGGGAGAGCAGCAAAAATGTATAGCTCAATTAAAGCAATAAAAAAGAAAAAATCATTATGCAAGCTTCCATGATACTGTATCTCTCACATTCTTTATGCCTACAAAACCACATGAATGGTGAAATTTCGTATTACAATTTGAGATGTAACAGAGCACCCTTTCAGGGCAGTATCATGGACTCAAGACCTATTTCCACGTTAGCCTTTTCCAGCAGGGTACATTGGAGGCTCTTTCTTTACAGGCACCATTACTTTCAAAGAAAAGGGTTCAAATGAGTTTGTATTTTGACTCCTTGGAGTCTTCAGTGGGTGGGCATTCATCCTCAAAAAGCCCCTTCACATATTCTAGTGTAAAGCCTGTGGGTCCTCTTTTGTAGTGTTAACCTTTAGCAATAAAAACACTTTCTTGAATTTTTTTTTTTTTTTTTGCCAGAAACATTCTCCTTTTCTGGTTAAATAAGACATTTCCCACATCCCAGTGTTCTGCTTTTTGCTAATAGTTCTCATCATCCCGGCTAAAGGTAGCTAGCTATCATTAACCATGCCCCAGGCTAAGGTGCTGTCTTGAAATTTTCTCCACCGGATTCCTCAATATATTACTCTTAAGTTCAGATTCATTAAAAAATTTAGGAAACAGACAAAATATAGACACATTCTTTACCTGACTGTGAAATGAGTGACTTCCTGTCCAGTTCTCAGTAAGGCTTTGTTCCCATCAAGAACCTGTGAACACTGTTTCTGTCTGCGTTTCTTATAGTGTTCTGAGCTTCTGAACTTCCACTAGAATTGCCTACTGAACTCTGCTTACAGCATTATTCAGAATCTCTGGTTCTCATTGCAAACTTTTCCAAATTCATCCCTGAAAATGGTGAGAACATCTTGATGAGTTAAGTAATTTTACTTTGTAAACAACATAAACATCACTTTTGGTGTCAAATCTGTAGGGGATATTTTGTGGGAAGTAGAAGGTTATAAATGTGAAAAACAAACATACTACTGATACAACTTGTAGCAGAATGAATGGAAAAAAATGTGGTAGCTGTCATGAGGTATATAAAATGTAAATCAGAGTTTTTTGTTTGGTTGGTTTTGGTTTTATTTTCTAGTCTCAGGTTTGGGTTTATGGAAAGAATGAGAAACAAAGTAGATGGATATTGGGAAATTCATGTGCCTTATAGTAAGTAATAGTCTCTATTTTGAAAAATTACATTTAAAAATCTTCATTCAACATTTGGAACTTTTCTATGAACTACTCATTACTATTAATAGTATGAACCAGTCATGATAAAAAAATTTTTCAGTTAGATTAAATCCTCTGAATTCTTCAGGAAAAAAAACAATGAAAATGAAAATACACTTTGCCTGGTGTTATTTATTTCACAGTGTTGGGACGATTTGGAGTCCCGGCCTCCAGCTGCTCTTCCCTGCTAGTGATCTTTACTTTCCTTCTGATTTGAACTAGTAAAAGCTGTGTCAAAGTTGTTTACTAGCTCTGCTTCACGAGCACGTGTTGCCTTGGCCTTGAGGATCAGAGGATAAGGTTTTCACCTGTTGGCCCACTTGACTGTTGGGTATATAAGCCTCCATGGTGCTATTGTATAAAGGGCTCCTTACCAGTGACTAGAGGTCAGTGTCCCTGTCTCTCTGTGTGTTTCTGTGTGAGTCTGTGTGTTTCAACCTCCAGCCTCTTGCCCGAAGCTCGCGAACTGAATGGTAGCGCATAGCGCACAGACAGGTGTCGTGCAGTGCATCACAGGGATAATATTCATTCACTTGCAGCTTCTATTTATGCTTAAAAGAGATTATCTTCTTGCTTTGAGCTCCTTCAGAAAGTACCTATCAGTTCCTTTTTCTTTGATAGTAGGCTTTGTCTACCTCTCCCACGATCCTTTCAGTGTTGTGGTCCGAGTGAAATACTTTGTCTTATGTAATAGTTCCCAGTTCAAGACATCTTTGAACTATTTTAATACCCACTTTTCAGTAGTGTATCAGAATATTTGTCCTGTATTTGTGCATAGACCTTAAACAGCCTAATGGAATGTCTGAATTGTCTGGGTTTCTTCACTATTCTTCCCACCCTAAGCATAGCTGGAAGAGGGAAACCATAGTCAGATTCTGTTTATCCTTAAAAAAATGAATCCACAACTCAGCTGAGACAATGTCCATCACTTAAATGATCCAGCAGCTAAAACCACAGCTGTCCAAGGACTTTCTGGATAAAATTTTAAAATTTCCCTGTATTTGACATTTCTCTCATTTTTTCATCTTAGTTCTGCCTTCTAGAGCAATTATATTATTTTCAAGTCCTCCTTCACATTACTATTTGTTTCACCCAGGCAGGGGTTCGATTATCTCTAGTTCCTCTAATTGGTTCCTACGTAGATCAGTATACAGGAATATTGAAAAGAGTCACCATCCTGCCAATACATTCAGTCTGAGAAGTTCAAACTCTATTACTCCAGTCTCTCCAGTCAATACCTGTTCGTACTGGGAGATTCTAAAGTCCAGATGCTATATCTCTAGCTTTGTTCCAAGCCAACACTCATTCTTCTGCTTAGGGTAATTGTTCTTATATTGATTCCTTTATATACTCACAAAACACTTTGTGTTAATTCTGCGTTTAATTTCATGGTAATTTGGTAGTTTCTAGGTGCCGTGACAAGGGGACCATATCTGTTTTATTATCCAGTTCATCCTTTTATCTTCTTTAATACTTATCATACATTACGCCCTTATTAAATAATTTATGTATTTATTTGCATTTGTTGCGCAGGGATCAAACCAAGGGCCTCATGAAAGGGCGTAAGCGCTCTAATAAGCTGCAAGTCCAACACTATTTTTAAACACCAAATTAGTGATTTCAGTGACCCTTTGTAGGCTCATTCATGGTAGGGATAGTTATTATTCATCTTTATATCCTATAAATATGCGTGACTCTGCCTCCTGAGTGCTGGGATTAAAGGCATGTGCCACCACTGCCCAGCTATATAATAGACCTTTAAAGGTCCCATTCCTTGAGATGAACTCATTGAAGTACTGATGACTAATTGCTATGACGTTTGTGAGCGAGCCTTGGATAAGTAGTTATGTACTTTGGTACTTGGTTTGCCTTGAAACAGTGCAGATGCCATCCAACATTGCCTTGGGCTAGCAGTCTTAACACTTAACTCAGTTCCAGGGTTTGAAGCAACAAACTATTGTTTCTCGATTCTTTCTTTCTTTTCAAGACAGGGTTTCTCTATAGCTTTGGAGCCTGTCCTGGAACTAGCTCTTGTAGACAAGCCTGGCCTTGAACTCACAGAGATCCGCCTGCCTCTGCCTCTCGAGTGCTGGGATTAAAGGCGTGCGCCACCATCGACCGACAGGTTCTCAATTCTTATATTATTTGGTTTATCACTACTGTGACCAGAATACTTGACAGTATCAACTTAAGGAAAGAAAGTTTAATTTTGACTCATAGTTCTACATCATCTTAATGGTGAAAACATGGCAGTGTGGTTCTACTCATAGAAGTGGGAACACGTGGTAGAGTTCTTAACACAGCTATATGCTGGAAAGCAAAAGAGACACGGTTGGAATCACCTCTAGAGCTCCACCCCCATAGTTTGCACTTCTTCAGCCAGGTCCCATCTTCCAAGGATTCCATAGTCTTCTTAATTGTACCAGTCTCTGGGAACCAAACACTCTAATTAGTTTGTTGGGGGACATTTCCGATTCAAACCCTCTTCTGTGTGAATTGAAGTTGCTCATATCTTTCACTATTGTTTCCACGTTACTTCAAACAATTTGATGCTTTTCAATTACTTTGGTTTTCATAAAGTGTTATAAGGATAAAATTATGTTCATACTTATGGAATATATGGTGATGAAAATAACATTCTGCCTTGCTAAAAATATCAGCAACTATATGAGAGGACTATCTTAGCAACATCACCAGGAATTAAATAAATATGTGTTAAACAATCTGAGAGTGGGGAATTGTTTGTTGAACAACAGGCTTTGGAGAAATTCAGTGGAAGAAACAGTACATGCTTCCACAGACAGAAGAGGGAAGGCAGTGTTGTGTGGAGCAGAACCTGAATACTCAGAGGTAAAACAAGTATATGAGTGATTCTTGAGACAATTTGAGTTTAATCCTGGAGGTGGGTGATGCAGCAAAGCCAGGCCTGAGACCTCGTAATTCTTTCTTTAGGACTGATGGTGGTGCTAAGAAGTTTAAAATTCTAAACATTCTAGGACCACTTAGAATTTCAAACTGGGAGAGAAAAGCATGGATTTCTTTTCCAAAATTGCTTTGGCTGTATTTCAGGGACTGACGGAAATGAGGCATGTGTAGAGAGAATGGTTACATGATAACTGAAGGATCACAGAGCTGAGAACTGGTGATTAGACCAGTTGTCTTAGTTAGGGGTTCTATTGCTGTGAAGAGACACCATGATCACAGCAACTCTTATAAAGGAAGACATTTAAATGCGGTGACCTACAGTTCAGAGGTTCAGTCCATTATCATCAAGGTGGAACATGACAACATGCAGGCAGACATGGTGCTGGAGAGGAAGCTGAGAATTCTACATCTTGTGGGGAACAGGAAGTGAACTGAGACACTGGGTGTGACTTGAGCATATATGAAACCTCAAAGCCCACCTCCAAGTGACACACTTTATCCAAGAAAATCACATGTACTCCAACAAGACTACACCTTCTAATAGTGAAACTCCTTGTGAGGGCCATTTTTTTTCAAACCATCACACCAGTTGAATTTAGAAAGCAGAGCACTAGGTAGGTGGAAAGCTACTTAGAAACAAGTTAAATGAGAAATTAGTCATGTAGGTGAAAGCTGACCTCTGATCAGGGCTGTTGACATGTGAGGATTTATAAAAATGGATGACATTAGAAGAATATTATGTTCCAAAGTACACAAGCTATAATGTTCTATCAATATTCCTTAAGGCAAAATTTATGAGAGGGTAATGAATGCTCATTAGACAAGGTATTAAATATAAGCTCTTGCCTTCTGTTATATGTGGACTGTATCTGAGCATAGATTCTAGTTGATAGATCATGTTTTCACTAAATGATGAAGCTAAAGTCTCTAGTCCAGTGACTCGTCAGAAAGTATTGTTTTGTGGTTAATTCTTGTCTAAGCATGAAGAGAACATTATTCCTACAATACTCTATAAATCAAACCCATCACTGATACTGGGTGAGTTGATAAATGTTTTGAGTCACTTCTTCCTGGAAAACATTTATTTCATAAAGATTAGTCTGCTGCTGGCCTTGTAGTCTTTCTTCTGATCCTTAATTGGTTTTGAAGAAACGTTTCATTTTTGGGGCTCAAATCATATTTCAAGAAAAGGAAACAGGGATGATGAGCAGATCATCAATACCATATAAGCTATTTACCAGCTCTGGAGTAGCCTTAAGTTTGTATAGCTAACTTTTGCTATGTTTTATCTTACATAATTTTAGGTACCTCTGCATCCAACTAATACTTTGCTATAATAGTCAACATACTTCTTCCATCGTCTGTGGATTTTTACTAAGAACTCACCATCTTGGTGGTTTTCTCTGTTTGCTGAAGCCACTGTGATTTATTTGTAAGCACCCTTTAGATTCCCAATTTAAGTCTGCGAATAAACTATTTTGGCCATTGCATAGAATTGAAAAGATGCTTTGTTCTCCTATTACTCTACAGCAATATGCCTCTGAAATGAAGTAGCACACTGTGATAAACCTTACCTTGATCGAAGCACATTAGGGTAGATTTGTAATTGCTGCTACTGGCGGGGGCACATCCTGTGATTAGGCTCAGATACCCAAATTTTATAGCTTTTTGTTTTGTTTTGCTTTTAAAAGGCAAACCCATAAATGTGATAAATGTAATTCCAAGATAATGGAGTTAGGGAGCCATTACTGAAGGCAATTTTGGCTGAAAATGGAGAGTGTAAAAATGATGACTTTAAAATATTTAAAATTATGGAGGTGGAAATTAAATTGCAGACTTTGGAGGGAAGTGTGCAGAGTGCAGGGAAAAGGAAAGTCACCCCCAATTTAAGAATAGAGTTTATAGTGAGATAAAGAGTCAGATAGAGGGGAAAACACTGATCCCCCTTTTAACAAGGAGCTACTACAATTAGTTCCTACTCTAAAAGCATGGCATACGACAACAGGAGACATGGATTTATATGTGTCATACTCATCAGAGCTCTTTCTGACTGATCTGGAAATAGTTCAATTTGCTTTTCTAAAGTTCATTTTTTGCTTTCAGTGTTTATAACTCCAACATGGTTCCTAGGTGAATTCCAGCAAATGGTAAATTCACAAGACAATTAAGAAAAACCTGCAGATTTTCAGATTGCTTCAAAGCATTGAATAGGTACTTTGATAATTTACTAAAATGTCTACGTATTTCTGTGTATTTCCCATTTGTGCTTTTACTAAATTAAATCAAGTGGTGGCAATTCCCAAATCTATCAAAAGTGATATTGTCTCTCATATTGAACATTTATAAGTCATTTGAACTCATAGATAATGAAAAGTAGGTACAGACATCATTTCAAAACAGTGCACAAATACTCGAGAAGGACATGAAGTAGACAGTGTGTTTACCCTCATTTAGACATGAGGGCAATGCCATGCAAGCGATCTCACAACGGAGATTGTTCGCATAACATTGCCATCAAATGCTATTTATGAAACGAATAATTGCTTGCAAATTTCTTAATTAGTTTATATTTATTTCATGTGCATTGATGTTTTGCCTGCATTTATGTCTATGTGAGGGTGTGGGATTCCCTGGCACTAGAGTTACAGACAGTTGTAAGCTACCATGTGGGTGCTGGGAATTGAACCCGGACTCTCTGGAAGAACAGACAATGCTCCTAACCACGGAGTCATCTCTTGAGTCCTGCTTGTAATTTTTTTTATATTTCAAACTAAAATTGTTTAAAATTGAATAGAATTTCTGTTAAAGTAACAATATGCTAATGTAGTTTAAAAGTAATTTTTGGACTTTTTCTCATATGATTTTTGTTTCAGATGAGTACCATTTGCATTATTAATTCTAATTCCATTAAGGGTTATTAGGTTTGGTCTAGAACTCAGCAAATACTAAAAATAATAGTTCCTTTTCTGATAGTATGGGAATTACTTTAAAAATATAGACATTTATGTCTCATTGTGAGCAATAGAGTCACAGTGAAGTGTGCCTGTAATTGTTTTAGTTGTCATTTTCAACCAGACAAAGGGCTAAAAGGCTGACCTATTATGCCTTTTTTTGGTTTCTTTTAGATGAAATGCTTTTGTAAAAGAGCAATGCAAAGGATTCAGTGCAAAGAACAAACTCTGGCACTTTACTGAGAAAATAGGAAACTAGCTAAACCACTGAAAGGAAATTACCAAGCACAGGTTTAACTCCCAATTTGAAGATAAATACTCCTTCTCTTTTCTCTGAACACAATGGATTTATTGGCATAGGCTGTGAATTGCGAGTGTGTTTTTTGGTGGTGCTAATTGGTTTGAACTAAGTCTGTTTCCTCACATCCTCAAAGGCATTAATGCTTGTTGGGTGTCAGGAAATAATCGAAGAAGGTCCCATCAAGTTCATGGGATGCATTGTGATCCTGGAACTGTTTTTATGTGTCAAATGGAATATTTTACACAGAGGTGAGATATGGGAATAAGGGAAGTATTACATGCAAACAAATTTCTTGGATATACATGAATCTCATTTTAGTTCATTACATGGAAATAAAGATAATAAGATATGAACACAAGGAGTTGCCCAGATTTTAGAAGGGTCTCTAACATGAATATTGAATCTCTCTTAACTTATGCTGTTTCCAGAATTTAAAGTACAGCATAGGTTATTAGAGAAAGCAGACATATTCTTCAGAATTATGAATAACTTTCCTTTTCTCCCTTTTCTGTGTTATAAAGATCTTTAACTTTCCCATTGTCATAGATTATAATGGCTCCTGTTTGTCTTGAACTGGTTCTTTGCATGATGTTATAGAAGCAGAGTATTTGACTACAATATTTGAGGCCTGCAATAATTTTTCTTACTAAAGTAGCTGCCCTCTGTCCGCACAGCATTACTTGCAGTGGAATCCCTATAAGCTGTTCTTCAATTGTTGTTGGAACTTACCATATGATCGGACTTTAAATGACAGACGACAAAGATTGCTACTTAAAAGGAATAATGTTTATGCACTGAATTAACTCTTAAGTGATCACTTTAATTGGTAAACATGGATTGAAGACTTTCAGAAATTTCTTTAATTGGTTTTCATGAAAACAAAACCCTGCATGCTGGTACTTATTCAGAACTTCTACCCTGAGGAGTAGCTCTCGTACTATTGGAAGGTGCTGTGAAAGCTGCCAAGGGAAAGAAATGCTCAGCAGTCCTACCCAGCCATAGAGCCTCTAAACCACAGCAATGACTGGTTGTACAAGAGATCTAAATATTAAAACAGTGGCATTCACTTGGGTGTAGCCAACAGCTGTTTTATTGGACTTTTGACTGAGCAGGAGGGATATGTAAACATTTCTGGCACTGAAAACCTAGCGACCTATGCAGGCTGAGGTGGTAGTAGGTCCAAGAGGAGAACCTACTACTGTCAGGTTCCTAAAATGGCATAATTTCTAACTGTCTTCTCTATACTTATCCTTGTACCTACAAAAAAGCTCTTATTAAAGAAGGGTTTTTGGGGGGGGTGGGTGATAGGTGGAGACTATTACAGAGATCTGTGGCTGTCAAAACACAGAGAATAAGTTACTGTGGATATCCAACTCCCATGGCTTCCTCTAAAGCTAAGGTTCATGGAAAATCATGGAAAAGGGCTTGAAAAAATATGAGTCAGAGATCTAGGATGCCTATTGATAGATCATGTTCCTTAGATACAACACACAGGAAAAACATACCCATGAACTTTCAACAATATACCTTCTTTGACAAGATGAGAAAAATGTCAAAGCCATATAATATGTCAATTCAGACAGGAAATTTCATGTGTCCTCACTTCTAGATGAATGTAGTGATGAGCTGCGGGCAGGGCTGCTTTTCGTCCTGCCCGGCTCCTGCGTGGTTAGCTTTATACCTGAAATAACAACACACAAATTGTATTCATTTAAACACTGCCTGGCCCATTAGCTCTAGCCTCTTACTGGCTAATTCTCACATCTTGGCTAACCTATTTCTAATAATCTGTGTAGCACCATGAGGTGATGGCTTACCGGGAAGGATACTAACCTACATCCGTCTGGGGTCGGAGAATCATGGCGTCTGCCTGACTCTGCTTCTTTCTCCCAGCATCCTGTTCTGTCTACTCCACCTATCTAAGCTGCTGTCCTATCGAAGGCCAAGGCAGTCTCTTTATTTGACCAATGAAAGTAACACATAGACAGAAGACCCACCTACATATGATGAAGAGTTACAGGCTGTCAGAGATTGCTGAGATGAGGATAATCAGTTGTGTCCCAGGATGAACACCCATAGAGATTGTTCAATACACAATGTTCAGTCCTGAATATAGGAATGTAAGAGCAAAGATACACATATGCATATGTGTGACTTGACAATAACAATTAAAGAAGAAATCATGAATTTGGAATGAGGATGGAGGAGTTGGAAATACGAGTGGTGTAGATGTAATGCTCATGCATGGAAATTCTCAAAATAACCCCTTCTTCTTTTGAAATATTACATGTTTAAAAAGCAAAACAATTTTAGAGAATCTCCACTCTGATTCACATATTAACTGCATTAATTCACACACTTATTAACTGATGAATGGATAAAGAGAATATGATATCACACACATACACAGACTCATACCCATACACATGCATATGCACACACATATACTCATACACACACATACTCACACACACAGTATTTTATCCAGTCATAAGGAAGAATTAAATTATGTCCTTTTCAGGAAAATGGATTGTACCGGGGATCATCATGCTAAGTGAACTATGTCATGCTTTCTGTCATTCCATCATAGATGGAATTTAGAGAGGAAAAGGGAGTTGAGAATAAAAGACTTTTAAGGACATGGAAAGGGATAATGGAAAGGAAGAATGAGAAAGAAAAGTGGATGGGTAAGATGAGCAGAGTACAGTATATGTCTATGAAAGTGTTACAATATCTGATACCTTCTATGATTAATTCCTGATAAAAATAGTAACTCCCCCTTTTTCTCATTGTGATGAAGCCAGTGCTTTCATCACCATGAGAAATAAGGAACTTAAATTTCAAAATCCTCAGATCTTGTGATCTGTAGCAGTCAGTAACAAATCTTTATAAAAAAATGTAACTCTCCAATTATAGTATAGCTTTGTTTTCAGATTCTGTCAATGCAATGGAGTTCCTAAAATGTTCTTGTGTTTCTTTCTCAGACGTTACCAATGTTCTCTGTGTGTCACTCTTTCATTTGCTTTCTTTTAAAGCCTCAGAGATAGTGACAGACAATGACACAACAGAAACAGGAATAGTTTTGCTGCCAAGTGGGGTGACGCTGCATTTCCTCTGGCACTGCAGGGATCCTCCCATCTGCTCACAGCTCCATAGCTAGGCCCAGGACTGTCTTATTTTAATTACAAGGAAATAATGAATCAGAAATCTATCACCTATTGCTTCCTTGCGCCCTCTGAGACACCTGTACTTGAGAAGGGTCAGAACGTGTTCTGTTGCATGTGATCAGTCTCTGACTCTGCTCTTACTCCCCTTGTCTGAGTTTTATAATCTACATAGGATATCATCATATGTACCTCACTGGATTGATGTAAGTTTTAAAATGAAACCAAATGTTTAAATCACTGTATGGTAACATGCAGATAATAAATATTTAACAAAGCATGACCACAATTAGGTCAGGCCCAGTGGTTAGATTATTATCACTCTTAGTGAGAATCAGGTTCCTTATTCAAGTGTAAGAATTGAAACCCTTGGTAAAGGGGGTGAAATATTGTCACCTTCAGTGGGGAGAAATTTTACCAAAGTTTAAAAAGATTTGTAGTTTTAATTCTTATCCACAGGCACATGTGTTCTTGTACTGTTAGTAAAGTGTAGATATCGTGAAAATATTTCCTGTGTTTTATATGATAAACATCCTTAGCCTTTCATGACTTATTTGGTCTCATTATATTACCGGACATTTAGATTATTTCCATCATTTCCTGTTTCAATTAATGCTTGATAAAAATATTAACACATATTTTTGTGAAAATTATGTTTCCTGGGGATTATGTGTAGGCAGTTCCGTTTGGATGAACAAAGAGTACAAATTGAATGCTTATTAAGATTTGTTCTTTTGTTCTATTACCATACAGGTTTCCCAATTACAAATATATTTTGGTAATTTGACAATTACATTTTGCTTGCATTTCTGGGCAGATCTGATGATTATAATTATCTTCCTTTAGTATTTTGTGCTCATTCAGATTTTTCAATATTGTGATGTTTAACTCCATTATCATTTGGACCAAATAATTTCAGCCTCTCCTCTTTTAGAGGTTTGTGAGAAACACTCTATCTTTCTGTTCTTTGAATAATGCTTGGAACTTTTGTAGCAAAAGTTTCAAAACCATACATATTGAAGTCCTGGCCACTGTGTAAATGTGATACCAGGAAGAAGAGATCGTGGATGTATTTCCTTTAGTAAATCAGGAAACAAAAACTACAATTTGTGTAGGACTTGGTATCATTCACTAAAATTACAGCACATTGGGAAATGGTTAACAATCCATTTTCCATAAAATTTATTATACAAATGAATGCGCTTGCCAGGGAATTAAGATTACACAGTTTGCATTTACAGCACCTTTGAGGACTCATCAGCTTCCTAGTGTCAGCAAGGAAATCAGCAAATAGAATAGAGCATGGTAGAACGTATCAAGGTGAGCAGTGCTATAGGAATGAAAGAAGACATTTGAGAATATATGGCTGACACAAAGAAATAAAGTAAACACATTTCTTCAGCAACACCTGCTGTAGATTCTAACAGGAGGTGAGAAAACAGACACGGGCAAGAGCAAAAGCACATAACTTCTGCTTTGTACTGGAATGACAATGAGGAACATGCAGCTTTTAAATAGGGATCAATTATAGTCTGACCCATGTTTTACCTTCATGGTGTAAGAATCCACGAGGATCAAAGAAGAGAGGAGTTTAAATTATAGAGTCCATTTGGGTAACTATTTACATGGTCCTTTAGAAAAGGACATAAAAACCTGTGAATTTGTATCATATTTCTATCTTGTTTTGTTTAGATGTCATTATTTCTGTTGCACAACTTTTTCTGATATTGTGCTTGGTGCCCATGGGTGAAGCAGATGTCTTTAGTTAGTTCTTTTTGACCACTTCATTGATGTAAGTTTTCTCCTGAGATTAAATAAGTACAATATATGATACATTCACTTTGAAAATATTTGAAACATAGTAGAGAAATCAGCAGCAAACACATATTTCAGAAATTATTTTTTGCTTCTACAGAGTCCAGTATAATTGAGAAAAGCAAAACACACACATGGGGGTGATATCAGTCTACCTTTTCCAAGTGCAGAAATTTATTTTATGCATTTATAAAAAAGTATGAAAAGAAAATAAGGTCTCTAGGACTCAGTGGCTATGTGACTCCTGTTCATGCAAGAGAAGGATGGCTAGCCAGACTTTGGAGGCTGGCAGAGGTTGACTGGGTGAAAAAGGAAGTTTTTAATTGAGTCTAGCTGTGCCACCATGAAGATTCTGGGAAGTCTTGTGTTGTCTCTTGTGTAGGCAGGATGTTGTAAGTCTAACGCTGAGTAAGTTTCATAAAGTGCCAGCACTGCGTAAAACTTTAGCTCTATTCTCCAGAAGCAGTGCTAAGGAGGACAAATGGACCCAGACAGATTGCAGTTCCCATAAAAATCCAGGGAAGCCAGACCAGAGATGCAGAACAATGACCCATAAGCAAGGTCCAGGGAGGCGAACTTCAGCATTGTCTAACGTAGACATAGTCCTGAGGGTATCCAAGGCAGGGGGAGTCCATCCCTCTTGTCATGGATGAAAAGATTGGAATTTGGTTGTGAGTTACCCCAGGGGTTCTTCCCATGGACGAGAGTGCTAAGAAGTTTGGTTGCCTGACAAAGGTGAAGGGACCCCAGGGGATGCCCATGGAAGATTTTTAGGATATTCATAGTGTCCATTTCAAGCCCAGCCTCTTTCCAGCATTAATGAGACTTCCTGTGATGTGGTATCCTTGCCCTCACTGGAGTTCTGGTCTTTCAGATATCATTGACCATCATGCATGTGCATGGTTCGGTGCTGATTCACCACTGCAGTTCTATCTTTTGTAGAAGACAAATATATAAAGCACACTCCATTCCAGAAATCCTGACTTTCTAGTTATGATCAGCTATGATTCAGTAAAATGGACTTGTATTCAAGCATTCAGGGGAATGCTGAATGGGTCATTTGTAGCTGGATTTTCTTAAAGTACAGTTGGTGTTACAGATGAAGATAGTAATCCTGAGCGTGAACAAAAAGACTCATTTTATTATCTTAGAAGAAATGATGTTTATTTCATTGAACAGGTTTTCCTTTTTTTTTCCTACAGAATTTCAGGCAGAAATTTAAATATTTTTTCAGAGTAAAATTAATTAGAGGAATCACATTGATAAAGAATGATCACTCTCTTTAAAACTATTGTAGCCAGCTGGCAGTGACACCTAACCCAGCACTTGGGAGTCAGATGCAGGTGAATCTCTGTGAGTCCAGTTTGGTTTAGAGAGTTCTAGGACATCTAGAGCTGTTACACAGAAAAACCTGTCTCAAAAAAACAAAATCTAACCAGCCAAACCAAAAAATACTACGCAGCATGCACATGCGTGAGCGCATGTGAGTGCACGCGCGCGTGTGCGCACATACACACACTCAAACAACACCCCCAAAGCATAAAAAAACAAAAACCACACCCCCAAAACAACAAAACAAAACTGTATGTAAATCTTGATTCTGTAATTGAACTTGATTTTCAAGTTTGATTAAAGCATTTGTGTCTACAGAAACTTGGAGTATGTAAATCCACTTCTATGTAAATATGAGTTTATTACATTTTGGGGAACGGAATGTGTCATTTCTTGTTTTCATATTTTTAATATATCAGTTGCTTCTTGTTCATTACTCAAATGTCATGCATCAGAAATGCCACTTAGCATTTCTGGAAAGCCACTTGGGAATATAAAAGGAATATAATGAACAAGATTATAGTTATACAGTTAGAAGATATGGGAAAGAAAAGAAAACTGAACTTGGAAAAGAAAAATATATACTTGGTGTAAATGCAGTAAACATGGGCAAACTGAATATCTAGAGTTTGGGGCCTTAAGCAGAGTTTCCTCTGACAAAAATGTCTATTAACCTTTCACAGATCTTAGTGAGCCCAGAGTCAGTGGGTAGACATGTAGCAGAACTCACAGGTCCATGTGCATATGCAGGCCTCTATGGTGAATCTCTAAGAGCAACTGAACCTGGCACTTCAATTTTTGCTTAATGAATGTTGGAGGGAACAAAGGGAGGAATGGGGGGGATGAAAGAAAAGAACAGAATGAGGGAAGGTGGGAGCGAAAGTGGGAAAGAAAAGGAAGAAGCAACAGAATAAACCAGGAATCAAAGTCTCTTGCATCCTGCTTGTACTGTTTCCCCCTGCATGGGTCCCACAAGCCCACAATGAGCTTAACAGGTACTCACTTCTCTGAACACACCCATGACATCATCAGTGGGTCAAGGCTGGCTTCTGGCCTTGCCACTTTCCTTTGCTACAGCGAGCTGCTTTGGACTCTGTCTGTGGGAGCCTAATTTTTTACTTGTGCTTGAAAAACAATCTAATGGGCAATTTCACACTGTGTTGGTGCCTGCCAGGAATCGAAACTGTTATATGCATTTTAATAAGGATAAGGGCAGAAGCTGATTTCTAATTATAGGATTTAAGGCATCAGAGAGTAAGGTATTTAGAATCTAAGGCTACCTTGGGTCCTGTTTGTCTCTGTGAAATTCAGTCTCCATGCAGGAAAAAAAAATTCAGTTATCTCTGCCAGCCTTCATTGTGATATAAGAATTGAGAGCTGGTTGGTGATTTGGTGTGGCTCCATACCCTCCCATTGGGGTGAAAAGAATTCTGGCATTCACGGGCCAGGCTGCTTCTCTACATAAACTCAGGATGTTAGCATATGCTATGCATTTAATGCCAGCATCTAAGCAAGGAATTTTTCAAGGTTGTTCGCCTTACTTTAAAACACACTGCCAATGGGAGATGGGCTTGCCAGTAAAGTATTTGTGTGGAAGTCATGTCAAAAAGTCAGATGAGATGTCTCTGTAGTCCTATCTGTGGAGGGGTTGGACATGAGGTTCCCTTGTTGGCTATCCAGTCTAGCTGAATCATCAGGCTCCGGGTTCAGGTTGAGACTGTTCTAAAGACATCTGATGTTGACCTCTGTTCCCTACACACATGAACAGACACATACACACACACCTGTACACACATGTGGATATGTTCACACAACATACACGTTTTCCTTATTTTATTCATTATATTTATTTTCTCATACAATATAATTGGAAAACAATTTCTCTTTCCTCTACGTCTTCCAGTTCCCCCACCTCCTGTCACATCTTGATCCACTCCCTTTCTGTTTCTCCTCAGGGAAGAACAAGTATCAAGTAAATAACAGCAATATATAACAAAATAAAATATAAGGTAAAATGAAAACCATCACATTGAACTTAGACAGCCAAGCCAACCAAAAACAAGATGCGCAAGAGAGGGCTCAAGAATCAGAAACCCAGTCATTTACACATTCAGGAGTCCTATAAAAGCACCAAACTGAAAGTTAAGATACATGTGCAAAGGTCTCAGTGCTGAACCTGGAGACCCTGTGCTGGCTGTTTCAGTCTCTGTAAGTTCACATGAGCTTGGCTCAGCTGTTTTAGAGGACCTTGTTTTCCTGGAGTCCTCCATCCCCTCTGTCTCCCCTATTCCTTCTGCCTCCTCTTTCATGTGGTTCCCTGAGCTCTGGGGGGAGGGGTTGGATGGAGACATCTGGTTTAAAGTGGCACATGCTTGTTTTTAGTATATAACATAAAATGTGCTGCATTCCAGCTTCTGTTCTCTGCTGGGAGATATTAAAGACAGGATTAATCTTCTCGCATGTTTTTTTCTTTTTCTTCTAAAAAATTCCTACACAGAAAGTCAACATCTATTCGTAAATGTGGGAGACCCTTGACAACATTTTAGAAGAAAAACTGAAAGTGCGTGGACTGTAATATCTTTCTGTTTTAAAAGATACTAGAAATGTACTCCTTAAAATTCTTGTGTCCCCTTATTTGTTTTTCTACCTGGGATAAAATATGCAGAATTGTCAAAAAGTTGTAAGTTATCATGTGTTTTTTTAGCAAACTTTGTATTTCCGTCTTAAACAAATAGCATTACTTCCAGGTAGCATGATGAGAGAATCTGAGTGGCAATTAAAATGTTCAGATCCTTGTTACCCTCAGACAAAGCTCTCTAGGCTCAAGAACTCTTGGAAGCTGCCTGGGGAGCATCTTGGGTATCTACGGCTGGGGCTGTAGCCTGGATCACTGCTTGGAATCCTGGGTAGAGTGAATCAGATTTGCCAAGCCGTGCGGCAAGTGGTTTTCTGTCTGGGGTTTGGACAGGTGCAGCCAGTTCTGACCCTATTGTAAATTTTTCCTTTATTTGTGATTTCTGGGCTGAGACCCTGCTTCATCATCTAGGACTGATCTCTTTTGTTCCATTTAGACAAATGTCTCTGTCCTGCTTTTGGGATGGCTTTGTCAGGTTGTGTTTTATCTCCTGATGGTAGCTCTCATCCTTCCCTCTTTATCATTACTTTTCAGTCAAGCAATCTCTTGGCTCATTTTATCTTGCTTTGTTCCTTTACCTTTTATCTTCACTTTAAATGAAGGATGTCAAATGGTATTTCATGGTGGGGCCTGTGGAAACTGTCACTTTTCTAAACAAGGCATCCTGGCTGCTTCAGAATGGGCTGACAAGCTTCTGTTACCCAAATGTAGTCCTGAGTTACAGATACAGCTACTTTAACAAGTGTTGCAATCTGCATGGCTTGCCCAAAAGGAGAGTATCATGGATGGATGAGGATATTGAAGTGTGTGGTACCAACATCAGTTCCTCTAATAGCTATGGCAGGGCTCTCCCGAAGCCCCAGCTGTTCCTTGGCTTGTGGAACTCCACTAGTCTCTCTGCCTTCATTCTCCTGTGGCATACTCATCCCTCTTGTTCTGTGTCCAAACACAGAACAAGTCTTTGTAATGTAAAGATGCTGGTCATATTGGATAAGGATTGAACTACTGCAGGATGACTTCATCTTTAATTGCATCCTCAATGGACCTCATCCTAAACCACTTTATTTGCTGGTGAAGACTGAGAACCTTGCTTTGTACATTTAGTGGAATGCATTCCTAACTCAGTCCTTGTGGAACATTGGAACATTTTAAGGAAAGGGTATCTAACCTATTTGTTACTTTCTGTGTTTGAAATGAACACATTTGCAGTGATTTTGCAGCAGTAAATGGGAGTTAGCCTGATGCAGCTCTGTGAACGCTGACATGTTTTAGGTTACAGGTTTCTTTTTTTTTTTTCTGCTTGAAGCTGCTTGAAACTTCAGTTGGGGTCTGCCACAACTGACGTTGTTTGGCTTTTGTCTGTCACAGGAAGAGCGAGGGAGGTAAAGCTACTTTGGGGGAAACTTTGCCTTTGGGGTCTGGCCTCCTTCCTCTGCCCTCGCTACAGCATCCTCCCACACTGCCTGTCCTGTGAATTTAGAAACCTCTCTCTCTCTTTTTAAATTTTATTTTTTAAAAGAAAAAAGCTATCTTTTTTTTCATTATACATAGCAGTCCAAGTTCCCACTCATCCCCCTCCTCTGATTTCCTCCACATACCCTCCCATCCCACCACATTCTACTCCTCAGAGGGTAAGGCACATTGCTTTGGGGAAGGTTCAAGGCCCTCCCTACTAGATCTTGGCTGAGCAAGGTATCCATCCAACGAGAATAGGTCCCAAAAAGCCAGTACATGCAGTAGGGATAAATCCTAGTGCCACTGCCAGTGGCCCCTCAGTCTGCCCCAGCCATGCAACTGACATCCACATTCAGAGGGACTAGTTTGGTTCTATGCTTGTTCCTCTCCAGTCCAACTGGTATTGGTGAGCTCCCATTAGGTTAGGCAGACTGTTGCAGTGGGAGAACCCATCATGGTCTTGACCTCTTTGCTCATATTCTCATTTCTTCCATTTTCCAACTGGACTGATGAGAGCAAGGAAAGAGGTGTCTTGAGTCTGGGAACCATTATGGGATTAGCAAGAAACCTGGCTCTAAAGAAATTCCCAGGAATCAACAAGGATGACCCCAGCTAAGACCCTAAGTAATAGAGGAGAGGGGGTCTGACCTTGCCTTGCCCTGTAGTCAGAATGATGAATATCTTAAATATCACCATAGAACCGTCATCCAGCAACTGATGGAAACATAGGTGCAGACCTGTATTGGAGCACTGGACTGAGCTCCCAAAGTCCAGTTGAAGAGTGAGGGGAGTGAGAAACCTATCTTTTCTACTTTCTGGACCCTCATTTCCACTTCCTGGACTCTGTTTATAATTAGAAATTAGTGAGTTTATTTATTTAATTTTTTCTATTTATTTATTTTGTCTGCTTGTCTGGAAAACTATCTCAGGTTACTGTAGAACACTATCTTTGTCATCCTACAGTCAATATTCGGAGCTTAGAAGACTCCCATTGAGCATTTTCACAGACTAGGCAGGGATGGGAATACACTGAAGCCACTAGTGTTAACACTTCTAATTAACTGATGTAATAATAGCTACCACAGATGGCTAGGGGCAATTCTGCACTGCTTAACAGTCTATTTTAAACATCCTAAGAACAAGTTATTGTCTTGTACTTTGGAAACCAATAGAGACATCTAAGCAAGCAGGAGCTGTAGATTTCCACCTTACTCCCACAAGAAGTGGTGAAGAAGTGAGAGTAGACATAATATCCTGAGGGTGGCAAATTCAGAGTGACATGCAGAGAAGAAATTTGAGAAAGAGGACCAAATTCTGAAGCAGGTAGAAGGCATGAGGAAAGAGGAGATGCAAGAAAACATAGATGCCAACCATGTAGAGTGGGGCTTTACAGAAGGCTGGACAGCTTACATTTAAGGTCAAGGCCACAGGTGACATTTGGAGTATTTGGTGGAATATTAGAAATGGAGGCTAAATGCATGAAATACTCATGGAAAATAAGAATGCAGGGGAAACCCACACCTTCCACAAATTTGAATGATTAGGGAAGAGTAAAGAATGATTGGACATGGGTAATATATCTCAAAGTCTGAGGTGGCTCTCAGAGGGGAGATATTCCACTAAGGGATGAGTGGAAGGAATCTGGTTAGAAACAGATGTGGAAACAAAGGAGACTTAGAAGTGGGAATATTATTGCATGAAACAAAGCAAGGGCTCAAGAATAAAATTAATTTTGTTAAATTTGCATTCTGTAACGTACAAGCATAGTGTTTTGGGAAGTTAAGATGCCTCTATTTGTGTAACAACCTGGTAATTTTATTGCCTGATTAACAGTTACAGCAAAAATGAGAGCCCAAGAGTGTGAAGGGTCTTTACAAACCAAATGCTTCCAGTTAGTTCAGTTGTCTGGCTTCCCAAACTTTATTCAACAAATAGTTTTAGTTCTTTAATTAGAAAATTTCATTAGAAATTAAATGATCCATGTGAGATAGTTATTGACAACCATGCTGATTATACCAATTAGATGTTTTAGTCTCTTTTATTAGTGGCCAGACCAATCCTTTGGCATCCAAGCTCAGGGATCTAGAGTTTTTAAGGACAAAATTTACAAAGATCATACATACTTTACACCAAAGTTAGTTGAGGGTCAGAGTAACCTTGAAATGCTCATTCCTGGAAGAGCATAGTAATTATTTTAGATACAACATGCCAATTATTTTTTAGTTATCCTTTTTAGTTATTTTAGTTTACTTTAATTATTTGGGTTAATATGTCTGGACCATGGTCAAGACCATGCAAATCTCAACTGTCTTCCAGGGTAAAAGTGACTGTTGTGGGAAAGGGGGTAGAAGGCTGAGAACTTTCTAAGCAAACACAAAATGGAATCAGAAGAGAAGAGTGTTACCTTAGTCATTTCAGCAATAGCTATAAGATAAATTCCTATGTGAGGTTTTTATAGCTTGCCCAACTATCATTCTTGGCCTTAATATTACTGTTCAATATTTCTCATACTCCTTTTTATTAGATTTTATCTATTTTATATTTCTCAAGCTGTATCATTAATTTGCTTTTCAACTTCATGCATTAGAGCTATTTAGTCTTTTCGAACTTGTAAGTTCCTCTTTTCTTTGTTATTGTTGCCATACGTTTGAGTTTTGAGTTATGTGTAGTACAATGTTCTGCCTTCTCAAGGTGTCATATAATACACTTCTCAACTCTTTAGCTTTGTACATTGGTAGTGAATTTAAAAGCATGGTTAGAGTGGAGCTTGGTTGTTTTGGCAAGACTACTATTTTTTAGGAAACATGAATATCTTTTCATGACTTTTCAGTTTTATCTTAACTTTGTATAGAACTCCTATTTTATTTTGGCACTAAAATGTTGTTTTAAATATATTTCTTTTTTTTTTTTTCGAGACAGTGTTTCCTTGTAGTTTCTAGAGCCTGTCCTGGAACTAGCTCTTGTAGACCAGGCTGGCCTCGAACTCACAGAGATCCGCCTGCCTCTGCCTCCCGAGTGCTGGGATTAAAGGCGTGCCACACCACTGCCCGGCTAATATATTTCTTAATATGAGGATTATTGCAGATGTTGGTGCCACCCAAGGCAATCAAAAGGCCTGTTGTATTGATTACAATGTGGAGTGCAAATTGACTTTCTATTTAAAAAATAATTTTTATTTCCCTCTTTAATTTCTTGCAAGGGTGGCTCTTGTGGCTCAAAATAACGTGGTGTAACTTGTTGGCTTGCACAAAGGCTTGACTTGTGAAGTTGGTATAACGAGACCCACATCTCTGGGATATTCATGGGGTTATTTAATAGTCCCTTCCTGCAAGACATGATATGCATACATATCTACTTACCCCAGAAATTAATCTCATGATGATGGACCAAGTTTGGTGAACCAATACATTTTATTGATACAACTAAAAGAATTATGGGTAAGGGTTCATTTACAGGAACAAAGATGACTCACAGGAAGCTACACCACCCCAAAGAACAACCAAGCACCCCCAAACCAGTGACAACTCCTGGAAGCACTAACCTTGGAGCTTTCTACTGCTCTAGGTTGTTTGCTGCCTTGATAAACCCCAGGCAGGTTTATCCAGAATTTTGCAAATTTGAGCTTTCCTAGACATGCAACACTTGCTTTACCTCCTGTGTCTCCCCTTCTTCCCTGGAGGGAGTGTTACATTCTGGAAGAAACTGTTATACATCACTGGAAGATGTGAAGAGCTTCCCAAAATGCAGACTGGGTGATAGGCCTGTGGGATACTGATTATGATAGTCAGTAACTAGGGATCTGAAATGAGAAAGAAGTATAAGTAGACCCAGCAGTGATTGGTTCTCCAGAGGTGGAGCAATACTTCAAAAAGTAGATAAAGCACAGAAGTAATTTTTATTAATGATCTATAATCATGACAGAAAAATCATTTGTAAAGTTGAATATACCAAAAAAATAGACAAAGTATTTTATTTTCATTTTTAGAAACTATTACATAGCTGAGTTGTAAGTGTGGAAACAATGAGTTTCTATTTATTTTTCATTTTGGGAATCAATTAAAATTTATTATGGGATTCAATTAAAATCAGACCTTTTCTCCCTATAGCAGTTTTGTCTCTGGTTTAAATGGATTCACCTTTAAATCTGCAGTCTATCAGGATGGTGTGCCTTCTTCTTTATGTCAGATCTTCTTGATTGGTATTTTAATCTCACGATGGACAGCTGAGCATAGCAGTCACAAGCAAACTTTGTGTAGAACTTGGTTTTCATTTCAGACCAAAAAGTCAACTCTCTTAGAATGATACTTGACTGGGGTGGGGTGGGGGCACAAGGGAAGCTTTTTGATGCTTCTAACCAGCTATCCTGATATTTTGCTGTCTACAAGGCAAGTGGGTCTGGGTCCTTATGTGGAGCCTGAACTGGAATCTGTCCGACCCTAAAGCTCCCCCCATTCCTTAGGTCTGGCTGTTTATGGGTAGAGATTTTCTCCAGTGCTTCAATGGATTTGTCCTTCATATAAATTCAGGTAATTTACCTAAGCAGAACCCAGCACTTTGTGCCTTAATTGACAAGTATATAGAGCTGCTCCTGAGAACAGGGTAGGGTGGGAACAGCCTAAAGAAAGCTTCTACAAAGAGAAGCATCCAGAAGACTGAAGAAAAGGAGCTGGGAATGTGATTTCTAAAGACAAGCACCAAAAGCTGTAGCCAGGGATTTTACCTCCCTTCTCTTGAAGGCCCAGAACTGCTTGCAGCTGTTTTTTTTTTACTAATCACTAGTGTCTGAATTAGCATTTCCCTTCTGTTTCCCATTGTTTTTCTAGGAACTTCCCCATTTTAATTTTAACTTCCCCCTTCTCTCCTCTAAGCTTTGATTTTATTATTACTTTCTTCTTCTACCTTTTCTCTTTTTCATTTTGTCCCCTTCTTTTGTGTTGGATTATAGCTTAGAGATGAACAGTTTTTGTATACCTCTTATGTGGGCAAAGTGTTACTTCTGCTGAATATTTGCACGGCCACACACTGAAATACTAGACAACTGTGGCTTTTCTATATACAAGGGTTTTCACACCAGGAGCCACTTACTGCAGCTAGTTTTTGGTGTCAGTAGATACAAGGTCCTAATGCTTCTAACCAGCTAATATGAACAGCAAATCATACGGTACTTTAGAATTGTACTCTCTTTCAAATGTACTATTTTCTTATTGTTCATTGCCTTCCCTCACTCCCTTCCTTTTACTATTGATTGATTATTGCTTTATAAGCCCAAACACTTGTTCTTTGTCACTTCTGAGCATAGCTGACACAGATAAATAGATGCTCTTCTATTTTTTCCATTCTACCTGCCCATAAATTCTGTGACCTATTGCTGTTTAGACTTCTCTTCTTAGCTAATAAATAAGGGTTCTTGGTTTGTGGCAGTAAAGACTTTGGATGAATCGAGCTGGAGTTTCCTTCACTTGTTACAGCTCTGAGATACTCTGATCTTAGACATAAAAATTTTGAATTGTAGTATCTGCATTAAGTTCACAAAGTTTCTGGTCTCAAAAATGATGGAGTACCCCTGAAGAACATTTGTTCATGTGAGTTAATATCTGTCATGTTCATGGTGCTAGATCTTAACACTGAATACAATTTTAAACACAAGAATCTTTGGGCACTCACTGCACAAGATAGAAGAGTCTCTTACAGCACATGCTTTGCACTCATGAGAAAACAGGATTGGGGAAGGTTAATTATATTTTCCTATTTATTTGAAGAAAAATTTAACCTTATAGAACTTCAGAAGGTATACAATGGTCCCCAGAAACTATTAAAGCAGACAATTATTGAAGTATTTGATGGCGCTTTCTTGTGCTGTAAACTCCAGAAATGATGAGATGAAGGGTAGGAATTCGAGAGAGTATTTTTGGCACCAGAAATTTATACTAATGTAAGCCTCCATACACGGACTAGATATTCCTGTATAACCAAATGTAGTTAATGAAAAATGATGTAGTATCTTTTCTTGGCCATTAAAACCTTAGTCTATTGTCTCATATTATAATCTGGAAATTGGTGTTACTGGTTTAGTTTTGTGAATTCAGACCCTGATATGATCACTGCTAAGAGAGTACTAAGGTTTTCAGTTATATTTCTCATTATCTGATCAACCGAGAAATATTAGAAATACATATGTCAAGCATTGTATACCTTTTCTGTCTATAAAACCTTCTTGAAAAATCCATTCTCTTATAAAAAAAATGCAAAGCATGGATACTGTTTAATCTTGAAGCAACTGCATTAGGTAATTACCAATCCAATCAGCTCAGTGTGAGTTCCTGGGTAGCTCTCCCCTCTCTGTGTGAACATCTAAGCACCTGCTTAAAGCTCTGCTTCTTTTTTTCAGATAGTTTTGAGAAAACTGCACCCTCAAATGGCTACCTGTCTGCAGAACCTGGACAAAATGTCACACTCAGTTGCCAACTTCCAAATAACTGGCTAGTCCAACAAGTAATGTGGGAAAAAGTCCAGCCCCATCAGGTAGATGTCTTAGCTTCCTGTAACCTATCTCAAAGGACAAGTTACACATCAAAGTACCTAAGAAAAACATGGAGCAACTGCAGCAAGGGGAGCACACAGAGTGTCCTCATCATCCCCAATGCCATGTCTGCTGACTCTGGACTTTACAGATGCCGTTCTGAGGCCAGCACAGGAGAACAGAAAACCTATGTCATAAGGCTGATCGTAAGTGATGGTGAGTGACAAGAGATGTTCCAGTGTCAGAAGTAGGTAAAAAAAAAAACTGGGAACAGAACAAAAAGCACACGTGAATTGGTCTCCTCTCCTTTTATTTGTAGTACACATGTTCCTTTAACGGGAGTCTGTTGTATGTCAATATTTTTAATGTTTCAATATGAAGCTTCTAGAGAAGTAGGTTTCTATATGTCTCTTTGGAAAGAACTTCAATATGATTTATTTTTCTTCAGAGTCCAAAAATATTTTACCTAAGAGTCATGTGCATATGTTTTATAAATGTTTTTATTGGTTTAATTAAGTATGTTGAGCATTACTAAATTGTAGGATTTTGTATTTATCTGGTTAACTCTTCTATCATAGACTTACAAATAGAAAGGTTTCATTTTACTTTTTTTTTTTTTTTTACAGAATTTGTGTGTGTGTGCGCGCACACGCACGCACCTGGGTATACAAATGTAAAGGCGAATAATTGAAATCTGGCCTTTCTTCTTGCTCTTTACCATTTATTTTCCTTTCTTCCACTCTTCCTTCGTTCTTTCTTTCCTTCCTTCCTTCCTTTTTTTTTTTTTTTTTTTTTGAGACGGGTTCTTTCACTGTCATTGAACTCAAAACTCAGTTTTGTCTAGACTGAGTGTGTGGACTGCCCTAGAATATATCAGTCTCTATTTCAGCTCATGCTGGGGTAACAGGCATACTCTGTCTATTGTGGGTTCTGGGAATCCTCTTGTCTGTGGCAGGCACTTTATTTGCTGAGTCATTTCCCAAGTCAAACATTCCATTATTTTGTTTTCACACTTGCAAATTTATGAACACACATGTGTGCACACAAAAACACACAGACTCACACGCACAAATGCAGAGGATATTATCAGCTTGTATCTTCTTTGTCTAACTTCTCACTGTAGATTTGAGAGAAATGCCTGGATATCATGATTCCCAGAAGTAATAGAATGCTGTAGCAATGGTTTCTAAGTTTTGAGAGGACTGTGCTCTCAGATACTTGACAGGGTGTAACAGACAACTGACCTTGAGGTTTACAAACATGATCTTCAGGCCCTGTGGACAGTTCTCTGAGGTTGCAAAACTTTTTGTATTCGGAATTTGTCTCCTCTGTCATAATGAAGTTGAAAATGTTGTAAACATCAGGGTAATCAAAAGTTGCATCTCTTCTTATGAGAGCAAGAAAAAGTTTTCTAGGTCTATAGAAGTGAAAATGCAAAGGCCAATGCGAAGGTGTTTGTAGAGGTCTGTACTACCGGAGTAGGGAGTCAGGCTTTTCTGTTTCTGCCTCTAGGCAACTCTCTCATTGCCCAAGAGCAAAGTATTATTTTACCAGTAAAAAAAATTTATTATCCCTCTCTTCTTTTTCTCCTTCTCATCCACCTTCCTTTCTTTCCTTCCTCTATGCACTTCTTTCTTTCTTCCCTCCTTTCTTCGATCTCCTGCTTTTTCTTCTTTCTGTCCCCATTCCCTCCTCTCTCCATCTATCCTTTCCTTCTCAACTGCTTTTTGTTTTCCTTTTCTCATCTTGCTTCCATTCTTCCACCTGTCTCTTCCTTTCTTCCTTCCTCAGATCTACCCTGGCTTCTTACCTATTAACCTTCCCTACCTATCAGAACTTCCCTTCCATTCCCTCCCTCCCCTCCCCTTCTGTTGTTCCTTTCCCATCTCTCCTTCCCCCCTCCTCCTTCCTCCTTCTTTCCCTCAATTCCTTCCTCCTCTTTTCCCCCTCCCCCCCTTTTTACCCTCTTCTTTAATTTCGGTGAGTTTGCTTGCATTAGCAGTGCTTAAATATTTATAGGCAATTCTTTCAACCTGTGGCTGCCCTCACAGTTTCTACTCATATTGGAAACTAATCTTTCTTTCTGCATTGGACTAAATTAGGGAAGATTCAGTGTAACAGTAGCCTCTGTGCCTGCTGCCTCTGCAGCTGTGTGTAGAGAGGACGGCAGCTACCGGAGAACAGTAGATTTTCATGAGCTGAGGAACAGAGAAACATTGGACTGAAAACAATATCAAAGAATGGTTGGTTGAAAAAATTTTGGTGTGTGGGGGTGGGGGAGAAATATTAACATAATGCTTTGTCTTACCTGTTGAGTATTCCCTTAGGCAAAGACAGGAAATGCTTCTTACCTAAAAATCTCTTGCATCATGGAAGTTATTTTGGATTGGGACCAAACAAATAGTAAGAATGGATGTTAATTTTTTTGTTTAAAACAATGAAAAGGACAAGTAAATATCCTATACAGAAATTTCACAGAGCCACTTTCAAAAGTGTATGAAATAAAGTCTTATGTAGTAAATCCTGAGAATATGTTTATAAACTTCTTAGGTCATAGACAAGCAAAGGGAACAGGTTTTAGGAGATGTTGTTTAACTTTTACAAATTAGTGAAAATGTCTTTATATGTTGAATATTTTTCACAAAATTGTTTCTCTGGAGATAAAGCATCAACAATGTAAAAAAATCTGGCATCAGATGGAGGTGACAGTGTAATAGCAGGTATTGTTAGTGTCCACAAGCCTTGAACAGATGCAAAATAGTTTTTGACATCTAATTGACAGATTAAAAGAATAACAACTGGATTTTATATCCATTAGGAAAAATTATAATTGATGGAAGATGAAAACCATTGATTGTATGCTTTGACTTAATTCTTTTTCAATTATTCTAAGTAAAAATAAATCTAAAGCAGCCACCAGACAGCAAGCAAGGAGGATGATTTGTGTGTCCTATGGTGTGATTTTATTATCTCAAGTCTTGAGGTTATTTGGTCAAAAATCAATGTAGAGATTAAAGCAGAGAGACAGGTATAAGGTGTGAGATGGATTTAAATCATCTCAACTGTCAGGGTAAAGGTGATTTTTGACACATGTTTTATAAACTGCCACATATTCTTCTCTTAGCTTCTATCCATTCCTTTTACAGGACACATTATTGCATGATATCCAAATAAGTTTTTTTAAGGGGTCTCAAGTTTACGTGTGTGTGTGTGTGTGTGTGTGTGGTGTGTGTCTTGATTTATTTTAAATAAAAAATGAAGGTGGTAGAAACATGAATTATTTGTCATTGAATTTATTTTCAAAACATTGAAGCCTTTTGGTATTCATGTATACTTTAGGCTTTGAAAGCAGTAAGAAACCGTTTCAGTTTGAAATTACTAATTTTGAACCTCAACTACAGAGGCTGGTGACAGGATGAAGTGTGTGCTTGTAGCCAATGACTGCATTTCTTTTTACTCTTTAATATCCCTCATATTTTATTTAGTAGCAAGAAAATGTTTCAAGTTCCAAGGGGGAAAATGTGAAGTCTTTTTGATGTTAACCAAATGAGGCATAGACTAGTATTATTTAAACTGAACTTGCTAACATATAAAGAATGACAATAAAATAAATGACAACAGGTCACTCCGAAAATTCAGAGACAAGACTGGAAGGAACTGTTGGCACCTGGTTGATGGGATTGCTGTAGTTCTTGTCCAATTGTCTTTAATGAGACCCCTTGATTGAGCCAAGTTCTATAGGAGGCAATGTTGATAATTAGAGCTGAGCAATGAGGGAAAAATGGGTCATGGAGGGACAAAGAGAACTTTATACCTGATAGTGGGAGAATATAATATACACAGAATATTATGATCGGATGGCTAAATTGGTCCAGTCTGAACCATGAGAAAGCCACAACTGGCTTCCAAACAAGTTTGGTAGGACAGTATTCGAAGAAAAGTAGGATGTTCATATTTTTCTGTGTATAAGTCTTTCAACTCTGCTTACACTTATTCCTACCTTTATTTCTTCCTTTTCTCTTATGATTATTTTCTTAATTTCTTTAGTTTCATGTTATATAGAGAAACATGTCTGATCTTTTTCTAGTTGATTTTGTACATTGCAACTTAAAAACACATTTATTAATTCTAGAGATGAGATATATTTGTGTGTGTGGTTAAGCACAGTCCTTAGGGTTTTATATGTGTGCTAATGTCACACGCAAACATTTGCTTTTTCCTTTCCTGTCTGTATCTCTCACATCTATCGATATACTATGGTGAGGGATTCTAGAACTATTTTAGTTACAGTGGTGAGAGTGGGTATATTTGTTTTGTTCTCAATCTTAAAGGAAAAGTTTTAAACTCTTCACTGTTAGTCTGAGGTTAGCTGTCTTTTCATATATTGCCTTTATTATTGAGAGGTTCATATATGGCCTTTATTACTGAGAGGTGTGGTGATATTTTGTTTGTGCTTTAACAAATAAAGCTTGCCTGAAAATCAGAGTGTGTAACTAGCCATACTAGTTAACCATAGAAGCCAGGCAGTGGTGGCACACACCTTTAATCCCAGCACTAGTAATGTGGAGACAGGAAGGGATATGGCTGGGAGGAGAGAGGAATATAAGGCAGGAGGAGACAGGAGCTTAAGGCATTCAATTTGAGGATTTGTGGAGACAGGATCTTGCCCACTTTGTTCTGAGAATTACGTAGAGGTTTCTCTAGTGGCTGGCTCCTTTACTTCTCAGATCTTTCAGCATTTACTCCAACATTTAACTTCTAGTTTTTATTATTAAGACCAATTAGAACTTGTGCTACACAATGGTTTTTGTAAAGCATGGTAAGATGCTAATTTACATCAAATGCCTCTTCTACTTCTATGGATATGTTCATGTGGTCTTTTATATATTTTAAGATAATGTGGTATATTGATTTTTTTCATGCATTGAAAAATTCTTGAATACAATTTTTATTGGATTATTTTTTATTTTGGTGACCAATTTCTTGAGTTCTTTGTATATTTTAGAGATCAGACCTCTGTCTGATATGGGGTTAGTGAAGATCTTTTCCCATTCTATAGGCCATCGTTTTGCCTTGTTGACCCTGTCCTTTGCTTTACAGAAGCTTTTCAGTTTTAGGAGGTCCCATTTATTAATTGTTTCTCTGTGTCTGTGCTGCTGGGGTTATATTTAAAAAGTGGTCTGCTGTGACAATGCATTCAAGTGTACTTCCCACTTTCTCTTCTATAAGGTTCAGTGTGGCTGGCTTTATGTTGAGGTCTTTGATCCATTTGGGCTTGAGTTTTGTGCATGGTGATAGATATGGATCTATTTTCTTTCTTCTGCCATTTGATTGTGGTATACAATCCTTTTATGTTCTATATATATTACAAAATTAAATTTGCTAGTATTTTATTGAAATTTTTCATCATTATCCATCTTCAGTAGAGACACTGGCCTATTGTTGTCTTCCTTTGTGGCTTGCTTGTTTGGTATCAGAGCAATGCTTTTCTCATGAGTTTGGAAGTATTCCTTATATAGTCAGAGAGTTTAAGAAGGGTTAATATTAATCCTACTTTGAATTTTTCATTTAACTTTTTTGTGAAACCATCTTCTGGAATTCACTAATTCTAGAAGTGAATGATAAGTCAAATGTTCCAAATGGACACAATGTGGTCTACACAAGAAGAGAGGGATATAGTACAGAAAGAATATCAGCTTCCTCCTCGGGCCCCTTTGGCATAGACCCCCCCAATTCTGTTCTATTTGATTCTTTCGCTGGCCAAAGTCTTTGACCATTTACCTCCATTCCCATAGCGTCTACTCAACTCTCCCGGCCTTTATGCTCTTTGTCTACATTGGCCCAACATCCTTTTGTGTCTTTGAACCTTGTACATTACTGTCTCAAACTTTAATAACTTAAAACTACTACAATTAAGTGATGTAGTAACTGCTTTATTCATTAGTGAAAATCACAGCATTCAGAGGGAAATCTCACATCAATCGTTGGTTGTAATTTTCAATAAAATGGAAAGAAATCAAACTCCATTGAAAGTTTGTAAGTATATTAAATATATTTACTTATCTATTCCTTTCTTTCTAAAATAATACTTGATGCAAATAAATTATATTTTTATTAGTAATTACTGAATATTCATATTTGCCAAAAAGAAAACTAAAAATATTTTCAATTAAATCAAGAGCTAGTTTCAGGACAGGCTCCAAAGCCACAGAGAAACCCTGTCTTGAAAAACCAAAAAAAAATTAATTAACTTTATGAAATATGTATATAATAAACATATTTTGGGGTAGTAAAAATATGAAAAATTATTTTTTGAATGATGGTGTACATATATCACATTCACAATAATTGTTTTATAGTTAAAACATTATTACATTTATTTAGATATTATTACATTTATGTTGAACGTGAGCAAAGTATCCTTTTAGTTTTTTTTTTTTGTTGTTGTTTTTTGTTTTTTCGAGACAGGGTTTCTCTGTGGCTTTGGAGCCTGTCCTGGAACTAGCTCTTGTAGACCAGGCTGGCCTCGAACTCACAGAGATCCGCCTGCCTCTGCCTCCCGAGTGCTGGGGTTAAAGGCGTGCGCCACCACCGCCCGGCCAAAGTATCCTTTTAGGATATGCTCAGGAACATTTGTTGAGCATGACATTTACTATATTAGTATTTCCATCATAGAGAGGGTATAGTCCATCTAAGTTTTATATTTTCTTCATAGCTTCTTTCAAGACTCTCTTCATATGCCATAGTCCACATCTGAGGTTTAGAAATTGTTAATCAACAAAATGGACCTTTTGAAAACCAACTGCAATGTTTGCAGGAAAAATTTTTGTGAACTTTTGCTTTTGTGTACAACTGTCAGAAAGATTAAGTTTTTCTTTTAAAACTTCTATTACCTTGCCTTTTAAAACACAAATAGAGCCTAATGCCTTATTTGTAGAATTAGAGAATGATGGGTGTTAAATTATATTACAGGAGTATTTACCAGTAAGCCATAATGCCACCATATCCACTCCCTCCACAGAAATGGTATTTGTGTGTTTCATCAACAAGACTCAATGGTTGGCAGATAGCAAGAATAGATCGCTAACAATCAAAAGATCTCTCATTCATGCGTGGCAAAGTTTCTTAACCTGACTCCCTGTGCTCTTGAAAGTATGAAAGTAGGATAGTATGGAAGGAGATTTTGTGTGTATGTGTATACTCATGTTCATGTACGCACATACATGCAAATGTGTGCCTGTCTAATTCAGGTTCTCATGCTTGCAAGACAAACACTTGGCCACTCATTCCAGCTCCAAAGGAAGGTAAATTAATTTTACTTACTTATTTTATTTTTAGTTTCTTGATTTATTTATCTACTTTTAGGAGTTGATTTGTATTCTAAGGCCTCTAGGTCATTTTTATTCATGTAGATTTTTATTCTTTCTCACTTCCATGGGTTTGGACTAAGTGTTATAAGCTGGTCTTCACAGACAAGTCTGTTTCCATGACACACTTTGATGAGCTTCAGCAGTGGAATATATTACATGCATGGAAAATAAAATGTTCATGACATTTCTTTTAAATGCTAGAACCACTCCACTAAAATTCCCGAGTGCTGCTGATTTTACTCATAAGTTAAAATAGTTTCCCCTGAAACAGATCAGATATAATTTCCACCTCAATGTAATATCAGTTTAAAGATTCTGGATAATAGCTGGTTACCCAGATGTAAGGCATAATTACCAACACCACAAGTGTATTGAGTACTCAGTCTCTGCCTATTGTGTCATGGCTTCTTCACCCCACAGTTGCCCCTTCCCACATCAAAGATCTTTTTCCTTTCAGTGTGATAACGCATGTGAAAAGCACAAGTAGCCAGATGGTTTCTTTTGAAAGTCCCATGTAGAGATGTGTACATTTTCCCCAAAGCAAAAAGTAACGGACCGTTTGCTTGAAGTCAGTTTAAGCTTTTCATGTTTTAAAATTAGATTAAATAATAATGTCATGTTAATATCACACATGAAAGAAATCTGGAAACCAGAAAGAAAGCAGTTGAACTTAGGAATTGCTTTTTGTTGAATCTTTGCTCCCAGAGTGAGTTTTGACTTTTTAAAATATTTTTATTATATTTATCTATTTGTTTATTCTCCTTGTGTGTATGTGAGTGTGTCTGTAAGTGTGGGTGTATGTGTGAGTATGTAAGTGTGTGTAGGTGTGAGTGTAAGGGTGTATGTGTGAGTATGAAAGTATGCATGTAGGCATGAGTGTGTGTGTGTGTGAGTGTGTGTGTGTGTGTGTGTGTGTGTGTGTGTGTGTGAGAGAGAGAGAGAGAGAGAGAGAGAGAGAGAGAGAGAGAGAGAGAGAGAGAGAGTGTTGTACGGAGGTCAGAGACCAACTGAAAGAAAACAACCCTCTTTTGACCATGTAATTGGATTGAAACACAGGCCATCAAACTTGGTGACAAGCATCTTTGCTCACTGAGCCATGTTGTCACCTTCAGTTTTTATTAAAACATTTAAACCTTTCTTGTTCCTTGGAATTCAGACAGGAAAAATTCAAATTCAGATCTGTGTACTTAGCTATCCCCCTTAAAATACATGCATGGGCTCATGGACTGAAAATCAAACCTTCCTAATTCCTTGGACTCCAGAGCAACCATTTTTACTGTTTTTGGTCCTACAAAAAAATTTCATCCTAAAAGCTGTCAGGAATTATTAACAGCATGTGGTTATTCCTTAGAGCCATGCTTGAAACTGTGTATAGATTAATAATTAATGTCTTTTCCAAACACATAAACATAATTGCTATTTTTAGAAATTAACTCTTTGTATAAGATTGGCAGTATTTGATTCCTAATGGAAATTACAGTTTTGAGTATTTCAATTTAATTATCTAAATGAATATTGTATGTGAATTTCAAGCATACTAATTTGATTCTTGACAAATATTCAATGGCAGTATAATGGTTTTGTTGGAGGACTGTTTAAAAGATCATAACATGAAGAGTAAGAATGAATCTCCATTCTCAGAGATAGATCCTCAAAGCCCAGTTTGCACCTTAAAGTTATTATTTACACTGAAGTGATTAAAAAATCCTAAAAATTATTGACCCAATTGAGAAATGTTTTTTAAATTTTAAAAGAAATTAGAAATTTTTTATTTTTCAACATTTGTAAAATGTAAAATAAATATTTAGCAGTATACATTTGTTGTACGAAACTGCTTGTTCATTCTAGGCTGTCCAAACTCAAAATAACCACATTGAAACTGTATTAATTAAATCACTGCCTGGCCTATTAGCTCTAGCTTCTTATTGGCTAGCTCTTAAATCTTAATTTAACCCATTTCTATTAATCTGTGTATCTCCATGTGACTGTGGCTTACCGGCAAGTTTCCCTCCAGCATCTGTCTCTGGCAGGGCTACATGGCTTTTCCTGACTCTACCTTCTTTCTCCCAGCATTCAGTTTAGTTCCACCCATCCCCACCTAGCACTCTTCTGCCCTGCTAAAGGCCCAAAGCAGTTTTTTTAATTAATCAATGGTAATCACTGCATACAGAGGGGAATCCCACATCATATATTGACCTCACTATGATTTATTTTCAGAATGCATTTAGCACATTCCATTTTTGTTGGAACTCAAAAGTAGTCATGATGCCATAATGTTTCAAAATGGTAATGACATTTTGCTTTATTAAATCATAGGAACTGATTTTTCCCATGAACAGGTATAAATGTGAAATATCAATGCTTCTAGTTGGGCTAATAGAGATTAAGAATGGTTTTAGTCATAGTGACAGTGAGCAAAATGATGGAAAAGCTAAATGATAACGCTGTGCATGAATGCAAGAATGAACAGGTACTAAGAGAAAAGGCCATTAGCAAAGGTATTTCCAGTGGCTACCCATTAGAGATGCTCAAGGGTCATGATATACAGAAGTTCCCCATTCTTGGATTGCATAAAAGACAGGTTTACAGATGCAGAAAAAAATGCAGGCTCACAAAATATAATTGTTTTGATATTAATGTCTTCACTTTTTATGTGTTAGTTTGAAAAATTAACACTAAGTCTTCACTCATTTGTATGTGTGTTTAAGGATAAATATATGTCTGAACATTTGTGAAGGGAAGCAAAACAATTGTTATTGATCTACTACTTGCAAATCAGTTAATAAATATGTCATTGTGTAGGCAGTTTTACATATGTACTTAACATAGGCATACATGCCAAATCTCAGATAGTTTTTGAAAACAATTCATTTTGTTTTTATATTGAGTACTGTTTTCTTTTTCTGACTCCAAAAATGCAAGGCATAACTTTTGATATATAATCATGCAACCAACAATCACTAGCTTTTTAAAAGATTAGAAATTTGATGGGTAATTAAATTCTAACTGGCATGTCCAACTGTCATTTACAGCCAGGATATTTCTGAGTTCAGCCCAACACAAATCATAAACCACTTAAAACATTATAGGGTTTGTTTGCAATTTCCTTTGTAACTTAGCTGCATAATTCTTGAGTGTGAACTTTATAGATGATAACATCATGTCATATCAAGCTGTCATATCTGTGTCTAGAGTATAAAACTACAGGGCTTGAACAATAATATTGCTCTTTTTATGTGTTTGTTCTACACTTTAGAAGCATCAAGAAATGTTTGTTCTTATAGTTGCTTAAAATTAGATAGAATTCGTGTGTTAGACATTTAACCCAGAATGTGCATGTTATATCCTGACAAACAACATATACATTGCATTTATATTTAGGTATTATTTAATGGTATTGCTTTAATGTACGTATTGAATGTCCAAAAGGTTTGTTCCCTTGATGGTGCCACTGTGAGGTGGTGGAATGTGTAAGAGATGGCGCACAGTGAGAGAAAGGTCTTTTGGTCACAGAAGTGTACCCTTGAATTGGATGATGAGAGTCTGGCTACCTTGTTCTATATAGGAGGTGGGTGGTTTTCTTCTCCCATGAGTTGTTTTCCCATAGGATTCCTCCCTACAGACCTCAAAGTAATGAGACAACTTGATCATTGACTGGAAACTAAAATAAAACCTGGTTTACTTTCTAAGTTTTTCTTCTTGGTATTTGTCATAGTAGTACAGCGCTGACTAAAACACCACATTGTTTGAATCTTGGGTACCATGGTTTTGTGTTGATCTATCTTTGATGCAACAGGTCATGCTTCTCTGTGTGCTGCTTGTTGGCCTAAGCATATAAGCAAAGTTACTAATTTGCTCCTCGCAGCAGTTTTATTTTATCCACACTTTACAAATAAAAAAAGTGAAGCATGATGAGTTTAATTAATTTATTCAAAACATCTTAGCTAATAAATATATGTACTGGGCTGCCAAAGCCAGCACCCAGACTTCTGAGTTCCTGTTCTTAGCCACAGCTCCTCATTCTGCCCAAAGTAAAAGTTTTGTTGCTCACTCCAGAAGCAGGTGTCAGTAAAGTCATGGAGCTCTGATTTCCTCCTTTTAGATATTTATCTTCACTGGACTGATATGTGAAGCAAGTGAAGGTTCACAAGTGGTTCCTGATCTCTGTTTCATTCCAGCACTCGGTGCTGCGAGCTCATCTGGTTACTATACTACCTTCATGCTCAGGTCCTGTGTGGGTGAGTCCTTCACCTACTATTGTCCCCATTTTTAAGGGGCCTTTGCATTGGTTAGTGGAATCATCTGAGACTGCTTCCACACACACAGTCCCAGGGGAACTAACACAGTCACAGCTGGTGTGAGAATCTAGAGGTGGGATGCTGCTGCCCACTGAAAGTCAGTTCTACACTAAAAAGAGATGAGCAGATTGAGTGGTTTAATTGTATCCAATCCCCAGTGAAGCAGTGTTAATGTTAGAGCTTTAATTGGGCTACCAGGACTCTACTGTTATCAACAGATAAATGCCTTATTAAGGTAGTGCCTTACTTGCTATGAGAGCAGGCTCCTTATAGAGGGATGGTATAGCTCCTTTACTTCTCTCTCATTCTCAGCTTCCACTGTCCACAATTGGGTGATACAATGAGAAGCTTTTCTGCTGCCTGTTCTTTTGGTGGTGAGTAGACCTGTTCTTACTTTGTAGTCCAACTTGGTATGTAGTCCAAGCCGGCCTCAAATTTGTACCAACCTTCTTGCCTTAACCTCCTGAGTGAAAGCATTAAAGGTGTGAAAAACAACACTCAAATAAATGTCTGATTATTGTCACCTACCCTCTGGTACTGTGCTACAGCCATTTGAAAGGGACCCAGACACCCATTACTTTGGGAGTAGGATCCGGGCAAAGAACAATCCCAGTTCATGACAGAAACATCCCGAGGATAGCTGCACTTGACATTGAGCCATTGCAAAACACCAGTTCACTAATTTTATGGTTGGGAGTCACCAAATCGTGAGGAGCCGAATTAAAGGGTAACAGTGCTAGGAAGGTTGAGAACCATTGCACTAGATGCTTAGCACATGGCACAACCTACTCCCTTGACCAACTACTTAGGAATCTAGAGAACATTCCTAAGCATATTGTTATTTTCCACTTACGATTCCCTTTTATTTTCTTCTTCTTATATTGATCTGTCTTCTTTGTCTTGAACAACAGACCTCAAGGACCTAAGACAGTTGGATCAGAGCAGTAGTTAGCAATTAAAGCTCTTCTTTCCCCATTGTTGGTCAATGAAGGCTTAACTTCCAAAATCCACCAAGGAAGCAGTAGTGTAGCATGGGTAACAAAAACCCAGAGACAGATATCAAGGTTTAACCTGAAAACCAGAAAAGCAAAGCAGTTAAACCACTAAAGAAGTCTTACCTTTACCAAGGCTGGGCATCCTGAGACTCAGCAGACTAAGCAGACTAAGCAGACTAAGCAGACTAAATCTCTCTCACCTCCCATTTTATATTCCTTCTAGTGTTGGGATTAAAGGTGTATGACTCCCTGTTACTGGGATTAAAGGTGTGAGGCACCACTTCCCAGATTTGTTTCTGCATTGATCTTGTGAAGTCCAGGGTAGCCTTGAACTCACAAAGATACATCTGCTTTTCTGGCAAATATTGGGATTAGAGGTGTATACCACCAATGCCTGATCTGTAGTGGTTTATCTTTGCCCTTCTGATATTCAGACAAGCTTTATTTACTAAAACATAAATAAAATATCACTATACAACAGAAGCATACTCTTTACACTAGCACGTGCTGGCTATTTACATTATCTCACGTTTCTGTGACTTTTTATACTACACTGAAAAATACACACATAGTACGGTAACCTATTATGTGTCTTATTGAAACCTGAAGATAGAATATTGTTTATCTTCAATTAAGAAAGCGGGACATTGGATATTTCCTCTTGTGTCCTTGAGGATAAACACAGTAGGAACACCATTGCACAAAGTCACACCTGGTCAAACAGCAATAACAGAAGCAATGTTCTGGGGAAATGTAATTAGAAACAAAATGTCCCTGCCCAGAAAACTTCTCCAAAGGTGAATGAGAAACAAAACAATTTTATTTATGAATGAACATGAATTTAGAGTGTGCTGTGAATCCAGGTGATCTACTAGGAACAAAGTAAGAAATAATATTTTAATGTAGACAAGTGGGATTCATTGCATAAATGTTTTAAAGATAAATTATAATTAATCTTCAAATAAACAGACTTGACAGAATCTTTCATGACATATATCATGCAGATCATGCCAGATTCAGCTGGGACTTGGAGTGGCATCTATATTTAGCTAACAGCCTTTAGCAAAAGAAAAATAGCTTCACCAATCTTTAAGAAAGAGTTTGTAGTCCCCTTGCAGGGAAAAATTTGGGTAATAGGACCTGCCCATGGGCTATGTTTTCCTTAGTGATGACATTTGAAAGCTATGGCTCTTTGGTTCTTGAGAAGAGTACTTCTCCAACACGAAGTATGCTAGGAAGTTCATTTATCTTTAAATAGACTTCCATAGTGTCCTAGTCAGACAGATCTTATAGTCTCTGAAACTAATGCTATAAGGGAAGGAGTGAGAGAAAAAAATCAGAAGAAGAGATGGGATCATTTTTGGGCAATTCCCCGAGGGAATTTTTATATAACTCACTGAGTACAATTAGAACATTTACATATATCTGCGAAAACCCACAAATTCCTAAATTTTGCACCCAGATGTCTGGGTCAGAGCAGACTTAGCTAGTTCAAATCATTGTTCTTAATTCTTAACATTTACTACTGACTTGAGCATGAGACTAATCAATTCCACCCTCTGTTTACTTTTATTTTTAGTGTTATGGTATTCATTTATAATACCATATAAATCTGATAAATTAAAGAGTCTCATTAGATTCTTTAAAAAACCACCAGGTTTAGCCTTCTAACAGTTCATTCAGCTTCGAATTCATTAATCCATTCACAAATTGCTGAAATGGGTGTTCACATAATCCAATTTTACTAGTTACATTTTAAAAGTACTTACTAATCTAAAAACTCATTCGTTAAAACTTCAAATTACTTATTTCCTAGATAAATATGTTTTTTACAAACAAATAGCAATGCACACACAATAAGTGTTGTGTTCTTAAAAATAATGTAATACAAAAATAGTACCAAAATAAGCTATCAGCGTCAAGAAAAAAATCTTCAAATTTCAATTGTATTTGGAGACTCCAGAACCCTCATTAGTGGGTCTAGACCTTGCAAACATTCGAATTAATAGCACATAGACATGTTCTTAGCTTTCAATAAAAAGATTTAAAGCAAAGCTTGTGAAGGAAAATGTTTCCTAGCCAACATCAGAAGGGCTGACTGACATCACAGAAAAAGAAAGTGTTCAGAAGTACCCACATTAACATATGTATCATTTTAAAAAATAAAGTGTTATAAAGTCCCCAAAGTCAAATTTTCCATTCTTGGAGGGGGGAAGATCTTGCAGTTTGAATATGAAGTATCAAACCAAAAGGCTCACATTGAATATTTGGTACCTAGCTACACTGCTGGTGGCACTATTGACGGGGGACTGGATTACATTGGCACCTGTTTCATCAATGGCCTAGTCAGTAAATGAAATTATAGCTGAATGGGCTATTAGGAACTTAGGCCTAGTTATAAGATGTATGTTACTAGTATCGTGAATTATTTTCTACAAGTTTGTCACTAAAAAGTGAGTGAGGCTCGTGCAGTTCTGGACATTCTGACTTATGATGCACTTAAGTAATGCTTGTAAAATTTGAAGCAAATATATAAGAGTAGGAGATGTTCGGGAGGAAGATACATTCAGACTTAAAATTTTTCTCAGTGACTACCAATCAAAAACATTTGCCATTTATTTTGCTTCAGTTATTATTTTAGTTACTTTTCTATTGCCATGACAAAATACTATGACCAAGGTAGCCTATAAAAAAGCATTTAATTTGGTGCTCTTGGTTCCAAAGGGTTATTCCATAACCATCACTGTGGGGAGCAGGGCAGCAGGCAGACAGGCATGGCACTGGAGCCATAGCTGAGAGCTTATATGTGGATACAACAACCATCAGGCAGAAAGAGAAAGAGGGAGGGAGGAAGAAGAAGGAGGAGGAAAAGGGGAGAGAAAGAGAGAGAGAGAGAGAGAGAGAAAGAAAGAAAGACAGAGAGAGAGAGAGAAAGACAGAGAGAGAGAGAGAAAGACAGAGAGAGAGAGAGAGAGAGAGAGAGAGAGAGAGAGAGAGAGAGCGCTTTAACTGATGTGGGATTTCCTTCTGTATGCTATGAGTACCATTGGTGAATAAAGAAACTGTCTTGGCCTGTTGATAGGGCAGAACTTAGGTAGGTGGGGAAAACTGAATGGAATGCTGGGAGAAGGAAGGTGGAGTCAGAAAGACACCACGGAGCCCCTCTGGAGACACACTGGAACTTTAGCTGGTAAGCCACAGCCAAGTGGCGATATACAGATTACTATAAATGGGTTAAATTCATATGTGAGAGTTAGCCAATAAGAAGCTAGAGCTAATGGGCCAAGCAGTGGTTTAATTAATACAACTTCGGTGTGATTATTTCGTGGGTTGGCGGCCGGGACCAATGAACAGCTCTGCCCCTCCAACAGCTAACTGGTAATGGTATGGGCTTTTGAAACCTCAAAGTCTTCTCTTAGTGACATGCCTTCTCCAACAAGTCCCACCTTTTAATCCTTCTCAAACTGTCCCACCAACTGGGTACCACGTATTCAAACACATGCTCCTATATAGGCTATTCTCATTTTAACCACAAAAGGTACTGGTTTAAAACCCTTGCCACATTTCTGTCACTATAGATTAGAGGATGATGTCATGGTTCCTTAATTCTCAGAAAGCCACTTATTCTCTGGGATTTCCTTCATGAGAAACAGGAAAACATTTATGAAATAAAGATTATTAAACTAATTTATCCTAACAGGTGGTATCTAGAAATCTGAAGTGATGTTAGAATACCAGTATCTACTTTATGTATATTTCATTTACCAATTTTGGTTTACCATGTTCTAGTGGTCTAGAATATTCTTACACATACAGATTACTTTTAACCTCCCTAGAAGGGTGACTAATTACAAGAGCAAGTGGCATCTATGATACAGAAGTACTTCAATGTGACATTTCAACATGACTAGAAATGGCTTATTTAGTTAATCCTAATTTACATTGTGTATATAAAATCTAACTGTGAGTGTATAATTTGTGCTGTTAACATTGTATAGTGTTAAAAATACTTAAAATTCCACTATATGTCTTATTTAAATATCAAAGGCATGCTTGGCATTGATTCTTTGATCATTTCATCACTTAACAAAAGAAATTAAATATCCGATATGAACTCTTCAAGTGAAACAAAGCAGAAGACAGTTCTAGGCTCCACATCTATCTTCAATGACTGTACTTTTAGTTTGATGCTAATTAATTTAATATTAGAAATATTTTTCTTTTTAATGCTGAGTTGAAATGTGGAATGACTTGATATGATATTGCAGGATCTGTGAGCTCATACATATCTGCTTCATGCAAACTCACTGCAAATATATTTTTTCTGCCCTAAAATTAAGGTCTAACATTTGTGATTCTTCTTTTAATGACCAAGAAAAGAATACCTGATACTGGATGTGTGTCCTTCCTCACCTGCTCTGGTCCAGTTAGTTAGATTCTTTGGTTGTTGGTTTTTTTTTTAACCTTTTATTGATTCTTTGTGGATTTCATATCATGCATCCTGATCCCATTCATCTTCCTGTCCTTTTCTTTCTGCCCTCTGCCCTTGCAAGCTGTCCCACAAGATAAAATTTAAAAGAAAAACCAAAAACAAACACAACCAAACAAAAAGCCCACAATGGTCTCATGCAGCTCAGGCCGGCCTCAACCTTGCTATGTATCCCAGGCTGCACTGAAACTTTTGATAATCCTGCTTCCAACTCCAAAGTACTAGGATCAAAGTATTGGCCCAATGCACTTGGCTTATTATTTAGGTTCTACATTATTTGGTGCCTTCACCATCAACCTACCTGAATCTCTAATGAAGACAAACAGTGGGCAGTACCAACAGCTCTGCTCGTCTAGCCCTGCTGGACAGAACAAGTGGTATTTCTATCATGAGTCTTCTCTAAAGGTTTATAACTCAGTCATAAATACTTGGTCTGGCAGAAACTTACCCTGGAGGGCCATGGGCTTAGAGAAAATTATTCATTTATAAATTTTACTGACTTGCTTGAGATTGTTTTAACTGTATTTATCCTCCGTGAACGGAGGAAAAATAATGGCTTCATAGTTGAAGAGAGTTTTGTCCTTCTATGAATCAATACAGCATTGGAATACATGAAAAAAGCTATTAGAAAGGGACCACTGGGAACAGATAATAATTCTTTCTTTAGGAGAAGGACTTGAGGGCTGACATTATTCAACCACAGATCTATTAGCAGAACTTAAGGGGGAAAAGTGAATGTTATGAAGTATTGATTAACTCCCCAAAGCATCCTGAATGCTTTCTGTTTTTCAATCCACACAGGTCTTATGGAGGTCCACCCCTGCTCTACTCTGGCCATTCCCATAGCAGGTATATAACGAAGGCAGGGAAGGGAGGTAGGACAGCGATGGCTTCAGGCTGTGCTGGGCCAAGTGTGGCTGAAGCTGCGCTTCTCTATACACACATTTCTGGAGGGGAAATGCTTGTTTGGTGCCTGATTTTAGAACATGGAGGGAATTTCAAAGTAATAAAAGTTCAACTAGTCCAATATAAAGTAAGTGTTTATCTGTCACCCTCTGTGGTGCCCATTACCCAGCACATAGAGAGACTAAGTGTTTAGACACTGAACAGAAGGACATGACACTTATGGTCAGATTTACTGAAAGAGGCTGGTCGTGGGAAACATGCTTCAAGCTGAAGCATTTGAAACTAGGATTTATAGCTGAGAACTCTGATGAAAATAGTCTAAAGTCATATAATCAAACACAGCAAAAACATGATCTTAACTCTTAATGATTCTGAACCTACTTTAAAAAGGAGTTCCCCAAATTTTGTCCTTTAAATGTAATGACTAAAATTTAATAATCATTCTGTTTTAAAGATATAGACTTATATATTCATAGATTTTCTGATTCAAAAACAACATATTATTTAGAAAATTTGGAAAAAAAAACAAAAAAATCAAGAAGAAAATATGCTCTAAATCTGCATGTGTATACATGTGTATGCATGTTTATGTCTGTGCATGTCTACCTGTGTACATGTGCATGTGAAGACCAGAGGGCAGCATTAAGTGCTGTCCCTCGGGAATTCTTCATCTTGCTTTTGGAGACTGGACCTCGTACAGATCTGCCAACTCAGTACCAGGTTCTGTTTACTTCTCTACTGAATATAGATTGTGACACCACCACAGAGTTTATATAGGGTCAGAAGTCAGGTCTTTGTGACAGTAAGGCAAATGCTTTGCAAACTGAGACATCTTCTAGCTATTAAAAATTTAAATGTATATTTCCATATGATTTTGTATATGTAAATATAGAGCCTGGATTACCATCACCAAATTAATTAGCACACCCCTAACTTACCTGTATTATAATCTATAGCCCTTGAAATTTTTCTTCAGATAGCAAAACCTGTACCCTTGAGCATGATCCCATTTTCAGTACTTCCTTTTCTGTGCCAGAAATCAAAGATTTCAGCATTTTTAGATTTCACATACACTTGGACTCTTAGTATTTGTCTCTATGTGTCTTCCTCATTCACAGCACTCAACATATAGAAACAACCGACATGTCTATCACTGGTGGAATAAATAAGGAACACGGTATGTATGGACAGCGCAATGTAGCTTTCAGCAGTACAGAGAAAAAGATGATGTCATCTGGGACACTGAGAAGAACCTTGTGATATTCTGTTAAATGACATAAACCAGACTCAGAAGAAGAACCACTGTACAGTTGCTCTCACTTAGTCTTATAACACGGATTAAACACATTAAAAACTTGAAAGCATCTATCATTTGTCTTAGTTTCTTTTGAATAAAGTTGGTCTAGACTTAAGGTTTTTATCATAAGAAAAGGATTCAATGAAACTGTGGCTTAGGAAGTATGGGATGTTCTGAAGAAATATGAGGTAGAATGAGTTGAAGAGATATTCTTCTCAGGTTGGCATTGATTTCCAGACTGCAGAAGCAAATATGCTGTCTCTGTAGACAGCAATAAAGACAATAGGTAAACCTCACTTCAGGTTCACCCCTGCCAACAACTAATAGTGATGGCGGCTCCTCTCACAAGATGCTCTGTGAGTGGAAGTGGATGAGGGTGGCTGTGGGCAGGAAGGAGGTCACAGAAAAGTGGAGTAGTGTCTCACCTCAATCTAGTACCTTAGAGGTGGGATTTCTCAAGTAGTAACTCATGATTCTTTCCTCGTTTGATTTATTTATCACCTCGTTTGAGAGATGCAAGAATTCTGAGCAGAGAAAGATGATGCTAGGGGCCAATCAGCTAAAACAGTGACCAGTCAAGGGGAAAATTTAGAGTTCCAGACAACACCAAGTCAGAGTAACATGTTTAACCTCAATATCACTTTTAAAATTCATTCAAATGTAGTATAAAGTATATTTTAAAAAATTTTCATAAACATTTCAGTTATATATGCCTACCTACAGTACACATCAATGTAAGATGCAGTTCTGTTAATATATTACTCCAGCATTGCATATTTTTCCTCTGCAAGCACTGTTTTGTATATGAAAAGGAAAGAGCATGTGTTCAATGATTGCTATTACCACTATTGTTCTTTCTTAAGATCTATTTCTATTACTTTAATTATGTATATATGCATATCTGTGTAATGTATGTCAATGTGAGCATAAGTGCTTTCAGAAGCCAAGTGTCAGATTATCAGGTGCTGCAATCACAGGCAATTGTGAGCCACTGTGTAGGTGCTGAGGACCAAGCATAGGTCCTCTGCAAGAGAAGTAATCAGTGAACCATGTATTTAGCTCCATATTCTTCTTGCTGTTGTTGAGCCCAGCTTAGTCAAGGAAATAATAAAAACCTGTGATAGTCATAAGAATTAAGGAAACTCCTAAGGAAAAATGCCTTTCTCCCCTTACCCCACCCTACTGTTATTAAATTCTTTGAGTTTGATTTTTATCCTGTCATGATTATTGGATCCTTTCTTCATTTCCCCTTCTTCTTTGGTGGCCTTAATTAAATTACTAATTCATGCCTTATTTTTTTTTCTAGGTGAAGAGAATAAACATTTTATACTTCCCATTGCTGGAGGATCAGTTTCACTGTTGCTTGTTATCCTAATTATAATCACAGTTATTTTTTATAGCAGGTGAGTAAAACACATTAGCTTGAGTCCTATTTGCCTAGAATAATTATGATATTTATGGTTGTCTATGAATGATTCAACAACTTATCAAGCTGATTCAAGATATGTGTGTGTGTGTGTGTGTGTGTGTGTGTGTGTGTGTAAATTTCTGTTCTTAAGCAAGTAATAAGATGTAGGGCAGTAGTATTATAGACAAAAAGTGTAATCATTCACTTAATAATTAGTAGAGTCTATAGTGTGCCTTCTTATTCTAGTGAAATCCTTTGTTCTACCTCCATTTTCTCTTTCTCCTCCTCCATGGGAATAGCAGTCAGTTGAGAAGATTTTATGTGAGGGGATTCAAGAGGGCAACAGAGAGAAAGAGAGAGAGAGAGAGAGGAAAAAATGAAGAGAAGAGAGGTAATATTCTATTCATTCATCAACTTTTTTATTGCAATGTGGCAAATAAGAGATAAGGAAGCTTATATATTAGCAGGATAAAAATGGTTTGGTAGTTTCTGAACCAAGCCATGTAGGGATGCTAAATGAAGTGACTTAGCTAGGAGCTGGAAGGGTGGCCTTAGAGAGATGTTTAAGTTCCAATGAAGCTTCTTACTTTTTTACTGTATTTTGACATATAGGAAATTTCTAAAAATTTCTTAGTTGGCCCTTTCTTTCCCTCTAGCTCTCCTGTGAGCACTACTGATTTGCCTCATATTTCTCATACTTTAACTGTCTTGAATAACCCACACCATGTTCCAGCTGGAGTATTCTCTGCCCAAGGGAAGAAGGGCCCCTATCTGAACATGGATATTTTGCATGTCCGGAAAAGCACAAGCACTTAATATGGTTGTTTTGATAAATGAATAAACAAAATTTTATTCTTTTCTTGCTGATAATGTTAAAGCGTGCGCACACACACGGGCACACATTTTTTAATATGGTTCTCCAGTAGGTTTATAAGTTCTGTCTCCAAATATCTCTGACCTCTACCTCTTTTACTGTCACCTGATTTTAATAACTCTTTCATCTTCCCACTTTGCTCTCTGACAAACTTTCTCCTTCTAACCTATTGATTTTGCCTACTCCTTTGGAAAATAGGATTGGTGATCTCATTTCTAATTGATTGATGCTTGTATTATCTTCTCCTAGACACCAGAATAATCTTAGAACTCATTAACCAAGTCATTGAAGGTACCTTGTTTCTTGACATCAGCATCTTTATTTATATTTTCCACATTACTACTAGTGTGTTGATTAATTTTGTTAAAGTTGGAACAATTGTATATTTTTTAGTATGTCCAACTCATTGTTCAGAGAAGAATTTTGTTACAAAAATGTAATTTCTCTATTTTGGCCTCAGTCTTGTGCTTCATTCAGCATGCAAGACACTTGTCCTCTTTCCCATGCCAGAGATCTGTCCTCTTTTGATGTTCCTTCAAATAGACATGATGTCACAATCTGGAAGCATCCTGTCCTCCTAATCCGCTGTTCCTTGAATCTTACTTTGTATTTTAATTCTTCTTGTGATTGCCATTTTTTCATCCACATCTATGTATGATAATCATAATTTGAGAATTTTGTGATTTACCATTTCTAGCTTTCAAATGTATTTATCACTAATATGTCTAAGTAGTGCATATTCAATAGATGTTTTTACAAGTACTTTGTGACACAGGGAAGTTTTTCTTTACCCCCATCATGGGTGACCTTAAGTTTTTTTATGACCAAGTTGAAGTAAAGACACCCCCAAGCATACTACTACACTTTAGTTTACAAAAATTTGCAAAGGGCAGAGACCATAGTAGGAACAAGTAGGGACAAGCAGCACAGCTGAAACAATGAGTGGCAGGAGCGACCTTTGAAAGGTCACAGGAGTTGGACATGATAGGTCTTGCTTCCTGAAAATGCATTACTTTTACTTGAACAACTAAATGGGACCAAAGAGTATATAACCTTCCCTGGTTAAATGTTATAAAAAGATTAGTAGGCTTGACTGAATAATAGTAGGTGAAAAACACAAAAGAAAGGGCTCTGTTCATCCTACCTTGTCACACGGCTGTCTTGGTTGTTACTTCAAATGGAAATGCTTTGAAAACTGACCCAAGGGTTATAGCAATGACCCAGAGTCCCACGTCTTGCTGTTTAGAATAATTCTGTAGCTTCAGATGTGCTGAGTTGGACAGGAGCCAAAGCAAATCCTGACTTTACTCTTGACACCTAGTCACCTGTGATTCTGATGTCTTTGGAAGCAAGTCTTCTGTTTCACGATGACAATAGTGAATGAACATGACCAGGGGAAATACAGAGTGTCACTCAGAATGAAAGGAGCCAAAGTTTATTCTTGAGATGGACATTTGTCTTTGTAAGATTATATATCACATTTAGTGAGAATGATGTTGCTTATTTGTACATTTGATAAAAATGTGCAGATTATGTAATGTGTTGATATACTGGAAACTCCTTTTTAAGTACCTTACAATTAGACAAACCAGGGCAACTGTTCAACACAAACAGTCTTTGGTAAATGAACTAACTATATTATAAAGGTAGGAGGACTGATTATGAGAGATATTGATCTCTTGTGTAGCAAATAGCACACCACAAATTACATAAAGCAAGCTTTGATATCTAAGCCAAATTCTCTTTTATTTACCACATGTCCTCATATTATTTAAATATCACTAAACAAACCCACAGACAGACATATGCACTCAGACACACATGTGCATATAGACACACACACAGACACCCAGACACACACCTACACACACACCATCATTTCTTATGAATGACAGTTTAACTGCTCAAAGGCATAGGTCCATTCAATAACAGTCATAGCATAAATTTTCTTAAAATATAAATAAGAGTTGACTTATACAAGTTTAAGAAAATGTTAATTATACGTCATACATTTACGCATAGAAGGAGTAAATAAATTGAGGACTAATTTCTTAAATAACAAAAGCCAAACAAACGCACATAAAGAAGTAAGATTGTGTTGAGGTAGTAGGGCTGCTTCCAAGGAATTCCAAGTATCTGCTGTAGGCAATAGCTATTACTGAGCAGCTTTTAGAAGGAATATCTTGCTTTCAAATATTCTACAGAGGAGTTGAAATTGTATCTTTAAACAAACCAATGAGAAAAAGAAAAAAAACAAAATTTTTCACTTCTTGTATTGAATCTGTTTCTACTTTAGTTCAGTTAGAATCTTATCTGGAGAGAGATGACGAAGAGAGGGCCATCATACCCTATCACAGCTCTTTCAATAGTCTTGGCTGTGGTTATTCATTTGATATATCTTTTTTTGTTTCTCTTATATTTATTCTTTTGAAATTTTGCACAGAACTTTGGTTTTCCTAGGTGAGTGTGTTGCACACTGTGTCTCTGGATGGTCTATTCCTCCAGGTGACTCAGAGTGGGGGAGCCTTAGAGTCAGGTGGGAGGACTGTGGCTTTAACTTCAGCACCACTACTAACCAAACATAAGAAGATTGGCAAGATGCTAGTTCCCCTCCAAGCACTTTCCTATTCCATTAGAGCTTTGATAAACTCTAAATAAAATAATGCAACAGGTAGTTTATAAGACCCATGAGATTTTAAGAAGCTTAAGTCAATAATTATTGTCATCCAATAATGACAATGTTGGCATTTTTTAAATTTATTTATTTTTCCTCATTTTTTTTATTAAAGATTTCCATCTCCTTCCCTCCTCCTCCCCCTTCCCTCCCCTCCCTTCCACCCATACCCCCACTCCACCCCTCTCCAAGACAAAGAGCCATCAGGGTTCCCTTCACTATGTTAAGTCCAAGGTCCTCCCAGCTCCCCCTAAGTCCAGGAAGGTGAGCAACCAAATTTTAAAGAAGATTTAATTGTAGAAAACCTCTAAGTCCAAAAGCTGTACCATTTGAATAACTAATCTACTTTATAATATTTTGTAAAACCATTGTGATTAGTTATTGTCCTTTCCATCTATAAGCACGTTGGAGAAGTATATTATTCTTTTCATTGCTGTGACAAATGCCTGGAAAAGCAGCCCTAAGGAAGAATAAATTTATTTTGACTCACAGTTTCAAAATCATGGAAGCAAGAGTTTTGAGTTATGATGTATCCAGTCAGGAAGCAGAGGGAAGTGATTCTCGGTGTATTTTCTTCTTGTTATTGAGTCTTTGGTGCCACCAAAGGATGGTGGTACAACATGAGTCTTCACTCTTCAGATAAAAATTTCTGGAAACCAAAATCACACCAAAAATATATTTTCATGATGACTTTTAATCTAGCCAAGCTGACAATCAAACCATCAGAGTAGAGAGCATAGCTATAAAGCAACTGTTTATAGCCACAACTATGTATTCACTAGGTACGCTGTGGCTGGGGACACAGCAAGGAATTGAGTAGGGATAACTAGGGCTCAAGCACAATGTCTTAATATTCTTTGCTGAATTTGTGTTCTAGAAGGAGAAGGAGACAGGTGAGAACACCACTTAAAGAGCCCAGCGATAAACAGAGTAAGGTAAGTTGATTGTCATTGCTCCTATTTGTTGAAAAGTCTCTCGTAAGGGCTTTTTCTTTTTTAATTTTCACTTGCCAATCTTATTGCTTATTTCCCGTTCAATGAATGACCTTGAAATGACATTGCTAGCAATTCAAGTATTGCCTAGCTGAGGAAATAGTTATCCTCTTACTGTTAACAACTCTGAAGTCAGGATTTTAAAAGTATCTTAGTGTTGAAAATACTACATGCCCATAGTTCTAGCTCTTGGAAAGCTGAGGCAGAAGGATTGTGAGGAAAATAATAGAAAGTACGCTTATATAATTTATCACCACTACACATTACCAAAATCTGCTTTTTGTGTGTTTACACGTTGAACAAAATTGGTAGTTTAAAACAACAGACATCTATTCTTTCATGATTTTGAGGATTGAAGCAAAAAAAAAAAAGTACAAGAAGGATGGCTATTTCTGAGGTAAAATTGGTCTTTTCTTCCAGCTTCTGGTAGCTTCCTGCAATTCTCCACAGTCATTGGCTTGCAGACACACCTTTAAATCTCTCTTTGTGCTCACCTGATGCTTTATTTGTGTTTGTCTGGATGTCCTTTACTCTAATAAAGGTTCTGGTCATATTGTACTAAAGGCTGGTATTCCTTATTTCAGTTTAACACGTTAATTTTATCTGTATAAATTTTGAGTGTGTGCATGTGCATATTAAGGCAAGCTTTTAGCCAATATGTGTAGGAGGAGCAGGTGGTTTATAATATCTTATATTTTCCTTTATATATCTCCATCTTATTTTTTGAGAGCGTCTCATTGACTGAGAGCTTGCTACTTTTGTCAGATTAGCTGGCCATTGACTGAGATCCTGTCTTAAACTCCTAGTACTTGGGTTATTGGAAATCTGAATTCATATGCTAATGTTCTCCCACTAAGTAGTTAGCTTTTAAGCCATTCTTCCATCTTCTTAATGTTAACTTATCTGCAAAGATCTTTCTTTTAAAACATGTTAAATAATAAAACTTCTAAAATGACATTTTAGAAAATAAACTTATTTAATTTACATCATGACTGCAGTTAGTTTCCCCTTCTTCCTCTCTTCCCAGTTCTTTCACCCCACCCCTCCCTCTCTTCCCAATCCTCAATCCACTTCTCCATTTCAGTTTAGTGAAGGGCAGGTCTTCCATGAATATCAACAAAATATGGCGTATCAAGTTACATTAAGATTAAACACCTCTCATCTATTAAGGCTCGGTAAGATGATCCAGTATAGAATCTACTAACCTGGGCTCATGGAGACTGAATTAACAACCAGGGAGTCTGCGTGAGACTGACCAAGGTGTTCTGCATATATGTTATGGTTATGTAGCTTGGTCCTCCTAACAGTGGGAACAGGGGCTATCTCTTGTAGAGACATTTTTAAAGAGGTATCTATTCAACTCAATATAGAACATAACATTGTATGTCATAAGGTTATTATGAGGGTTAAATTAAATTTAACTACATAAATGACTCAGAAGCATTGCATACACAAAGGTATAATGCATGACTTTCATTGATAATATTATCTTTGAATTAATTTTTAATTATAAATACTCACATAGGTTATAAAATTACTAAATTGTCAAGCATGTTGCAGGATTGTGACAAATTATATTTTTTTTCTTTCTTACTCTATTATGCTTCTGCCCCCTACTGTTTAAGTCAAAGGATGGAAACTTCCTTAAGTGTTTGCAGATAAAAGGGGTGCTTTTTTATGCTCATTGTCTTTAATTTTAATTCAAATATCTCTCTTTTAGTAGCAGAACTATTATGTTTTTAATTTAACTATAAAACATTGCTGGGGATTGAATGCTCATATGACCCCCTAAATTCACATATTGAAACCATCAAACCTCCAATGTGATAGTATTTGCAGGTGGGGCCTTGTAGAGGTGATTGGGTTATAAGTGTGGAACCTTCATTAAAGGTATTAGTGTTTCTATAAGAAGAAATGGAAAGAGTTTAGAAAGCCAGATATCTTTGTTTGCTTGTTTTTATCCAAGAAAAAAAAATTTGCACAAGAAGAAGGAAGAAGATGATCTGTAATTCAAGAATCAAACCCTCAGTTGATATTTGACATTGGATTTTATACTTTAAAATTGTGAGAAGTAAATGTTTGCTGTTTAATTAAGCCACTTAGTCTATGCTATTTTGTTATAGCTGCCTGAACTAAGACATTTTCTCAAGTGCTATCCAAAATGACATCAATTTTTCTTCACTTTAATTATTTGCAGTCAAGTTCTACATGGCTAAAAGGATAAGTACTCAAAAGCTCCTGGCAATCTGATATGTGGGCTGCAGACTTCTTAATAATCTATCAACTTAATTTTCCTCTTTTATGAAGTATTGGTCTTTGGAATTTTTTCCCCTGATTGACTCATGGTTTACTTCTTAGAATCAAGTTCAAAACTAAGATGTCTTGTCTTAGTTCATCTGCTAGCAGGGCACAAAAGACGATGCTCCAATTCCAATGCTTAGATTAAGAATCCTTTCTCTGTTCTGGGTTATTTGTCCCACCAAGCCAATCCAAATGCAAATGTGTTACTATAAATTTTGAGGGTAGAAAGATACTATAAATTATTTCTACTAGATATCTAATTTTTCCAAACTTCTTTAGGTTAAGGATATTGTAAAGGATTTGTGGACAATTTCAGTAATCTTAGATTATTGAAATCTTAGAACTGTGAAAAATAAAGGTGCTAGATATATTTGATTTTTTGAGTGCTTTACACAGTCCATTACACATGAATTAGTCATAATGAATTAGTCATGTGCGTATGTGTATTTAGTTGCTTACTTTTTTAAAGCTAGCAAACTGTACTTTAACATTTTTATTTATTAAAGGGAATAATGCTAGGTATGGGCTTCTTCCTCTCAAGTTTGTTAGGAGTGTCCTTGAGGAACTCCAAACAATACAGTCTATTGCACTCTTTTTGGTTGCCCACCAGAACTTAATGATACGATCCTATTATGAAGACACCACACAGTTTACCCAGGCTATATGAGAAAAGTCAAGTTGCCATTGACAAGGAAGTTGCCTCCCCTTTGGATAGCTTTCATAGATAGCACCAAAGGGGGGTACTTAGGCTGCTAGAGGGAAAAGTCATCAAAAATCTTGCATAGCACTGTGCATTAGTGGTACAAATGTTATTGGTTAATCAACTACTCTCTGGTTGGATTTAAGACCTGCTCCATGGGAGGAAATGTATGCCTGGTGCTGTAAATATAAGACCCATGGTGGAGAGCTTATAGGCCCCATGCATGAACCTGCTACTTTGCATTTGCTAAATGGATGTAGTATGAATCTGCTCTCTAAATTCATATTTCTGTATCTATAAACTAGTGTAGCTCTCAGATATCATCACAAAAGTTTCTTTGTACAGTGGATAGTGGTTAACATAGAAACACAACTTATTTTAAAGTGAAGAGAAGTGAAGAGAATAAGTAAAGGAGATAGAAAATTATAAGGGCCAGAGCCTGGAAAGGGAAGAACTAGATTAAAACACTCTCGTCTAGACATGATAGGATTACTGATTGCACTAATGAATCCTAGCAGCTGTGGATGCCTACTAAAGATCCATTCAAGATGAAGCCAGTCAGCATTCCAACCTGGAAGGAAGATGGATTCACAAGACCCAACCCATAGATGAGAAGCTATTGACAGTTGATGGCTTCTACGGAGGGAGAGTCAGTTTTCCTTAAAGATGTGTTCTCTGATGGGTAAACCATATTCCAGTGGATGACTCCACACCTACTTATATATGGGCAGAACAATTTGGAATCAGTAGGTTATAAAAATAATGGAAGTTGGCAGGAATGTACTGATGAGTCTGGTAAAAGTTAGGGGAAGGAACAGTGATAAACAAGACCTAAATATTGTGTATGCATATTTAAAATAATCAAAAATGAATAAAAAAATGTAATTAAAGAAAATTTTGTTTATTCAGGTATATATTAATCAGATATTACTGTGTATACACTATGGGGAAATATACTAGACCTTGCATAGGTAGAGGACACCTTATCTTTGAAGAGGTAATCAGAATGAAAGTAAAACTGATAATCTGCTTTAAACTTATCTAGCATTTATTCCAGTTTTGTAAATTGAGGATGTAATTTCTAATTAAATTTGTATGATATGGGGAAAATTTATCAAATTATTTGTAATGGAAATTTAGCTAAGTATATTTGGAGGGTCTTATAGAATACTTTCATTGGATGCTGAAATTAAGTGAGCCACTCAGTGTTTTGCTATTTATTTTGTAGGTAGCTACCAACTGCAGAAGTCCCACATCTCCCATCCACTCTATAGATGACGAGAAAGAGGACATTTATGTTAACTATCCAACCTTCTCTCGAAGACCAAAACCAAGATTCTAAACTGTTCTTCTGGCCTGAACACATTAATGATGACTTCCATGGCATAGGGTTTTAGTCATTCTTTCTTCACCACCAATATCTACTTTGATAAAAACTGATTGAATCTATGTCATTTACTATAAAGAAACTTTATCAGCTATGAATATTTTTGATAGAGATGCATTAAAAAATCCAGATCTAATTAGCTTATATGTACAAGAAAACTTGTCCCATATGTAACAGAACAGTCTAGAGAAGATGAATGCTACAAGGTGTTCTTGTATTTGAAATTAACGGTGGGCAGAAGCTTCTCTCCGAATCCTTCCTACAGTGTTAATTTCATTTACATACTACTGGTCCAGTTCTCATGCTGCTTCCTCAGATGCTCCCATCATGGTTGTCAGTGACACTTGACAGAAGTTTTTCAGGTCAAATATAAGAAACAGAGTTGATTATTCACTTATTAGTAATAAGAAAGTGATATTATAAAGGATGAAATGACTTAAATCAGTTATGGGTTCTCTTATAAAACAAGGGCAGTGCTAAAGCCTTACTTGGAAATTCCAAGTATTGTTAAAAAGAAGGATGAAATGGACCTAGAAGTCATTTCTAACAAATACTATCACACAGATGTTACTCATTTACCAGCTAACAGGTGAGTAGGCTGCAACATCAGCATCATTACAAGGAGTATACGTAAAGATGGCCAGGAATGAAATGGGTGTGAAATATGTCTCTTCCCTTTCTAGTTTCAAATAAATTCATCTCAAATTCTATAGAGAATTCTTGCCCTCCGACAGGGCTAGTCTTCTATAAAATGAGATGCTCTAATAAGAAATAATGCTTTTGATAACAGTTTTCTACTTTTGAGAATTATTATGAAATGTAAATTTGTGAATTAAAAAGCTTGTAAAAAATGAACACATGAAAAGAGATTGGTGAGTGTAAGTAGTAGAATTCAGATGTAGTAATCTGAGACCAGTGAATTTGGAGAATGTGAGGGGAAAGGAAAAGGTGTCACAGAATAGTAATATGTGAAAGAAAACTTGTGCTTCGGAGTTTGAACTAGCTCACTCCTACCAACATTGCTGTCTTTGAGAGAATGTACCTGGTTTTGTTACATATTTATGAAGCTAAATAAAACTATAGTTATCTCCAAACCATGGTGGTCATTATCAAATAAAATGGTGTTTATCATTTGAAAGACCCATTTCTTATCTCTAAAGAAATTTAAAGAATCATAATCTTTAAATCTTCATTGTAGAAAGCTTCCTTTAAGTTTCTGGTTTGTATATTTTGTTTCAAATTTAAGTGAAACAAATCTAAATGCTACTGCTGTTGCAATGACTCTAAACTGTAATTCATAGTTTAAAGCTAATTAGTGGATATTTCATATTTTTATCCTTAAATACCATACATGATTAATATCCCAATTATTTTCAAACTACAGAAATTCAGAGGGAAATAAAAGAAAATGACCATTTCTTATTTGTGCCTATGTATTTACTCAAGAATGGTTAACTCAGGTTCTAATTGTTTATTTGAAGATTATCATGTCGCCTTTTGTGAACAGTTTCCATATGTCAGTGTACCAAAGTTGGAAGACAACAGAAAACAATCAACATTTGAAACCTCCAGAGATTATATGGCTGTACAGATTAGACTGATAATGAAACAACTTAGTACTGTTTATAAAATAACTAGTTATTTTCTGTAAATGTTAAAAAACAATCAAAATACTGCTTTCTAGATTATTAGGGTGCCCAATTTTGCAGTGTCTAAGTAAGGGAGAGGGAATGCTTTTATAATTGCACTATGGGGGATATAAATAGACATGTAGTGGTCAGTGATTTGTATAAAGAGTCACTTAAGTAGCAAGAGAGCCTCAAGAACATTGGGCATTTTCTATGTTGCTGTGGGAATTCAGATGCCTCTTTAAAAAAAATTACTCCCTCAAAATATATTTAATATACCTACCCTTCCTTTCTATATGTAGTTCCCTTGTGAAATTCTGTAGATGGAAGTTTCTGTCCTGCCCAGTCCCACAACTTTTCACTCCCAGAGAAACACACAGAGGCTTATATTAATTATAAACTGTTTGGCCTATTAGCTCATGCTCTTATTAATTAGCCCTTACAACTTAAATTAACCCCTTTTTGTTTTTTGAGACAGTATTTTTCTGCAGTATTGGAGCCTGTCCTGGAACTAGCTCTTATAGACCAGGCTGCCTCCCGAGTACTGGGATTAAAGGTGTATGCCACCACTGCCTGGCTAACTCATAATTTTTGTCTATGTTTAGCTACGTGGCTTGGTACCTTTTCTCAGTGAGGCATTCTCATCTTGCTTTTTCTGCATCTGGGTGGCAACTGTGTCTCTTTTTTCTCGTCCCAGAATTCTCCTAGTCTGGTTGCCCTACCTATAATTCTTGACTGACTACTTGCCAACCAGCGTTTTAATAAACCAATATGAGTGACAAATTTTACAGTGTATAAGAGCATTATCCCACAGCATAATTTATTATTTATCAGGAATACTTCTGACAACCTCCAAACTCTCATAGCTCTGTTATGTTGAAGAGATGATGCTCATTGTCTCTCTTAACCCAAGAGAGCACTTTAACTGTAATCTTTGTATCCTACACAATTCACCAGATTTCTAGAATGTGAGCCCTCCAAAACTCTTTGTGCATATTGTTCTGACTGGTAGAAGGGAGATCAAAACTGAGTTAAAAAAAACAAAAGAGATAAAGGTTACTGATGAAATACAATTTTGCTTTTGTTAATTTTTTTATTTGGTGCTGCTTTGGAGGTCAGATGCTTTCTGGAGTTGTTTTATGAATATAATATATACCAGTATATTATGCAACATAAGTGAAATATGCATGTTTATATTAAATGCTGTTATTCTAATATCTACATTAAAGTGAACAGTGAAAGGAACTTAGTTTTGATTAAGGATAGAACACATACAATAACTATGTATTCAATATGTTGGTATTAGACTGATGTTGAACGTTATTTAAATGCCTTCATGTTAACGTTAAAAAAATAGACTATAAATCTCTTCCTTTCCTCTTTTAGTCTTTCCCATTTTTCTATTATTGAGGATTGAACTTGGGGCTTTTAAATGTCAGACAAGTGCTTTATCACTGAGCTATAACTCCAGAATATAAATTTAAATTTAATATTAAAACTTATTGTTAAGATATTATACATTAAATATGAATTTAAAAAAATAAAACAAAAAGCTGTTTGTTTCCTATTTTAAACATGCAAGTTTTATTAGTTTCCTTACAAAACTCTATTAAAATACCCCTATTACAATAATTTTATAAATTAAGAAAGTCCACATTATAATTATAGGTCAGTTTGCATAGTTTATATTTTCTATGTTTAAAAAACTAACAGTGTTGTATGGTGCTGATAGAAAATAACTTATTTGGGGCTATTAATAACTGTCTGATTCTGATTTGTTGCTTATAGTCCTTGCTATAATTATATGTTTGGTTACTATCCTATTTAGAACATTTTCAGTTTTACTTTCCATTATCTAAGACTATGAATTTTTAGCCATAAAATAATTCTTTCCCTTGAAGAACTGTAATCAATTGTTCTGAATAAATAAAATATAGTTCTCAATGATCACTCGTTTTCATTTGCTACCAATGAACTTTAAGAACAATGATCTGAAAGAAATAAATATGTAGAGAAAATGTAGAACAAATTTTAATCATGGAAACTTTGTAACTTTTATCTCAAAGCAATATTTTGTATATTTTATAAATAGGTCTAATTCAAAGAGCTATGTAAGAATTTTCTTTCTTTTTTTTTTTAAGGGGCCAGAAATAAATTTTATACTAGGCAATGGTGGCACTTGTCTTTAATCCCAGCACTCGGGAGGCAGAGGCAGGTGGCTCTCTCTGAGTTCAAGGCCAGCCTGGTCTACAGAAATAGTTCCAGGACAGCAAAGGTGACATTAAGAAACCCTATCTTGAAACACCAAAAATAACAAGAAATGCATTTTATTCACTAAATACCAATCATTTGATTTGAAAAAGAACTATTTGTGTGGGTATAGGAAACTTACAAGAATAGAAGGTATGATTGTTAAAGGTATTTTACATCTGTTGACTACCATTCTAGGGCTGATTTCCAAAATATATGCAGAACTCAAAACACTAGATATCAAGAAACCAAATAGTCCAATTAAAAATGGAATACATGTCTCAACAAAGAATTCTCAACAGAAAATCTCAAATGGCTAAGAAACACTTAAGGGTATGCACAATATCCTTAGCTGTTGGGAAATAAAAATGAAAACAACTCTGAGATTCTGATGGAGGACTCCCATTGGCTAATAAAGAAACTGCCTGGCCCATTTGATTGGCCAGCCCTTAGGTGGGCGGAGTAGACAGAACAGGAAGAAGGAAGTGAGGTAGATGGCTCAGTCAGATGCTACGCCTCTCCTAAGTTAGACAGACCACCATGCCTCTCCTCAGAGAGAGATGCCATGAAGCCAGCCACCAGGTCAGGCGTGCTGAATCTTTCCTGGTAAGACACCACTTTGTGGTGTTACATACATTATTCGATATGGGTTAGTCAAGATGTGAGTAAGAGGCTGAAAATAATGGGCCAGGCAGTATTTAAAAGAATACAGTTTGTGTGTTGTTATTTTGGGGCATAAGCTAGCCGGGGGCCGGGAGCTGGGCAGCGGGAACGCGGTCCATCTGCCCCTCACTACAAGATTCCATCTTACACTTGTCAGAATGAGTAAGATAAAAAAATAAGTATCAGCTCATGCTGGAGAGGATGTGGAACAAGGGAAACACTCTTCCATTCTGGTGAGAATGCAAACTGTATAACCATTTTGGAAGTCAGTGTAGTGATTTCTCAGTAAACTTGGAATCTATCTACCACAAGACCCAGGTATATCACTCTTGGGCATATGCCCGAAGTATGCTCAATCATTCCTTGAGGACACCTGCTCATCTATGTTCATAGCAGCTTTATTTGTAGCAGCTAGATCCTGGAAACAATCTAAATGTCCTTCAACTAAAAAATGGATAAGGAAAATGAGGTATACATTTTTGCAATGGGGCATTACCCACAGCCAAATATTAGGCAGAGTTCAGGTAATCCTGCAGAAGAGGGGAAGAAAGGATTGTAGGAACCAGAGGTGTCACCAAAGAACACCACAAAGAACTCACAGAATCAACTAGCCCAAATTGACAGTTCACACCTGCATGGTCTCTGCCTTCTACAGCACACAGAGCTTGTCTTCTAAATTTGGATAGGCTCCCCACTACCACTTCTACTGTTCTTGGTGTTTGCCCCATGGAACTGTCATCTGCAAAACTCTGGGGTCTTCTGCAACTGGGTTCACTTTCACCAATAGCCTCTCCTGTTCTATCTTTGTGGTGCAAAGTTTCAACTTATCACCTTGAACCCTAAAACCCTGGGGCTTCCACTGCTGCTCTGGGTGCACCTTCACCAATGGCCCTTCACAGTTCAAAGCCTCATCTGATCTCCATGATCGCTTCATGTGTTCAGAACCAGTACTATCTGGATGACTCTTACACTACCAAGGTTGGCTTCCAGGAGTTATAACCTTCACAACCTTTGAAACACAGCTTTGGTGTGCTAATTCCCAGGAAACAAGAAAGATTTCACCTTAATGATGCTGGTCTTATCTTAATCACTGTTAATTTCTTAGTTCCAGCTAACCAGCATCAATTGTTGCAGTAACTCAAAAATTTCACGTAAAAAATGTTGTCTCTTCTTAATCATGGATGAGTATTCAGCCCCAGCTGACCAGATACTACAGATTGTTCATATGCATGGCTATGTAGAATATTTTCTTCACTCTGAAACTTCATAAGCAAGCCCTTCATCATCTGAACTGCTTTCCAACATTCTTATCTTTCAAGCTTCTGCAAAACATCACATTGAGTTCTCAACACTCAATGGTTTTTCTACTCCAAAGTTCCAAAGTCCTTTCACAATACTCCCCATAATATAGTCAGGTCTCTCACAGCAATACCCTACTTCTAGTACCAATTTCTGTCTTAGTTTGGGTTACTTTCGCTATGATGAAACAACGTAACAAAAGGAAGTTGAGGAAGAAAGGGTAGACTCCCTGAAAAATCTCTGATAGGAACAGATGGCCCAGATGATCCGACATTTTAGAGTTCTATATACAAAATAGCTTTATTCATCAACCAATAAAAGCAACACATATACAGAGGAACATCCAATATCACTTTACTTGATGGAGTTGCCTTGAATTGCCTTTTTCAAAGCCTCTACTTTATACATACTTGGGGGTCTGGAATAATATAAACTCTATCCAATGGAATATACTATGACTTTTAACAAATTGAGTAAATAACACGTTTTAATACTATCTATAACTATAGCTCATTTTTTTTCAAAGTGCCACTGGTATTTTGCATGGACATTAGATTTTATCGACATTCCATACAATAGATACATTACAATTTCCCTAATCTTCATTCTAGTTTGTAGATTTTGACCTTTGTCTTTTAACTTGGATGCAATTTCATAGAAAATATCAATCTATGTTTTTTAAATTATGAGTATATGCATATGATGTGGAATTCCCCTCTGTTTGCTGTGAATACCATTGGTTAATAAAGAATCTGCTTTGAGCCTATTGCAGCGCAGAATATGGAAAGGTGGGAATTCCAAGCAGATAGAGGAGGAGAGAGTGGGCAGAGCCAATGAGAGGCCATGTAGCTGCTGCAGAAGAAGACATATGCCTGGGAACTTTACCGGTAAACCACGAACCTTGTGGTAAAATATAAAATATTGGTAATGGGTTAATTTAAGATATAAGAGATAGCAATATGCTTAAGCCATTGTCTTAATCAGTGTTTTAAATAATATAGTTTCTGTGTAATTATTTTGGGTCTGGGCTGTTGAGAACGAATGAACAGCATCTGCCAACACATGTATGCCTGTGTGTGGTTATGTGCATATGAATGCTGATGCCTGTAGAGTCCAGAAGAGGGCATCAGATGCCCAAGAGTTGGATTTATAGATGAGTGTGCTGGGAACTGAACTCTGATCCTCTGCAAGAGCAGTATGTGTTCTTCAATCACTGAACTATCTCTCCAGTTTTGAAATTACAAGTTTCTTTTAATATGGTATCTACATATCTTCCAGTAAAAAGTTGATTTTTGAAGTAGAAAGCTAATAAATGCCACAAATTACACTGAATATTACTTAATCTGAAGAAATTAGTATTATAAGGAGGGACAATAAAGTTGATTAGGACTTCACAGCCATGAATTTAAAATATCAAACAAAATCCCTCATGTACTGCCAAACCATATTTGTGAGACAGGAACCTTGAGAAGAAGCTGATGATCCTCTTTCTTTTCTTCTCAAATTTTACATGATCTTAATTGACTTTTTAGTTTTCTCAGAATTTATTCTTAAGATGAGGTAATATTTGGCTTTCTGCAGTCTTTATTCAAGATATCCCAAAGTTCCCATAGTAACAAGATCATGACTCTAATCATCTTTTTGAGCAAGGCTGAGTGTACCAATATATTCCCCGAGTTATCAATCTTTCTTGTAAATGCTTTGAAAGTGACATTAGATGAGCATATTTGTTCCACTTTTCATTTTAGCATTAAAGAGTTATTAGAAGTAAGTTTTAATCTTTTTTGTCCTCCTTACATTAAAAATGCAATGTAAATTACAAAATGGTTAAGTAGCTCCTAGAGACATGTATTTATCTTTTAGTCTTTTTAAAAAGAATACATTGTTTTTTTGTGTATGTAATTGTCAAATATCAAAACTAATCAGTAAACGTAATTTTAGTATGGCTAGTTCTTATAAAGTTGGGTAATTGACAAAATTATATATTTCTTTTATGTGGTCTAATTTTAAAGCTTTTTAAAAATTCTTTTATTAATTTTACAGACCTTCAAGATGGTGCCAAGAGAAATAGTATTATTATAATTGAGAATTTAGTTGACACAGATGAAGATAAATTGTGTTCCAGACTGTGTCAACAAGATTAAGATGAGAACATTGATTTTTAAAAGTTTTCTGTAAGAATAATGTGAAATGTTGAGCACTATTTTTTTTTAGGTCATTGAGTCTTTGTGGTGATAGACTGATTTAAAAGCCCTACAAAGTTTCTCCTTCTCTGTTGTGTGCCCAGAGTCTCCTCGCTGACTACTCTGTCGTCCAATTTTAGCCTTACTTGCCAGTTCTTGTTGACTGCAAAACCACCATGCTCATAGCTACCCAATGGCAATGGCTTCATGGGGCTCTCTCCCAAGCATCCCTTCACATGTCTAATAAGATGCAAAACTAATACATTTACCAAAACCAAAAAAATCAGCTGGTTTCCTATGAATTCCAGTAATAACTGGTTAGATTCTGAAATTTAAAAATCAATGCTATTTACCATAGCACTCAGACAAATTAAGAATTTACATCCAGACAAATACATGCAGAATCTATATGATTACATTTTTTTATCTTGGTCTTATTTATGAATAAAAATAATTTTTCACAAATTCTTTGACATTTTTCACATAGACAATCATGTCTCTGTGTGAATGCTTTAGTTTTTTCCCTTTTAAACCTTTACGTGTTTTATTTTATTTTGTCTTAGTGAAGCAATTTTGAATTCTAGAAATTAAAATCTTTAAGATATTTCATTTCTGCCTTGCTCCTGATCTTAGAAAGTATGCAGTTATCACCTCCAATCAAATACTACCTGCATTTGTAGATATTCTTTATCAGCTTGAAGACATTTTCTATTCTCATTCAGATGCAATAATACATCTTTTACAATGAGTGAATGTTTGATTTTGTCAAGTGTATTTCTGACTCAAGTGGTTCAAACATTGTGGCATTTTTATTTTGTTGGTGTGGATTATTATATTTCTGACTATTTTAAATATTGAACCAGTTTATATACCTGGAATTAGTCACATTTGGGCCAGATCTGAATTCTTTATATATATATTATTGTATTTAATTTGTAATGTTTGTTCACGTGGTTTTTGTTTAAACCTACTGACCTCACTTAGTGTTATCTGAATGTTCATGGGTAGAGGACCACAAATGTTGCTAGCCTCTCAGAGCCTTCATCCCTGAAAAAAAACTAATCCTTTATCATCTTCTCTCAGCTACTAGCAGTTCCTTAAGAATGGGACTTCATAAGCTCATTCCCCATCCATATTGGGATTTTGGTCAGTTTGATCCAAATAGGTCTTGCTCATATTATCACAGCTTCTATGAATTCATGTTCATATGAACCATGTGTGCAATGGTTCTGTCATGCCTGAAAAATATTTACCTTGTAAATGTCCACTTCTACTGGCTTTCATAATTGTTTCACCCCCTCTTCCTTCATGGTTCCTGAGTCTTGGGAGAAGAGGGTATCATATAGATATACCATTTAGAATTGAACACACCACAGTTTATTGTTCTCCAACTCTAACCAGCTGTGAGTCTCCTGCAAAAAGAAACTCCTTTGATGAGGGTTGATAGCTGTACTACTTTATGGATAGAATGATAAAAACTTTGAGGGCAGTTTATTATTATGTCCATGGAGCACAATAATAGTACAGTTTTCCTGTAAGGCTTTTGACCTAGGCAGTTATGGCTTTGTTCACCCAGTTAGTGGTACCAGGCAAGAGTTTTATCTTGTGAGAATGAATTATATCCAATCAGAAATTAGTTGGTTATTACCATAACTTACATGTCATTATTGCCCCCAGTGAACATATCTTATTAGGTGACTGTTGCTTGTAGGATTCATAGCTGGGTAATACTGTTGATTACTTTTCTCTGCCAGTTGCATACATAGCATCTTCCAGCACTATGAAAGCAAAGGTAACCATCAGGGATGGTGCTTCTGGGTTGGTACCAGCTTGGTTTCTTCATGTACTGTGTTTCAAATATGTGGTGTTTCAGCAAGTTCTCGAGAGTAATTAATAGCAAGGACAAGAGCCTGTAAGGTGTACACGAGGGGTTGTCTATAGAAAACCAGTTCTTAACATCTGGAAAAGAGGTAACATATACCTGGCAATGGACTTTTTATTTGCTATCCTATGATGTCTGGGGAGGCATTGTCAGCCTCTAATAAAATAAACCCCATTTAAATTTTTATGTGTATGTGTATGTACATGTATATATCTTAAGAAGCTTCTGTAGTAGGTTTCCGCATGGCATTTTTCAAGGGACATTAGTGTTACTTGCTCCTCCCTATACTTTCTCCTCTAGGCTCGCTTTCTGCCACTCTCCTCATTCGACCCTTCCAGGTCCGTTAGTCCCTTTACCCCCTTCATTCTACCCGAGTCTAACATTCTTCTCTAGTGCTGGTGACACTTAATAGTTTTCTCCTTCTATAATTACTCCAATTTAAACATATATATCTAAAGATTCACAGCTACCATCCACATATAAGACAGAACAGGAGAGGTTTGTCTTTCTGGTCTGAGTTTCTTAGTTCAGCATAATTATTTCCAGCTCTATCTATCTTTGAATTGCATAATCTAATTTTTCTTTGGAGTTGAGTAGCATTTCATTGTATATATGTGAAGTTTCACAATCTATTCAGACATCGAGGCTGTTTTGATTTCCTGGCAATTGTGAATTAAGCATATGCGACAAGGATGATTCAGAATCTCAGCAGAAAGAAATAGAGTCCTTTGGAATAAACCTTGGAGTGCTATAGATGAATCCTGTGGTAGATATATATTTAGATTTTTGAAGAATACGCATGATTTACACCATGGCTATACTAGTATATATGTCCATCAACAATGGATAGGTTTTCTCCTTTCAGCACATTCATGGTAACATTTGTTACCTCTTAGGTTGTTGTTTTTGTTTCTAAATCCTAGCTATTCTAACTTGGAAATGATGAAATCTCTGCTTAGTTTTAATTTACATTTTCCCTGAAGGCTAAGGATTTTGAGCACTTAAAAAAACTATTTTTAAGCTATTTGTATTTCTGTTTTTGCAAACTCTCATTTTAGTTTCATGCTTCAAGTTTTAGTTAAGTTGATTCTTTCTCTTTTTAAAATTTTTATTGCTTCTTTGTGAATTTCACATCATGCACCCCAATTGTACTCATCTCGTCCCTTTGTATGCGTCCTCTACCCTTGCAACCTCACATACTCCTGCAAAATAAAATACAATTTAAAAAAAAAAAATACCAAGCCAATGAATCAAAACGGCAGCAGCAACAACAAAAATCTTGTCGAGGAAATTGTAGTGTGTCACAGTGAGTCACACAGGACACCATTTAGTACATATTGTGCTTAACTTCATTAATTTGGCTCTGATCTCACTTACTATTAATTTGATTCAAGCTTTGTCAAATTTGTTAATCTTTTTGTCTTGTTTTATAATGTTGTTTGAGGCCTTTTGTTTTGTTTTTAATATTTTTGAAATTTTTATTTATTATTTTTTATGTTTATGGGTGTTTTGCCTTCATGAATATCTGTGCATTGTGTGCCTGCCGTGCCCCTGCAGGCTAGAAGAAGGTGTTAGATCACAGTGGACCTGAGTCTCGACAGTTGAGAGCAGCCACATGTATCCTCTGGAAGAGAAGCCATGTGTTCTTAATCACTTTCCAGTCTAAACTTAGTCTTTTCAAATCTCCAATTCTTTGTTTTGGTTGTTTGAATTGTTCTTTTAATATTTTATTGATGTCATTCCTTATTTTAATTAGTTTTTTGCCTATAGTTTGTGTTCTTTTTTTCTTTTTCCAGAGTCTTAAGGTGTGTCTTTAACTTATTAATGTGAGATCTCTCTTAGAACTATCTTCATTCTGTCCATTGATTTTGATATGCTGTATATTTGTTATCATTCAAATCTAGGACTTTTCAAATTTCCTTCTTGAATTTTTCCTTTGCTCAATGGTCATTCAGTGGTGTTTTGTTTAGTCTTTATAAGTTTGTGCACTTTCTCTAGTTTTTCTTATTTAATATATAGCTTTATTCTAGTGTGGCTTGGGAGAATGAAGGGTGATTTTTTTTCAAGTTTCCTATATTTGTTAAGGTTTCCTTTCTGTCTAAATATGTGGCATATTTTTGGAGTAAGCTCCATGCACTAAAAATAAATTTGTGTATCCTTTAGTCTTGGGTAGGATGTAATCTAGAAGTCTATTTAAAATCATCTGAGTCATGACATCACTTAACTCCAGTATTTCTCTGCTTATTTTTGATGCAAATGCCCTGTCTATTGGTGGGACTAGGGCATTCAACTTTCCTAATATCATTCTACTCAGGGTAATCTTTTAGATTTAATGGAATTTATTTTATGAAATTGGGTGCCCTGTGTTTGAAGAATATTTATTTAGTATTGTAATATCTTCTTGGTGTATTATTTTTTTAAGAGTATGACGTATGTTTCTTTATCTCTTTTGCCTAGTTTTATGTATAGTCCATTTTGTTAGATGCCAGAGCAGTTGTATCTGCTTGTTTCCTAGATATCTTTGCTTGGAATATAGTTTGTATCTTTTAACATTAGCTGGTGCTTATCATTGATGGCAAGGTCTGTTTCTTGGAGGCACAGAAGAAGATGGAATCAATTCCCCAATCCTGTGTGTTAGTCTGTGTCTTTTCACCAGAGAATCGCATCCATTAATGTTAAGTTATATTATATAATATGTATACTAAACATGAATATATAATACTTGTACATTATAACTGAATGATAATATATATTATTTCCTACTCTTTTATATTTGTGGTATTTTCTTTAATCTCTTAGGATTGACTTCTCTCGACTTATTTGTTTTCCTGTGAACCCTTGGGTATGTTTGTCTTCAGACTAAAGGATTCCTTATAGGATATTCTGTAGAAAGATCATAAACTCATTTAATCTCATTTTTATCTTAGAAAGTTTGTTTTTTCTTCTTAAAATTTAATAAGGTACTGGCTGATTTTGTGTGTCAAATTGACATAAACCATAATTATCAGAGAAGAAAGGAACTCAATTGAGGAAATGCCTCCATGAGATACAGCTCTAAGGCATTTTCTCAATTAGTGATCAGTGAGGGAGGACCCAGCCCCTGGTGGGTGGTGCCATCCCTTGACTGGTGGTCTTGGGTTCTGAAAGTAAGTTCCAACTTACAGTTTGATCATCGTGTTCATCATAACAATAGAAACTCTAAGACAAATTGATTTCAGGAGTCAGGTATTGAAGTAATAGACCTGACCATTTGTTCAGAAGGATTACAAAAGGACTTTAAAATTTGGGCTAGAAAAATCATTGAGAACTCAGTAGTGTGTTCTGTGGGAGCTTGAAAGTAACAGTGTTGAGAACAGCACAAAGGATGGAGGCCTGGCTTGTGAAATTTCTGGCTGTGATTAAAAAGATACCAGAACTGCTAAAGTGAAGCTTTCCTTTGCCGAGATACTTGATGTTGGTCTGCTGGAGTTTAGAAATTAGCAGTGATTAAGTAAAGACCAGCATCACTGAGGTCAAATCTTCTGGGAAGTGTTTCTGAGAGCATAAGGAGATTATGTTCCAGACATAGCCAAGGTTGTACCTTATGCTGACAGCTAGACTTGGTAATGTGTAAGAGTCACCCAGGTAGTACTGGTTTTAAAGGCATAAATGGGTCATGGAGAGCAGCTAAGGCTTGGCACTGTGAGACCAAGAGAGGCCATTGATGAAGGGGCAGCCTTGTTGGCCCAGGACAGAAAGGGTCATGCAAAGAAGTTGAGACTTGGCACCATGAGGAGAGCCTATGAGATGTTATTGGTAAAAGTGCAGCCCCGTTCCAGCAGAAAATGCCAGAATTTTGGAGATGCTATTACCATGGGATGACCAAGAACACTAACAGCAGGGGAGTGGAACCAACTGGATGGAGCCTAAAAGACAATCTGTGTCTGCTGCTGACAGTTGAGCCAGAGAAGTGGTCCAAGTTCTTTGAAGGAATCCAGAAGGTGATTGAACGCCAGTCATTGGATGGTTGGGATTTTGTTTTGCTTTGATTTGATTGTGACTGTACCCTGATTTTCCTCTCATGATATAAAAGGTATTTTACTAGAGCCTAGAGGTAAGAGACTTTGAATTTTAAAAGAGAGTGGCTATTTTAAAGAAACTGAAGTTTTAATGTGTTTAAATTTGTAAAAACTGGACTTATAAAGTTATGTTTTTAATGTGAGATCTTAGGGATCAATAAGAAAGGAAGGGTTGTGGCTTAATAGTGATGTGTTTGTGTGTCAAGTTGACAACAGGTCAGTAATATTGGCTGGTTTTGTGAGTCAACTTGAGACTCAAGCTAGAGTCATCAGAGAGGAAGCAGTCTCAGTTGAGGAAATGCCTCCATGAGGTACAGCTGTAAGGCATTTTCTCAATTAGTGATCAATGGGGAAGGGACCAGCCCATGGTGGGTGGTTCCATCCTTGAGCTATAAGAAAGCAAGCAGCCTGAGCAAACCAGGGGAAACAAGCCAATAAGTTTGTTTAGTTTCTTTAAGTTGATTAGATCTTACTCTTTTTTTCTAGTGTTTTTCTGGTCATGCTATTGATATTTTAATTTTCATTTTTCAAATTGACATCCAAATACTATAAATTAAACTACATCTCATAAATTCTGATTAGTTTAATTTAACTAAAAATATTTTCAAGTTTCACTTTCAAACTCTTTGTGCTTTAAAAAATTTAATATTTAGTATGTATCTTTTGGAATTTTCCCTACTGTGTTTCAGTACAGATTTCTAATTTAATTCTACTACATTGAAAATGATTACTCACATGATTCTATTCTTCTGAATGTGTTGTTTTATGGCTCAGAATATGGCCTATGTTAAAGAATGTTTCAGTTTCTCTGTGTGGATTAGGCTGTTAGATGCAGCTTTTTGTAAGTGTGTATATGATAGCATTGATGGACAGTGTTATAAAATAATCTTTTTGTCTCATCAGTGACAGAGATATTGAAGCCTTCAGCTGTCATAGTGAGTTAGTCTATTTTTCTTGTGATTTCATCAGTTTTCCCTGAAACATTCTGATAGTCCTTTGTACTATATTTTTAGGACTGCTGGATTTCTTGAAAAACAGAAGACTCTCCCACATTAAATATTCCTTTCATTTCTGATAATCCTCCAAGTTTAGATTGGCTGGTTTTGACTCATTGGATGCCTTTTATTGACCCTTGACACTGAAGTTGGTGTATGTTTGTGTTTAGAGAGTTTCTTTTTTTTTTTTTTTTTTTTTTTTTTTTGGTTTTTCGAGACAGGCATAGTTGGACCTTTAAAAAACAGAGTAGCCGTCTTGTTTTCTAATTGATATTTTCAAATCACTCAAGAGAAAGTGCTTTATTTACTTAATTTATATGTTTATAATAATTTCTATTACTATACTTGTTCTTTGATTCTTTTAAGTCTTACTCTTTTTCTTCTGTTCTCTGCTTTCAACTGGAAACTACGTAATTCTGTTTTCTTTTTGAGTGTATCTTTCGAGATGGTCAAGGTTCCTTTCCATCCTTACCTTTGCCTATTTTATCTTTTTTCCATTCTTATTTTCTTCCTTTGCTTTCTCCTCTGTCTAGTTCTGCTTTCTTTCTGTCTCTCCATGTGCTTCTTTCTCTGTCCCTCTACCTCACTCCATCTTCATCTCTCTGTGTTTATAGTATTTACATGTTCTAAGACTTAGTGATTCTCTTTTAAGGGTCTTTTCATAAATTTGGCAGGTTCATAGATACTGCTATTTCAAATATTCTGTTGCTTTATTCTTCTTAGTTTTATTTAGAGCTGCCGATTGTGTCTGTGTTACACCTGTTGAAATCGTTTAACTGTTCTTAATGTTATTTGCTCTTCTCCCTGCTTAAGCTTGACTTTAAGAACTTTATACACATGGTTAACATTCAAATTAACTCTTTTCATGTCGTTTCAAAGATCCCATAAAATATAGTCTTCACATCTGTAAATCTTTTTTCTTAACAGGTTACTGGTTTGTAGATCTAGTTCAGTCTCTGGGGATCCATCTGTGTTTGAAGTTTGTTATAGCTGTAGGTGCTAAATTCCTTCAAATTCTTTGCTTTCCTTGGAACTTTATTATTACAGCTTGGTTTTGTTTTGTTTTGAGACATGATATAATGTATATCAGACAAAATTTGAACTTGCCATGTAGCCAGGGATAACTCTGGAGTTCTGATTCTCCTGTCTCTACTTCCTTAGTGCTTGAATTACAGGTGAACAACATGTGTGACTATTTTGTGCAATGATGAGGATCAAACTCAAGGTTTTTTCCCTCGATAAGCAAATAAATACTCTACCAATTGATATAAATCCCCAGTACTGTCTCCTAACTTGCATGCTATATTCACTTCCTGCCTTGTCCCAACTTTTCTTATGCTTCCACTAGGAAGATCTGATCCTGGCTTTTGTCCTATCTGACTTTCTTTAGTCTATGCTGCACTTTACATCATTTTAGTGACATAACTTTTGGGGTATACACAAACTGAACATGCACTTATTTTAAAGAATAACTATAAAATTAAATATAAGAGAAAATCTGAATCTCAGTTTAAATCATACTTTTCAGATTTCCTAATTATGCTTAAATCACCTTTAAGATTCATAAAACTTTGTAAATCCAAAAGTAGCAACTGGTTACAGAGATATTTTGTGTGAAGGTACAGAAACATCATATGTCAAGTCCACCCAATCAGTTAATACTGGAGCAGATAAACTGTTAGTCATGATGATTTATCACTGAGGTCAGTCCCAGGCACCAAATTTTGAGAACTTTTCTTTTTAAATTGCCAAAATATGTAGGCATATCAAAGGTTCCACAATAACTCAAAATGGAGTATAATAAAGGTTTGTTTATTTGGGGATCAGCTCAATATAGTGGTTGTAACTCCAAGTCCTCTGTGTGCACTGGCAACTGGGAACCAAATTCATCAGAAAAAGAAGAGACTGCTCGTGCTTTTTATCTGCACTTATAATACCTGAGACCATACACAAAATGGGTTGGTATCTAAGACTATTGGTGGAGACGTTCCTACATGCCCCTCTGTATGCTGTGAATATGTTTAATTACCATTGGTTATTTAAAATAAAACTGCTTTGGCCTATGGCAGAGAAGAATATAGAAAGGCAGGAAATCCAAGCAGAGATAGAGGAGGAAAGAAGACAGAATCAGGAAGATGCCTTGTAGCTGCCAAAAGAGAAAGACATCAGAACCTTACTGGTAAACTGTGAGCCTCATGGTAAAATATAAAATAATAAAAAAATGGGTTAATTTAAGATGTAAGAGCCAGCTAGATATATACCTGAGCCATCAACCAGTGTTGTAATTAATATAATTTTGTGTAATTATTCAGGTCTGGGTGGCCAGAAAATGAAAGAACATTCTCCACTTACAAACACTAGTGATCATCACACATCACCAGAGAAATATTGTCTAGGAATACCAACAAACTGAATGATCTTTAACTGACTACTCAATAGCAATGATCTGAAGTATTTGAGAGTATGTAGTGTTCTGATGTACTAGAAATTATATTGTAAGTCTTACAATTCCTACTCAACTCATTATAAATACAGCAATAAGATACTATCTCATGGGTATGGAATCTCCTGGATACCTAGGCCTTTTGATATTTCCTCTGGAGAGTTAGGAAAGACAATGTTACAGGAAGTATGGAGTTATATTTTGTTCACAAATGAAGTGAACATTTTATATTATATGCAATGCAATGATAATGTCACCTGTATTTTTAAATACTGCCAAGCACTGTTTAATGTCACAACATACCAAAAATAGCAATGGGCATTCTTTTACATACAACATTTTTTATGCAGTTTACAAATTCTACACATATAAAAATCCTACTGCTATTAACATTTTCCAGAAAAGTTCCTTAATGGTCCTTGAAAATTTGAATTTAGAATACAAATACAATTCCCTTCCACTATTGAGGAACTGGGTCAGATATGGGCTAGAAGGGCCAAGGAAGAAAGCTTAGTAAGACATTCAAAATTCATTCAATGTAACATTGTTCTTTCTGTTACAGCACTGAAAGTGAGTTGCAAACATTGTAGGCAGCAGCCTACCCCAAAATAACACTACTATATATTTGGAACCAAGAAGGAATGTGTAAAGCCAATGGTACTCCAGGGGCACTCAGTGAATAAGACCAGCCTAAGCTACTCACCTCCTTACATGTAGGTGATGTGCTCTGGAAAAGTGGCATTACATTGTGTCTTTGAACTTTAGCTCAGAGAAGATTCAAAACTATGAGACTGGAGTCTGAAACAACTATTTTTCCAATTGATTATCTTATAACTAGAGTTTACATGTATTCTGTGGAATTTTGATATATGGAATAGGCCTCTGTAATTGACACATATCTAGAGACTGATGCATGATAGAAACTTTCCAGGAGCACATTTGGGATTTTGTCAAAGGTAAAGTTGAAGATTTAAAAATGTGTGTCAATTATAGTTCCAATAATGAGAGATAATTATGTGATGTTATTTGCTGTTGATTTCTGACAATTATCTGTGATTGAAAAAAGCAGTTGGCTCAGTGAAAGAGAAGAGGCAGAAGAAAAGGAAGTGAAGCATGAAGAAAAAAGGAGTAGTAGGAGGAAGAAAGAGGAGAGTAAGGGGGAGAAAGAGGTAAGGGGAGTGGGGGAAGAAGAATGAAAGGATAGGAAGAAAGGGGAAGAGGAGTGGGAGGAAAAGGAGGACAGGGAAGAATGGGGAGGGGGAATCTGATCAGGATGACCTCTTGCTCTTCCTTATTTTCTTATTTCTAGTCATTTTGTGATCTAAGTACCACTTTGCAGTCAGAACCAGTCCCTAATATTGGCACATCTCAAAAATTATTAAAAGGAGGAAAGAACAAAAATCAGAAGATATTGCATGTCCTTTATTTGAAATTTGGAGGTAGCAAGAACTCAGTAAGCATTTAGTGATTGGCTAGACTTGGAGATCATTCTCAGCATCAATCAACAGCCAGATATTCTAATGCCTAAATAATAGGACAATTCACATTTTCATTGAATGTTAGATATTCTAGCCAGTTCTTGCTCAAACATTTTTTTAATAAGTCACCATATGGATACCAAAATTAGATCAATTTGTTTAACATATTTTTTGAGTAACTTGGAAACAGACATAGCTAGTTTGTTTGTATGTTACAAAAATAGTAGAGTAGTTGCTTTGGGACTGTACCCTGTGGCATATATTCATTAAATATTGTCTTGGATGTCAGCTCTAAGCTTATATAAACCATTACATTCTTCATAAAGATACTTTCCCCAGCAAAAATAAATAGTCTCCACGATCTTATTGTGACAAAGGGCTAAAAACCCCAGCAAATTTACATCATTAATTTCTTATGAAAATGGCACAAAATTGGTATTCAGAATCAATTGTGTTTTATTTGCTGTTTAGAAAGAATGGATATTGTCATTATCACTCCACTCTTAAGCTTTTTTTTCAAACCATGTAGCATCAAACAACTCTAGACATTTTTTTATTGTTTTTCTTACAAGTTTGTGTGGCTATAGTTCCTCATAAAGAGAACTTTAGCACTACTTGACTGTGTAATCAGGATACACAATTCAGTTTGGTTTCTCCAGAATTGAGAATCTTTCTTTAGTGACATGCATTCCTTAGAAGGGGAAATAATCATTAAGAAACTAACTATAAGGGCTCAGTTAATATTTAACCACCAAGTTTGAGAAACAGGCTCAGCAAATGTGTATGTAAATAGTGCTATATTCAAATGACAAAGACTGCTGTATCATGAGAAGAAAATTACCAAAGGAAATCATGGATCATCTCAACACTAGACAGTTAGCATTATATGAATTTTAATTTTGATGTCCAATCTTGCTGCCACATATTCATTTTAATTAATTTTCATTACCCTCAATGAGTGAGCAGAAAGATAGAAGAAAACCCAAAGTCTAATTGCATCACATTGTTTAATTCACTTATGCTTTCTGGGTGTCTTTTCACTTGTAATCAGACAATAAATATAATGATTGTATTGACATCGTTACTACTAATGTTCCATGATTTCTTCAAAGCAAATTCAACCCAATAGAATTCTAACTCTATTGCAATATAAGGTTAGAGAAATACTGGAAATTGATAGTAAATTCTCAGTAACCTTACAAATAATAAAGAATTCTCTTTAACTTTATTTTGAAAACCACAAGCTCATAAGCGATGAAAGAAGTTAACATTTTAAAGGTTAGCAAGATATGATTGTCAGAATTCTGTTTAATTACAAGGTTACATTCATCACATGACAAAAATGAACAGAAATAACTATTACAGTGCTAGGGAAGCCAAATAAATTATGGGTAAAGCTATTGAATTAGTTCAAAATTTCCTTCATGCAGAGTTGTGGTGAAAAATAATATATCAGATGTTTTACCCTTTTTAAAGTAATGAAACAAAATTTAAATTTGTGCAATTATGTTATCTTCTTTGTATCAATACCACTTGTGAATTTCTTGGAATTATAAGAACTCAATAATAATAGACTAAGTATATCTCCTAATGATTGAAATATGTAGAAAATGATAAATTAGGAAAAACAAATTCTTCAACTATGTACTTTTAGTGAAGGGCAAAAACCACACACACTAACTTAAAAACAACTGAAGTTCTTAATTTTATTATTGCCTTATAAAATTGTATGCTTAAAAACTCATATTTACTCTCCATGTACAGTGTTTTACTTTGCATTTTATTGAAAAGTTGAGTTTCAACTAATTTTTTAAGTCAGATATCCCTAGACTATTTATTTGGAATAGATTATAACTAGGAATAAGACATAGTAACTCATGTTTTACAATTGAAGTAAATTGTGGTGGAGGTTTATCTCTTAATCATGAATCAATGTCCTGTTAATTAATTTTACCAAAATTTTCATAATCATTATATTTGATCAACAACAAAAATGCTATCTCTTTATAACAACAAATCAACAGTAGAAGACTTTAGAAAGTATATACAAATTATTTAAATAAAGATTTACAAGAAGCAGAAATATAATGTACAATTTAGTATATTTTTGAGGTCCAAAGGGATAAATATTTTATAACAAATGATTCTTTAAAATAATAAGTGCCCACAGAAAACAGAGAGAGTGGGTCAAAAGTCAAAAGTCAAGAGTGTATCTGTGAATTTGAGTATGTGCGTTGGTTGGGGTGCAGAGGAAGGAACAAGGGAGCCATGGTCTTTTGTCCCCAGCAGTGAAGATGACACTGACTGTCCTTCACATTCAGAAACAGACAGGTTTGCTGCTGTGTGGTTCGTGTTCTGCCTCTTACAGCTAAAATAACAGTGTCTAAGAAATAGCAAAAAGCAAACTACATCATATAGCTCATCTCTAGTGTGGAGTTCCGTTTTTCCCTTTGGAAAGTAGATTAATCTAGCCATTAATCCACTTCTCTCTAGATATACTTTTTGTCCATATCAAGCATTGTTTATTGAGCTATGCAATAGATTTATGGATATGGATTTGACTGATCATATTTGTATATCTCATAATTATCATTTTCAGTTCTGATTTATGTTTAACATGAAAGTACTAATATCACTGTGTTGTTTACTTTGCCATCTTGTTAGTTTATCAAGTGATCTTTAATAAGTATGAATTTCTCAAGATTTGAGAGTGATTCTGCAGTAGCTTAAAATTAAATCATTTTTTTCTTGGAATTTGTGTTTATAAAATTCAAATACCTGATTCTTTTGAGATTATAGAAACCTTAAGTGACTTCAGTGATAGAATTTCATCCACCGTACCACTGCTGACAGCTCGGTAGCTTACTCTAGTGATAAATATTCTGTCTACAGAGAGAGTTGATTTTATGTGCTGAGTCTAAATCCATCCTGAGAGAGACAGATATTTAAGTTATTTGTATTATCCACTAAAATTTGTTCAGAAAGTGAAAACATTTTTTAAATAAATTATTTTTCCAATAATCAGCATGAACACTTCAGATTAGTGATGTTGGCCAAGAAAATTAAATAATTTAAAATTAAAACTTATTGTATATGTGAAATTACTACAGGGGATATTTCTATTACAAGTGAATTTTTCCTTTACAAATATTTACAAAATCATACTACATTAAGCTTGGGGACAGTATCTTAAACTATTTTTTTTCTTTTTCATCTAGATTTCAAATAATTTAAATAATTGCCTACTTAAGTGCATAAGGAAACACTTGATGGATATTAAAAATTCTATTCTCTCATTTTTTTGAGAATGGAAATTGTGAGGTTTTCGTGAATGAAGGTAGCCCATGTCATCAGCTATCTAACACAATTGTGACAAACGTCATTGACAAGGAACCATAATGTCCTCTGGGGGGATAAGGAACCCCAAACTAATAATCAAGGTTACCTTAGAGCTGTTAGTGGGGAAAAAACAACATGACAAAAAGTAATCAAAGAACAACAAAGAGTCTCCTTAACTTTTACTTTGCTTATTATTTGAGGTAATAAAGTACTTGATGACAATCTATAAATGGAAAAGCTTATAGCACTCAATGCCGTGAATTGCACACAAAGAAACTTTCTGCATATCCTTGGTGATGAGTCCAAGAGGAAGAAAAATGTAAAAAAGAAAGGCAAGCATTTCAACATACAAAGGCTTAAGTATTCTGAGGCCACATGCTATTCTCCTGTTTCCACCACGTTCTGCTGAGAGATGGGTGGAGCCAGGGAGCATTCACGGGTCTGAAACAGAAGAAAAGCATCCCCAGCTGTTTATTGCCTCTGAACAAATTACAACACCCACAGGTTTCAGTTTTCTTCCAGGGGAACATAAAGCAAATCCTTCACTCTGTATGACCTTTAAATTGCTGCTACTGCTTAAGCCTATCTAAAAAAAAAAGAGCCTGGTTTCTCAAGATTCTTGCACAAAACTTGTTCAACTATTTAAGCCTTTTTCTTTGAGAATGATTGTAGAAAAGTTTCAAGGTTCATATTGCTGAGTAAGAAAATGTGGGCTTGTGGTAGATACATACACAAAAAGGATCTTTCTAATCCATTTACAGAGTATGCAGATATGGTGATATGTGTTTCTCAGCACACACTGAGCAACCAGCCATTCTCACTGATAACACAATATGGTGAAATTCCCAAGAGATTGCTTTCAGAACGCAATTTCTGCATTGCTAAAACTGGAGGTTACATAGCTTCTTTTGTGTTAATTTTTTTCACAAACTGAAAATTGCAGTTGGTACTGTGCTTTCTATGCTTATGTCAAGACATAATGTGACTGTATATTTTTAACTTGCACATGATACTAGATGAATAGCAAGCAGTGTAGAAAGCAAAATCCTTACCACAAAGTATGAAGTTAGAATCTTGGAAAAGTAGGGTTCAAGAGTTATGCAGGTTGTGACAGTGTATTCTTTATCATTTTGCTCAAATTATCCTACTGATTGATCATTTCCCTTTGACTTTATTTCTTCCATGGGGAATTTAAATAAATTTCATAGCCTATGAATACATTATAAATTCCATAGGCTTGACATTAATTTGTGTAATATATTACTTTAAAAAATATGAGTACATACTCAAATGACACTTTTCTGGGTCTATTTTTGAGAAGGTGATTGTCCAAAGATTATGTAACTAATAATTGTAAAAAATAAGTTGTCATTGCACTATTTTGATAGTCACATTGATAGATTTGAAGCAGTCATTAACATTATATTTGTACTTTATAAGACATGAAAAATTAAAGGCCTAAACCTCAGGACCACTGAATGAATATTGCCCATTTATAGTGGTGTGTTAGAATAGTCAAGACTGGACTACAATTTTTTTACAATAATGTAGTTTCCTTAGCTTGTTTTCACTGTATAGCACTAATGGCTAATTTTTAAGTCGTTCCAGTAATCAAAGAAACAAATTATTCATGCTTTCTTCAAAGCAATATTTTGTGAGATCTTGGTCAAAGAATGAGGGTTAGACATTGATCTTTGTGATGTATTTTTAATATCCACTACAAGGATACCACATGCAATAAATAGGATTGTAAAGTCTACAGCTAACAGTGTGAAGGTACTGGTTACCCCACTGCTTCTATGTTAGATGAGAGATATGAATGGCTGGTCATTTTATAAGGAGGATGAATGATTTTCAAACAAAATATCCCAGTGAAGTCAAAAGAACTACACACTGGAGCTAGTAGTCTAGACACTAGAACAAGGAAATGTTTAGTCCTAATAAATATGCTTCTCTTCTTTTCACATGCTCTATCAAACAACATATTACCTAATATATGAAACAATGGTTTAATTCTGAACCAGCAAAGGCTCACTCTAGATATCTATTTTATATTTTATTAATTTTGAATTATGGCAGTGGCCAGAAGCTACTGATTCCAACTGGTCTATGTATATTATTACTGAGTGCCTATTTTTTCTTCAGTCACTTGGTGAAAAATGTGGTTTTGTACAAACCCCCATGCCACCAGAATTGTAAAAATCATGGACCAAGGTTTTTACTCTGTATATTTAACACAATGATAAGTATGTGTTACAGGTTGTATGTATATTATCAGAAGAAAAGTACTAGGGTAGAAAAACCAAATCTCATAAAATATTTAAGTGAAATGTGTATACCTTCAGGTTTGGTTTGCTTCTAGAAGAGACTTTATTATGCCTGTCAGCCTTCCTCTTCACTGGTCTCTAACAACTTGGTATAGGTATAGTAACCTTCTTATCGCTCTGTATAAATCTGAGTGGAAGCCCAACTGAGTCACACTCAAAAGGGGCCAAAAGATTTCTTTGGTGCATAGCAGTCTCTCCCTCACAATAAGAAAGTCACAAGTACATTTAGGGTATAATACAATTTATGAAGGGAGAATAGTTTGTAAAGTATAGAGGCGTCTTCAATCAAGAATCTACAGGCTCTGGTGGGCTAACACATGCCCATAGCCATTCTAGTAACTGTGGTGGAATGGTTTTATGAGGCTCCAGGAGACTGTCAAAAATATCTTTCCATCTTTGGTTTTTATAGTCATCTGTTTGTCTCTTTTAATACAATGAACACTGCCTCATGTTAAGAATATTAGGGTACTATAAATTCTCTTGCTGCTTTCTTAGCAGTTTTGACTTAGCTAAAAGTTTTAAATATACTCAGAGGATTATGCTAGAATAAAGCTCCTAAAAATGTATCATGAAATATTTTTACAGTATTCTTCTCAATATGGTGAGATTATGTTAAAGCCTAAGAAGGTACCTCTCTCACACACTTTTTTGTGACTTTATTTTCAGAAAAGAAGTTGATCTAAACTTATACATGATTTTTGGTTCCTTCTCATTGATACTCATTGTTAGTAACCAAATGGTGAAGCTATTTTATGCGGGTACTTGTCGCCCACCAGAGAAACACAAGAGCAGACTCGTAATTAGCAGAATCCCACTGGACTTGCTATCTGTGCTTCTGGCACATTGATAAAGCTGAGATGTGAATCAAGGCCCCTCAGGGCCTTTCCCCATAAGTCCCTTGAAGAAACTCGTGGTCTCTAAGCAACAGCTCGACTCAGTGAGCCAGGACAAGGCTTGCTCCAATGGCCACACTAGGAACTGTGCTCCAAGAGTCTCAGCTCAGAGTTGCTCTGATATATTTACTAATGGCATGTCTATAGAAGATGCCGTGTGTTAAAGAAACTTAGAGGCATTAACCCTGAAGAGCTGGATTCCAGGGAAGGCTGCCTTCTCTCTCAGAAGGACTCAGTCATTTGCTCTTCTGCTGTGTCAGCAAAATTAACAGTGTAGAGTTTGGCTAATTTTCTTTTTATCCCTGAAGGCTTACGATAATTATTTTTCACGGCAACATTAACTCTTATGATTAGTCTCTTTATGAGGTTTTCATACCTATCTGAGTGATTTGGGGAGTGTAGGTAGTTGCAGTAAGTGCACATTTATCAAGAAGGAATGCATAACCACTCAGTAGACTCAGTAGTAATTCACTGAAAGGAGTTGTCAATCTGCTCACAAGCTATGGATCAGGGTGAATGAAATCTATATTTTTTTGAGATAAGTTTCTCTTTAGCTTTGGAGCCCATCCTGGAACTAGCACTTGTAGACCAGGATGGCCTGGAACTCATAGAGATTCGCCTGCCTTTGCCTCCCAAGTGCAGGGATTAAAGGCATGAACCACTACTGCCTGGCTCAGGGTGAATGAAATCTTAACAGGGATCAGCAAAAAGGTACCCTTTTAGTAGACTAAGTTCGGTAGAACATTTTGCTATCAAAGAAAAAGTCAGGTTTTCCTCTTGCTTGACCTTGACCTTCGGTCCAGGAATCTGATCTGGATTCCTTGACAGATATCTGGTTTAGGCACGTGACACCAGGTGAGTCAGTAATTTATATTTTCACTCACTAAATTATGGTCAAAATATGTCTGTGTTGACCTGAAGTAGCCAAACTTTCTCTCTTCGAGAGGAATTTTCCATTTCCCTCCAAACTTGGATATTGTCATGTTGTAGAACTGAAAAAAATTGCAAGCCAAACATTTTTTTTTCTTTCTATCCCAACCAATTGAGTTCAGGACAAGAAAAATTTAAGCCATGCAAGTTCTGATTCCATAGCAAATGCCAAGCCCCCCAATGACCCATGCAAAAATTCCTCTGTGAAACTTAAAACATCTACTTTCATGTATCATTTGTTCTTCTTTTAACTGCAAGATAGCTGAGTTCCTTTTCACTGTAGCTTTGTGTCTTTCTCAAACATTTTGGAGTTGGAGATTACACCAATTTCTCAAGTAGCTCAGATGGAAGAAACAGTCAATGACAAAGCAACATCAACCAGACAGACAGCATAATGGACACTTAGGGCAGCTGGGCTGGTAATTTTGTTTCCAAAATGCTTCCTTCTTTTGTTTCTGCTCATAATCCTCATAGGATCAGAGTGGGCTACAGAGATACTGTTGTTAGTAGGGAGACTTTTTCATTTCCTAACAGCACTAATTTAAAAACAGCTATTCAACATAATTTTAATGTGACAAATTAGTTTTCAATAATTTAAGTGAGCATATCCTGTCACCCTTAGCACATTTGATATATCCTAATCTATAGATGGATATAGTAATATCCTACATACACAGACACACAGACACATAGACATACAGACACCCCCCCCACACACACACACACACTCGAGCTACAGGGTCCTTCTTAATAGCATATTATAATTTAACACCCCTTTAATTGTCACTGGGCTTCTTTACATGGAGAGTTATGATGCCATAAGTAAAGATTACATGATTTGTTTCTGTCAAAATCGAAAAAGCCACAGAGCTTAGAGTGGGTCATTATTTTGTTTAAAGACTGGCCCTGTGTCGAAACAGGAGCAAACAGTCTTAAGGACAAATGTTGGTGACCCCAACCAGGCACAAACTAGAGTGGGCAAATTTCCCAGTGCCAAGGCTTCTGCTACTGTCAGACACAAAGAATTTTTCTTATTGAAATGAGTGTTCATATTATTGAATTTTTTTTGTAAAACATAGATTTCCCCCATAGAAATTCAATAAATAAAGGACTTTACCACTGAATCAAGGAAGCAGAACTCCAGTTTTTAACCTTTCAGTTGGGACTAGGCCCTACCAATGTTAATTTGTACTGCAATTGATCTTCCAGGATACACAGGGCGAAATGACCCCATGGCAGATCCAGGGCAGACTCTTTTGCTGGTCAGTGGTGGCCTCTGTATATCACTGAATGAGGCTGGAGCTATAGCTGAATCCATAGCTGCTGGACCGAGACAACGGTGGCTGAGCCTCTTCACTCTGTTCTGCAGCATAACTTGGAAATGTCTGTGCCCTGGACATCTTTGATGAGCCAAACCCATGACCTGGGGAGGGGGAAAGGAAAGCTGTATTAAGAAACACATCAGAATAAGGAAACGGTATCTGTAGAAAACAGTACAAATAAATCTAACCGAAGACTTCAAACCTATATCAAGCTTACAAGAAGGATGGCAAGAATCTAGGCTTTGGTACCCGGATTCTTTTTCTTTACCCCAATACTGGGAATTAAATATAGGGCCTCTCATATGCTAGTCAAAGTATTTAACCCAGCTCTCTTTTTTACTTTATGGTACTGAGTAAGCTGCCAAGGCAGATCATGAAGTTCTGATCCTCCTCCTTTAGTCTCCGAATTAGCTTTAATTACAGTCTATGCTACCATGTCAGGCTTTATTTCTGGGTCTTGATGAGCTAAGAAAATATTGAGGACTCAGTATTTTTCCCAACTACATCTTTCCTAGAATTATGGACATCCAGAGAGCTAGGCTAATATTTAGACTCTAAACATTCCCTTCTTCAACCTTTGAAATGAGAGCAGAAATCCTTTCCCTAGAAAGGTACTTCTGACAGAAAGCCTGTTCTTTTTTTAACCTTCCCTTATATCTTATATTCAATTTTTAAAAACAGAAAAAGAAAGAAAGAAAGAAAGAAAGAAAGAAAGAAAGAAAGAAAGAAAGAAAGAAAGCTAATGGAATGCTTTCTTTAAAGCATCTGGGAATAGACACTTTGGATTTTGCCCTCATCAGTAATAACCAATTACCAAAATTATTTTACAGTAATAGATTAGGGATTCTAGTTTCTCCCGGGAACTTAGTGAGTCCCTTTAACTGATGAATATCTTGGTTTACCAAGGTAATCTGCTTCGATGCTAGCAAAAGTGACTTAAAAGTTGACTCTTACACAAAATATACCCCAAGAAAATCCTGCACATAAATTTGGCTGTTTAGCTGATACCTTGTGCTAAAAATTTTTCTAATGCCAATCGAAACAAAAGTGATTGCTTAAAATGTGCCAGGATGTTCACATAAGTGCAAAGATTATATATATATGTATATATATATACATATATATATATATGCTTTAGAAAGACTTTCCAATAGTTGTCTCACTCTTTTTATATCCAGTATTCTTTGTGCTTGAGGGTGGTTTGTACCTGATGACGGAAACGAAGCATTTAGTGAGGCAGAAGAAAAATAGATCCTGTATGTGCTGCCCTTTCAGAGTTTATATTGTACTCAAGAAATGAAATGCAGTTAATTTGATTTGTGCTTTATCTGATCTCTTGGGAGAAGAATTCAGAGAACACTATCTATTAACATAGAAACATGGGGCATTCATTGTCATAGCCCCTTTGTGGCCCTGTCCTTTGCAATGTCATAGGCTCAAAGCCAGTTTCACTGCCACATGCTTGATGACTCCCAAAATATCCTTGCAGTGTGGAAAGCTTGAGATCCAGGGAGAAAGTCCATAGGAACTGGGTAATTAAAGGCTAATTGAAATTGGTAAAACAGCCTAAATGTTCAAAAAAATTGTGAGATAGAAATCTTGCTTTCTAGCAAGAAATTGTTCTAAATTTGCTGGTCTTATTTTTCTGGTGACCAGGGATTGGGAAGAACTAGAAACAAGTTGCCTGTATAGCTTGGAGGAGGAAGAGTAGAACATCTTTCCAGTCCTTCTTGGGGGTGTCTCTTGTATCAGGTACACTTGAGCTTTTTGAACCTTTTGCTTCTACAGTTCTTCCTGTAACTGAATCTATGCTATAGTGTGATACACTAAGCTGATCTGCATCGATAGCTACTAAAATGGTCTGAAAGCTGAGTTGTTGACACTTAAAGTCCTGTGCTCCTCTTTTCCTTCCTTAGTGTGTTCATGCTTTGGAAGAGGTATCATTACACTTGGTTTTGTGCATCTACCTCACTTGCCATTAGCTACTTTACTTTCACCTATAGGTCTCTCCATTAAATTGTAAAATTTCAGCTAGATGCATCTGCTCTTTCCTCCTGAGGACTCTGATTGGTGTGGGAAGTCCTGTATATGTGCTGCTTTTATTGGTTAGTGAATAAAGAAGCTGGCTTGGCCTGTAATGGAGTAGAGTAGAGCTAGGTGGTGATGGGGTTGAGGGGATAACACACTAAACTGAATTGTGGGAGAAAGAAAGAAGAGTTAGGGAGACGCCAAGGAGCTGCCAAAGGGGAAAGATGCACCAGCTGTAACATTGCCAGTAAGCTACAGCCACGTGGCGATATTCAGATTAATGGAAATGGGTTAAATTAAGATGTAAGAGCTAGCCAATAAGAAGCTAGAGCTAATAGGCCAAGCAGTGATTTAATTAAAACAGTTTCTGTGTGGTTATCTTGTGTCTGGGCAGCCAGAAGTGAACAAGCACCCTCTTACTACATCTGATAATACAAAAAAGGAATCATGAAAATGAAGCAGAGAAACAAGAAAAGCGGGGAGAATTCTGAGACAGGTGGTTGATGAAGGCCTTTCAGGAGATGTTAGAGATTGGTTATGGAAAGGAAAAGAGAGAACTTAAAGGAGAGGCTCAAAGTTAAAGGAGTGTTAAAGAGTTAGGATTTTGATGGCAGGCAACGCCAGTCAACATGCTGCCCCAGCTTCTTTTTTGTCTGCCATTAACTTTGAGGGATATAACTTAGCTCTGGATTTCTTGGTTTCTTGATCTGAAATCAGATGATGATAACAAAGGCACTTAACTTATATTGTGGCTTTAAACATTAAGTCAGTGAGCTAGCTTGTGCCAAATACAGTCATCCAATAAAAAATTAAATGTGGTTCTGTGGTAGTCTTCATGAGTCTCACTGTCCCAGGAGGAAGAACACACTTTCTATTGGTTGTATGAGCATTAAGTAAATCAATACATAAGAAGGCATCTGGGACAGTAGGTATGTCCTAAATGTTAGTTAGAATAGTTAGTGAAGGCTTGAAAGGAGGTGCTATATCTTGCCACTGAGCTGATGTAGTAAAATGTATTATTATTTTGTCATTTTTTTGCCTCTTTATCTTACCATTGACTAATGAGTATTCATAGTTCTTTTAACTAGGAACATTGTGTTTATCAGCATATAGCATCTGGAAAGTCTTATATTAAAAACATGCATGCTCTTGGGCCTAGAGAAATGCTCTATGTTTAAGAGTGTATACTGCTCTTCCATGGGACCCAAGTTCTGTTCCTAGAACTCATGCCAGGGAACTAAAAACCGCCTGTGACTTCAGTTCCAGAGGACCTGATGACCCCTTTAGGTTTCCAACATGGTAACTGCACTCAAGGCCACATACTGACTCCCGTTCCCACATATGCATATAATTAAAAATAAATTAGATATTTTAAAAAGAATACACTCTTAGATTTGGTTTAATGCAACTTCTATTAAAATATATAAATAATCCGAAGAAATCAGATGCATACCTTTAATTCATGTCACTCAGGCTGAAAGTGAAGGCTTAAGTTGAAAATAAAGACTTTCTTATGAACAAAGGATTTTCCTTTTAATTCTATAATATTGACCATAAAAAGCAGATAAGACAATGGATATTTACCAAAGTTCAACTAAAAAAGTCTACAGGAAACAATATATCTTTAGAGGGGGGGCCTGGCTTTACAGAGCTGATCAACGGCCTTGAGAAAGATGGTCAGGCAAGAAGAGCATACTACAAGTACCAAGTGCCTAGTTTGCTCTGCTAATGCTAGACAGAACCAGAGGAGAGGTAGGTAGTAAAACTACACATGTCCATCCAGCTCTCCAAACTGATTCCCCTTCACAGATGAACAGTGTATTTCTCACTACTACAAAGGAATTCATAGACAAATTGAACTTTGCTGTACTTTTGGGACCTCATTGTCCCATATGAGGAGGGCATATTATACATAGGTATTATGGAAAATAAACAAATTGACACATATGATTGGTGAAAGCCAGAAGAAACTGAAGATAAGCGCTTAATGCTAGTTTTCTTCCCCTTTTCTTCACAGAGTGTGCTCACACTCTTGCCATTCTCTGTTTGGCATCTGCGTTCCCTTACCATCTTAATGTGCTACCTCTTACTATGATGTGTTTTGAATCTTATTCTCTCTCAAGGTCACCAGTGGTTTTTTTTTTCCTACTCTGTGAATCATTTCTGGTTAACTGGAAATTAGTTTATGACTTTGTTTTACTTCAATTTTTCCTTACTTCAGAGAGCTCACAAATTATCCTAATCAACAAAGTAACATACCTCAACCAGAACTGAATATATGAAGGCTGTTTGATAAAGACAATAAAAATGAACAAAGAGAGAAATAATTAGGCCCCTTTTCAGCATTCATTGGAATCGTGCCCTTACGCAGTGTTGATGAAAGCAAAAAACAACAAACAGAGACCGCGAGGCTTAAATTAACAACTCAGTGAAAAGACCTGCTCATCCTAGTGACGAGGATGAGTGAAGCACTTTGTCAGCTTTCCCCCATTTGGTCATACAAGCAGATAAGGTGATATACACTAAGGGTGTCTGCACAGTGCTGCAAATTAAAAGCAACAGATCTGCTAATAATGATGTCTATTTTAAAAATCCTCTTGAATGTTTATTTTCCTTCTAGCTTTAGTAGTCACGTCTGCTTTTCTAGAAAATGATATTTTTGTTCAAATGTTCCGTGTTTCTAAGGTGTTGATGACTATATTTACCCAGTGGGTTCAAATATCCTCTGACATGGTAATTGTATGTGCACCTACCAAACCTAATCTGCTTAGTTTCACTCTAGAAGGAAGATTGTAAGTTTGGTATAGAGTCATTTAGTTCATTTGCTTTATTCTAACAGCATTATTCCGGGAAATGAAGAACATCACATAACAATAAAGACACAATGAGTGCCTACTTTAAAAGGAGCTTCCCTGCTGGATCCCCAAATGCCCAAACTAGCAATGAAGTGGAAAGTGTACAAATGTAGTAGAAAATGGCAGCCAAGCTGGGGCGCTGGAGTTAGGATTCTTATGTAGAAAAGCTGAGGAGAGGAAAGGAAGAAGACAAACATGATGCTCTCTTCTGCCAGTAATTAAAAAGTGTGTTATCAGCAGTTTTGCTGAACTCCCCCAACTTGACTGACATCTGGTTTTCTATCTTTATTAACCAACTCTAGTTTCAATGTAAATTCTAAAGTAAATTGCTTTCATGGAAGCCAGAAAGATTCCTAAGCATAAAGCTTTTGGATACTTGTTGGTAAAAGGAAGTGACCTTGATACAGACACTTAATAGTTTATGCTTAAAATGTTTGTTAGAATCTTCAGGAGCTGAAAAGATGTTGTTACTTTAAGTAATAAAACAACATAAGAGTTAATAGTATAATAAATGAGTTGGGGAAGTTCTCTGGTGAGAAAGGAAACATGGGGTAAAAGGATTTATAAAAACGTAGGCTGGATACTCAGGAGAGATACTGTCTTTAACAAATACCTTCTAGCCACTAGCATACAGAAGAGTGGGGAGGCTGCACCCATACAATGGAGAGAAGAGAATAGAAGGAAAAACAGGTGACTCAGAGCTAGGTTGTCTGAGTGGACTTACCTCAGTGTCTTGTGTCCAAAGGAGGGTTTTAAGTTATGTTTAATACTTGACTGTTAATCTTAAATCTAAGTGAAAGCTAAAACCATACTAAAGTTAGATACAACCAACAGTTCCAACATATCTCAAAAATTAACCAAAAGGGATAAATTATATATAGATATGCTGAGATTCATTGCCAACATTTCTTCTATAAACTGTATTTGACTTTTATTCAGTTTTTAGTAGTTGAAATTGAAACCAGTGTTAATTTGGGCTTGATCTTTGTGGTCTCTTTTTTTTTCCAGTTTATTTATTTTTTATTAAAAATTGCCATCTCCTCCCCTCCTCCTCCCCCTTCCCTCCCCTCCCCTCTACCCATACCCCCACTCCCTCCCTCTCCAGGCCAAAGAGCCATCAGGGTTCTCTACACTATGTTGAGTCCAAGGTCCTCCCAACTCCCTCCAGGCCCAGGAAGGTGAGCAACCAAACTGACAAGGCTCACACAGAGCCCGTCCATGTCGTAGAGACCAAGCCCATCGCCATTGTCCATGACTTCTCGGTCAGCCTCCACCATCAGCCACCCTCAGAGAGTCCGATTTGGTCGCATGTTCCATCAGTCCCATTCCAAGTGGACTTGGTGGTCTCCCATTAGTTCTGTCCTGCCATCTCAGTGGGTGAACGCATCCCTCATGGTTCTGACATTCTTTCTCATGATCTCTCTCCTTCTGCTCCTCATCAGAACTTTGGGAGCTCAGTCCGGTGCTCCAACGTGGGGCTCTGTCTCTATCTCCATCCATCGCCAGGTGAAGGTTAAGGCTCATAGTGAGCCCGTCCACCTACCCCAGGACCCAGCAATCCCACTCTTGGGAATTTACCCAAGAGATGCCCAATCATATTACAAAAGCATCTGTTCAACTATGTTTATAGCAGCATTATTTGTAATAGCCAGAACCTGGAAACAACCTAGATGCCCTTCAGTGGAAGAATGGATGAAGAAAGTGTGGAATATATACATATTAGAGTACTACTCGGCGGTAAAAAAACAATGACATCTTGAATTTTGCATGCAAACGGAGGGAAATAGAAAACACCATCCTGAGTGAGGTAACCCAGGCCCAAAAAGATGAACATGGGATGTACTCACTCATAATTGGGTTCTAGCCATAAATAAAGGACATCGAGCCTATAATTCGTAAAAATCCTAGAGAAGCTATATAAGAAGGTGAACCCAAAGAAAAACATATAGTTATCTTTGTGGTCTCTTAGAGTACTTCTGAAATTCCTATTGAGATGTGTTCTTTAAGGTACTCAGGTTACATAAATGAGATTCTCATCAATGTGTTTGGTATCATCTAGTTCTTCTATTTGAAGTAAAAGGGAGAATACAGATAAATTCTCTTTCTAAGATGAAATGCCCATATTTCCTGTATTTTGAACATGGAATTCTTGGTTCTCAGATTTTCAGATTTTCAATGAATTATGTTCCTGGTTTTCCTGAGTTTCCAGCTTGCAGATACCATATTAAGGGACTTCCTTCTTTACAACCAAACAACTCCCAATTCTAACTAAATTGTTTTTATACCATTCTTTTGGTACTCTTTTTCTGCCTGTTTGATTAGAAGATATCAGTTGTCCCTAAAAATCTACTGTGCCAAATCCTGGGTCCTAAGCTGTTGGTGCTTCAGATTTTGATGAAATTAGCATCCTTAATTTTGGAATGCTAATTTCATCAATGAATGAGCTTGTTGTTGATTTAATAATCTATGGGCTCTTGGAAAGGGATCCTAAGAATGACAGCCCAGCCACATGGGTAAGGCTCAGGCCATGTTGGGCGCCAAAATGTACGTATATTAAAAAGGTCCACAATAGCCCAGAATGGAGTATAATAAAGGTTTATTTGTTTGAAGCTAAAGCTCACAGTAAGGGTAGAGATCCAATGTTCTCTGTAGGTGCTTGAATCTTGGAACCGAATTTAGCAAAAAAGGGGTCATACATGTTTTTCATCCACATGTATAGTACCTCAGACCATGCCCAAATGGACTGGTTTCTAAAAGCTATTGGCTGAAGGAATTCCCACTACACCTAAGAGAAGGAAGTAGGTCACTGGACTATGGCTATGCCTTTGAAGAATATACCTTGTCCCTGGTCACCATTTTCTGCTTTATACTGCTGAAAATTGAGTCCCCTTCCTTCATTATGTTTTTTTCTGTGATATTTCTGCCTTGAATTATGCCTAAAAGCAATGGAGACAGTCAATTACATGCTGAAACCTTTAAAACCACACATAAATAACCCCACCTTCTGTTAATTCCTTTGTCAGGTATTGTATTATAGCAACAAACAACTGACTTACACAATTTATATATATACATATACATATATATAAACATATATGTATATATGTATATATATGTATATATATGTTTATATATATGTATATGTATATATATATATTCATTTTGCATGTAGACAAACTAAATAAGGCCTACAGATGTTTAACAATTCCTAAAATGTTGGTTAGGGTAGGTATCACAACCCATTTTCCTAACAAATGAAATTGCCTCTAAATTTTGTTCCACTTCCTCACAGAGGCTCTTTAGAAACATATCTTACTTTGTTAAAAGATAATCAAATATCAGTTTTTACAATTCAGCTCCTAAATACTTTACCTAAGTGCCTATAAAATAATGAAGTAACCGTGAATGAACAAAATCAATTCTAGAAATGAAGCTATGTCCTAGTTTACTAAGGCTGCCCTAAATATATTTCAGCATGTGTGAGAAGCCTCAGTAGTTCATAGTCTCAGTTTTTGGTGCTGCAACCTGGTGAGGATTATGGTCTTCTGAGGTCACTCTCCTCCAGAAGTTAGCCTCTGTTTTGGAATTACAGTTGGCCATATTCTTTTTTCTGTGTGTACATGCCATTAAAACCATCACTTTTTTGAGGAGATTCATTGTACTTCATGAATCCTACCCATATTACCTCGTTTTATCTCAACTGGCTCTTTAAAGGTCCTTCCACCAATGGCATTCTCATGGGGCATTTGGGATTTAACCTATATATTTTCAAAGAACACAATTCTGCACACACACACAAAATCTATAAAGTAAAATGAATCAAGAGATAACATAAGAGCAAAAGTGTACTATCTTATTTTACGCAATTATACAGAATACCTGAGACAATATGCTTATAAGAAAAGAGATTTAACTCATTGAGCCAGAGGCTGAAAATACAGAAAGCATAACATTAGATCTGTTGAGGATATTCTTGGTTGTAATGTGTCTGGTGGTGCTCAGGATAGATCTGCATGCACAGTGATCATATGGGAAGGAAAAAACACACTGGACCCTTATAAGAATCATGTTGATTCTTTCCAAGTACATGTCCTCGATTATCTAACAATTTCATATTAGGATCTGCCTGTAAGGGTCCCATTGTTTCTTAGTATCATCATATCTTGGACCAAACCTCCAACATTTAAACCTTGAGGGACACACTCAAATCATATCCAGTCCATAGAGCCAATAGATGACATTTTTGTTTTTCAGAGGAACTATGCTTGTTCCCTAGTTTTAAGATATACTTGTTGGACATAAGTGAGCGTTTTCCTGGCCTTTCTCTTTGGGTTATTTGTACCTGTTTATGAGGTAATATAGTGCAGTTTAAGATTGCATACAATGTAGCTAGCATTCTTGTACTTTCTTAGACCACCAGCCCACAAATAATGACATGCAGACTTATTTTGAAAGCTTGGCCTTTAGCTTTTTCTTATCCCAACTAGCTCTTACAATTTCATTAACCCATAATTTTTAATCTACATTCTGCCACATAGCTCAGTTACCTCTCCTGTACCATATGTCTGACTTTGTCTCAGTCTCCCCCTGTATTATCTCCTTCCCCAGAAGTCCCACCATTACTCTCCTGTCTAGCCCTTGGTCATTCACCTCTTTATTACATCAATCACAGTGGCATATCTTCACCCAGTGTAAACAAATATTCCAAAACAATACAATAATTAAGCACAACAGCATACTTTCATCCTTCCTAATATAAACAAACAAACAAACAAGCAATCAGCAAAAAACTCACCAGGAAGTGGTGGCTCATGCCTTCAATACCAGAATTTGGGAGGAAGAGATGGGCAAATCTCTGAGTTCAAGGTCAGCCTGGTCTACAGATTGAGTTCCAGGACAGTCAGGGCCACACAGAGAAACCTTGTTTTGGAAAACCAAAAAACAAGCAAAACAAAACAAAACAAAATAAATAAATAAAAACAAAACCAACAAGAAAATCCCTTAGGCCATGATCTTTCTGATCTAAAGCATTAAAATGCCCAGAGGGCAGAAAAGTACTTTTCCAAAGTTCAAGTATAAGAATTTACACACAACTTATGGATGTATAGAGTTTTTCCTTTTAGAAATATATTTAAGTGTGTGTGTGTGTGTGTCTGTGTGTGTGTGTGTGTGTGTATGTTTGTGTGTGTGTGTCTTTTAGTATGCCAAGTGTGTGTGAGAGTTACAGATGCCAGAAGAGGGTGTTAACTCCTTTGAGACTGGAGTTACAGGTCCTTGTGAACCTCCAATTTGGGTGTCAGGAACTGACTTCAAGGCCCTTGGAAGAGCAGCAAGTACTCTTAACTGTGGAACCATTTCTCTAACTCCATGATTTACTTTTTGTTAATTTCCTTTTGCCACACAAAGCACCTAAAACTACAATTTTAAAAATAGATCTATTTGAGTTTTCTGGGTTTAGGGCTTAATAAAAATATTCTCTTCTTTACAAAAATATTAAATTCTTTCCTTTACCTTTTCCCAATATTTGTATTAATTATTTTCTCCCGTTTGCTCTTGAACTTATGGGAAATTTACTTGGGTTAATGCTCTCCATTAAGTACATCTTATTGTGTAGTGGCCAGGTGCATGAGTTTGAAAGACTAACTGTGTTAAGATCCAGCTTTCACTAATTCTCTTGGTGTGCCTGATGTTCCCTAACTATCAAGTCCCTCAAGTTTCTCAGCATTGTGATAGTGTTCATAATAGTTCCTACTAATAGAATATGTACTGAGTTAACTCGCTGTGCCGGCTAATAGCTAATTACCATATGCTAATACACAAAAGCAGAGACAATAAGTACACTTTCTTTTTTTTTTTTTCTTAACCCATCAGATATAGTCTTGTTGCATGGGTTTGACTGAATGATCTTTAATTGAAGATGATCAATCCACTAGGGTCTTTTTTCTTTTTTTCGTTTTGGTATTTGAGACAGGGTTTCTTTGTAGCATTTGGAACCTGTCCTGGAACTTGTTCTGTAGACCAGGCTCATCTCAGACTCACAGAGATCTGCCTGTGTTTGCCCACCAAGTGCTGGGATTAAAGGTGTGCACCACTTCTGCTCAGCACTGTCGCACTCTTTAAAAAGAATCCTTTCCCCTCTCTCAATACCTCCACGGATTGAGGAGGGACTTGTGTTCATCTTCCATCTTCATGTTGGAATTTTGTCTGTCCTGAGCCTGCACAGTTGTGCATGTTCAGGAAAGTACTGTGAGTTCATGTATGCAAATATCCTACTGTGCCCAGAAAACATTAGATACCTTCCACTACCTATGGTTCTTACAATCCTGATTCATCTTCCACTTCCAATGATTCCTGAGCCTTGGGAGAAGAGAGTATGATACTGGTATTTCATTTAGGGCTGAGCATTCTGCAAGCTTTTATTTTCTATACACTGACCAGTTGTGGGTCTCTGTTAATTACCATCTAATGCAAAAGGAAGCTTCTCTGATGAGGGCTGAACTAATCAATGGGTAAAACGATAAGTCATTAGGAGTTGATTTAAAGTTACAGCCATTTAGCAGAGTAGTAGTGATAAGTTTTTTAGTAGAGCCTATAACTTTTCTGATTAGAGGTTCTTGGTCCCAGTAATGGGTCAGATATGGGTTACACTTTGTGGAGTGCAACATTAATCCAAGCAGAAAGTAGTTGATTACTTCCATGATAATTAATGCCACTATTGAGCCAATGGGTGTGTCTTACCAGGCTGGTCACAGACATGGCTTGAATTGTTTTAAATATTTCTGAATTACTCTCCTTATTCCCTGGGATCCTTGTTGTTTAACTGTTTGAGTACTGTCTTTATAATGTTAGAGTCTAGTTTCACATTATTTTTTTCTTGCCTAATTTTGTTCGGGGTTTTTAATTTATTTAACTTTTACTTACAAACTTAACAGAGTTACAGGAAAATTAATCTGTTATAACTTAAACTTGTAACAAGTTTTTCATCTCCTTTATTTTCTACTGTTTCTTGTCTTTCATGTGCAAACATACAAAAATATAATATTTACTGCTATTATTATTATTATTATTATTGCTGTTATCATTAAAGTTATGGACTTGTTTCACAGATGGATATCTGAACATTCTTTAAAAATTTAAAAAATATTCAAATGCATAGTGATGTGAGAGTCCCCTCTGTGTGTTGCTTGTATTGGTTAATAAATAAAGAAACTGCCTTGGCCTGACAGGGCAGAACTTAGGTAGGTGGAGAAGACAGAACTGAATTCTGGGAGGAAGAAGGCAGAGAGATGCCATGGATCCATGGCTGGAGGTAGATAGCTGAAATTTTCTGGTAGGCCACGACCTCGTGGTGATATACAGATTGGTAGAAATTGGTTACATAAAGATGTAGGAGTTAACCACTAAGAAGCCAGAGCTAATGGGCCAAGCAGTGTTTCTGTTTTTTTTGTTTTGTTTTGTTTTCCCCCATGCACACCACAAGAGGGCGCAAAACCTCGGGACAGATGGCCGAAAGCCACCCTTTCTCAGCCGGGAATTGAACTTTGGACCTCTGGACACGCAGGCGCCCGGTTTAGCCGCTGAGCCACCACTCAGCTCACCAAGCAGTGTTTTAATTAATACAGTTTCTGTGTGGTTATTTTGTGCTGCTAGCCAGGCAGCTAGGATGAACAAGCAGCCTCCTTGCAGCATGCATAGTGTTTAGTTTATGTAGCATTCAGTCATAAGTAGACAGGTGGTTTAAAAATAGCAAGATACTGATAAATATCAGCTATGATGTAACTTTAGTATGACTAAAATGCTTTAATTTAATAAAATAGAATTACATTTTAATAGCCATTTCATACATTTTTCATAACAAAAATAGTTTTATAAATTTTCTAGTTGCTGTAGCATCCATTTATTTCTGTTTCTTGCATTTAATTTGTCTTATATTCTAGTTCTTATAATTACTTACTGGGATAATAATTTTCTACAACTGTGTTCTCTTTATGAAAGCTAGCTTAACTCTTTACTCTTAGCAGATGGAGAATCCATTTGAATAATTATAGGCTTTACAAATACTCTACGGCAGCCAGTAAAATGGCAAATATTAAAAAGGAATAACTTAAACTGAGTGACATGAATACAGAATGCATGAAATGAAAATCCATTAGTGTTGATGTACAAAATAAATGGCAAATAACCCACAGTGATAAATTCAAATTGTTCTAAAAGTATGTTTTATCTTTTTCAAAGGGTTATTTATAAAATTTGAGTAGAGAAAAAATAAAGTATAGGCTATATATTGGCTTTCATTTGTGAGCATGCTGGCAGTTTTGACAATCAAGGAACTATCTATGATTATCAATATATCCAGTTCAGATAGCGACCTGAATGTTATACTCAGTTGTTTAATACATTTACTGAAACATCACATTAAGGTTATACAAATTAAGGACAAGAGAATTCATATCAACTAATGATCCCTAAAATTGCAATTAATAAGTAACAGGAAAATTCTGTTTGCTGCAAATAAACATCTTTTTCTGAGAATGAAACATCTTATATAATAAATGATTAGATTTGCCTTGTGATGATAATGTTATATGTAGAATTCTCAAATGCCAAGTAAATTTGTATGGGGTGGGTTTTCAGAAGTCAGTCTAAATGGAACATCAGGGTGCTATTTAAAACCACATTCAGATTTTCACATAATGCAATACATTTTTATACTACCAATGATTGAAAACAAATTTCACACTTAGTCTAAAAACTTAAACAATTTAAAGGTTCCACTTCAAAATCTGCATAATAAAATTGAGACGCTAAACACTCTCATTTGTTGAATTTTAACATAACATAAATTTTAACATAACATAAATTTTAACATACATGAAAGTGACACAGAACATAATTTGAGATGCCATAGGCTTAATTTTGAATCCTTAATTTTTTAATTTTTATTGATTTTATGAGCTCTACATTTTTCTCTGCTACCCTCTCTGCCTCTCCCCTCCCTTTCAACCCTCTCCCATGGTCCCCATGCTCCCAATTTACTCAGGAGGTCTTGTCTTTTTCTACTTCCCATGTAGATTAGATCCATGTATGTCTCTCTTAGGGTCCTCATTGTTGTGTAGGTTCTCTGGGATTGTGATTTGTGTGCTGGTTTTCTTTGCTTTATGTTTAAAAACCACTTATGAGTGAATACATGTGATAATTGTCTTTCTGTGTTTGGGTTACCTCACTCAAAGTGATATTTTCTAGCTCCATTCATTTTCTTCCAAAATTCAAGCTGTCATTATTTTTTTTTCTGCTGTGTAGTACTCTGTTGTGTAAATATACCACATTTTTCTTATCCATTCTTCAGTTGAGGGGAATTTAGATTGTTTCCAGGTTCTGGATATGACAAACAATGCTGCTATGAACATAGTTGAGCACATGTCCTTGTGGCACAATTGAGCATCCTTTGGATAGATACCCCAAAGTGGTATTACTGGGTCTTGAGGAAGGTTGTTTCCTAATTTTCTGAGAAATCATCACACCAATATCCAAAGGGGCTGTACCAGCTTGTATTCCCACCAGCAATGCAGGAGTGTTCCCTTTACCCCATATGAGCCCTTATTTTTTAACTATATCTTTAGTTTAATTGCCTTAAAACTGTGGTGGTTAAGAACATAAATAAACTATGAGTAGAGCAAAGCCTGATATATTTAGTCAATAAATTTCATCATTTTTTTTCTGGATCTTTGATTTACTATGGAGAAAAATTTCTCCAAAGAACAGAGGATGGATGCCTAGATGATGTAAGAATTGGGCAGGGCAGGAGTACCAGCTGGGAACTGTGCAATAGTACCTTTTTTAAAAAATCACCTATTGGCAAAGGAGAGGCTTTTGAAATGTAGGAAACTGTCATGTCTCTCTAGTTTGGCATTTACCAACTGAATAATAATAAAGAGAACAAGAACTTGACGGTGACCAAGAATGTGAACATCACAGATGAATCTATCACTCTTCTCTACTGTGTGCCCTTCCTTCCACACGCACTACTGTAGGGAATAGCATACATCAACCCTGAGTTTACTTTTCATGCTTGGGTGACATCTCGTATCCTGGCCTTGCTATCACCTCTTGTCATCCTGTCAGCCAATGGAACCTATGGTTCTTAGCACATTCCTGATGCACACATTTCCTTCACATTGTCTCAACTTTGACTTTGTCATTAGACTTATTGCTAATATTTAAGATATCCAATTGTTTTTCTTATCAAACTGACTATATAAGTTAATGTATCTTTGCCAGTGCACTTAAGATGTCTGGTTACTACGGCTCTCATACCTCTTTAGGGAGAGTGAAAACTCCATAACATAATAGTTGGTGTTCTTAGTACTGTTAGAAACATAACTTTGGGGGTATTTTTAGACATGAATTCTACTTCTACAGAAAAATATATGTTGAAAATTTGTATTTTCTTTGGAAATATTAGACTGTGCGGTGATGACATTAAGGAGCATCTCCATGGACAGAAGGAAGTAAACTACAGGATGTGGCAACGGTGCTTGAGATACTTCAGCTGTGTTATGAGAATGAATGATGGCAGATACCCAAAGATAGCATTGCTTGTAGGAGTGCATGGGATAAGGCCAAGAGGAAGACCTCCAAAATGCTGGATAGACAGCATAAAAGAAGACTGTGGAACCTTGGGTATGACAAAAACACAAGCATCAAGACTGCACAGGATAGGAACAAATGGAGAACCTCCATAAATGTCCTGCCCAAGCATGCTTACACATTACTATGGCATAAATGATGATAATGATGATGATGGAAAAAAGGGTTTATGTTAAATCTGTCAGGATTCTCTCCTAAGTGAATTGCTACCTTCAGCCAATTCTGTCATGTATTTGTATGAACATCTATTTATTGAATGTGTGTGTATGTTATGGTGTGGTGTGTGAGTGTATGTGAGTGTGCATGTGCTTGTGTGTGTGTGTGTACCAACTGAGGGTTCTTTATAAATTTAAATGTGCTTACTCTTCTACCCTTGTCTTTTTCAGTTTCTGTCTTGTACTCATTTGAACTTTAGCCCTCACAAAGCTAAAACCTCCACTTTTCCTTCAAAATTCATTTAGAAGAGAGGAGAGGAAGCTGGTTATGGTTTAGAGAGACACAATCACAAACAACAAAATAAAGAACTTGGCAGAGGTGCTTACTGCCAAGACTGGTGTGCTGGCTAGTTTTATGTCAGCTTGATAAAAACTAGAGTTGTCTGTGAGGGAGGGAAGGAGCCTCAGCTGAGAAAATGCCCATATGAGGTCAGGCTGTATGGTAGTTTGTAGGGCATTTTCTTAGTGACTGATGTGAGTGTGAGAGAGCTTACCCCACTGTGGATGAGGTCAACCCTGTTTGTTGTTCCTGAATTCTATAAGTAACCAGGCTGAGCAAGCCAGTAAGCAGCACCTCTCCATGGTTCCATCAGATGGCTCCTGCCTCCAGGTTCCTGCCCTGTTTGAATTCCTTTCCTGACTTACTTCAATGATGAACAGTGATGTGTAAGCTTAAATTAATCAATCACTTTTCTCTCCAAGTTGCTTTTGGTTGTGCTGTTTTATCACGATAATAGAACAATAACTAAGACACTTGAGAACCTGAATTTGGATCTTTGAACATAGATGATGCAAAGAGAGAACCTACTCCACAAAATTTATCCTCTGACCTTCATATGAGGATTCTGTTTCATGTATACACACACACACACACACACACACACACACACACACACACACACACACTCAAGTAAATGCGAATATATGAAAAATTGTTTCTCCATGTTTTGGTTAAGATTGAGCGCTAAAACCAATCACCTAGGAAACCTGACTTTCTAGTTTGAGTGAAAGCCACACCCTCCTGTGTTCTTTTAGCACCTGGAACAAACCTCATTTTATCTTTTATCTCTCGTGTATCTTTTCCTTTAAGCTTGAGAAGAGGAAGTTTGTTTACCTTTGTGTTTTTGCAGCCTTGTGAAATGCCAGGCACACCGCACTCAATAAATATTAATGACTAAAGCTATGAAAAATGCATGTGACAGCTCAGTCCTGCATGCACAGAAGAATGGAACATGCACAGAATGAAGCAGACTCACATCTTGCTTTGCATACCTTTGATCATAAAAGTTACATGTTGAATCATAGGCAATTAAATGTTGTTACCTGGTCCTAACTAATGGGGAAATAGCAATCTTTTTTAAAATAAAAATTTAAATTATAATACACAACTAAATGGGATTATCTGATATGTATTATAGGTAAAAATATTGTAACAATCCTAGCAGGAGTGAAGATAATCTATGGAGACACTTGTTCTCCTTGGCTATCAGACTAAGAAAACAATGATATTCATGGAATTAGAATTTTTCTAGTCTCTTATGGTTTCTATTGCTATTATAAAACACTATCACCAAAAACAACTTGGGAAGGAAAAGGTTTATTTTACCTTACAAATTTCATCTCAAAATTCACCAGCGGGAACTCAGGGTAGCAATCTAGAGGCAGAAACATGCAGATGCCACGGAGTAGTGCTACTCACTAGTTTCTCCATATGTCGTGTTTGGCTTGCTCTCTTATAGAACCCAGGAATACCAGCGTAGGTGTTGCAATGCTGACAGTGAGCTGGGCCCTCCCGTATTAATCATTAATCGAGAAAATGATTGCTCAGACCACAGACTTGTCCACAGTCTAATCTTGTGGGGACATTTTCTCAGTTGAGTTTCCTTTCCTCTACCCAATGACTCCAGATTGTATCAAGTTGACACAAAATTAACCAGGAAACCTAAGAATTTCATTCCGGGACAGGGAAAAGAGTAAATCCTGGTGCCAGTGAAAGGAAGAACTAAACTTATTTGACCACTGTGCAGGGTCAGCCTGAATCTAGACAATGATGGGTCAGTGATGGACAAGATTACACCTTGACCAAGGTTTAGTTGTGTAAACCTCCAGCTCTCTATTTAAACCTAAACATTAGTTAAGACCCCAAACATGAACCAGAGAGGGTATCACTTGACCTATTTACATATTTCTTTTCCTAATGTAGTCAAATTGAATATATTAACTTCTTTGATTTTCACCATTACTTGAAAGAAAATGGCCCGCAAAGAGAGAGGTACTATTAGGAGGCATGACTTTGCTGGAGTAGGTATGGCCTTGTTGGAGGAAGTATGTTACTGTGGAGGCAAATTTGAGGTCTCATATATGCTTAAGATACTGTCTAGTTTCTCAGTTTATTTCTTGTTGCTTTATATCAATATGTAAGTGATGTGGGATTTCCCTCTGTATGCTTGAATACCATTAATGAATAAAGAAACTTCTTTGGACCTATAGCAGGGAGATCTTAGGGAGTTAGAGAAGACAGAACTGAATGCTGGGAGAAAGAAGGGCGGAGTCAGAGAGAAGCAATGTAGGTCCCGCTGGAGCCAGAAGGAACTTTACCTGGTAAGCCACGCCATGAAGTGATACACGGATTACTAGAAATGGGTTAAATTAAGATGTAAGAGTTAGCCAATTAGAAGTTAGAGCTAATGGGCCAAGCAGTGTTTTAAATAATATGGTTTCTATGTGGTTATTTTGGTTCTGGGCAGCAGGGACAAACAAGCAGCCTCCTACATGTAAGGACTCTCAGCTCCAGCATCGTGTCTGCCTATATGCTGCCTTGCTTACTGCCATGATGAAGAACTGAACCTCTTACCTGTAAGCGAGCCAGCCTAGTTAAATGTCTTTCTTTATAAGAGTTACTATGGTCATAGTGTCTCTTCGCAGCAATAGAAACCGTAATTAGGACAACCTATATCTTTCATTAGCCTGTTGAGGGTAGGTGGCTGAGCCTAGCCTATCAGGGCACAACTTTTGGCCCTAACTACTATGATAAGAATAAGAGAAAGGACAAGATTGTTTCCAGGTTCTCACAATGAATTCTTCAAGAATGCTACCAATTTAAAGTATTTTATAATTAGAATGGAAATGTATTTGGTGTTATTGATACTCGCTGGTAGATAGCTTTGTGGATTTTTGCATATCTGCATATTTTCTGAGAAAAGACACTGATTGACATTTTTTCTAAATAATCTTTTCAAAGGTATTTATAAAACTCAAAGATTTAGATTTGGTTCTTATAGTACAAGAAATATAATGTCTATTCTGAGAATAGGCATAAAGCTAGATATAAAATGAAGAGGTGTCTCAAACTTTGGGTTACACACCTGAAGTTTATTTTACTTCTTGTACAGGACCACCAGGCTCCTCTTTATGTCACCTAGTGGCAATGGGGCTTTGAACATCATCATAGATGCCAATGCAGTGGTTAGTAACAATGATGTGAGTTGTAAATGGTTGGGTGTCTCTGCCACACATGTCTCAGGGATTCTACTACAGCCATGAAATGGTGAGAACTTAAAATCCAGTGTCACATGTTGAATATAATCTCAAAGGTGTTATTGACAATGATGATCACGATATTTGTGATTCTAATGTAAAGGAAGCACTTTAAAATTTTTGGAGAATTTTACATTTCCTCCTTTAGTTAGGCTGTATTAAATTGCATTGAAGTCCTGCCTAGATCTGAAAGAAGCACCATAATTAGATAGTTTACACAGTACTGACTTATTGGATGATGTCATACAGAGAACTGAATAACTAACTCTGTGGTATGAGGTACAATGCATGAATATGGTCATTTTTTTTTGTTCCAGAGAATAAAAAATGAGGTAAGTGGTACTCTTATCACTTTAATCTACAGGACTGAAATAGCCTATTAATACCAAGTAATTTTTAGTACAGATAGTTCAGGCCCCTGAGAAGACTTGTTCAAATTATCTCTTTAAAGAAAATAGATTATGTTGTTGCTGCTGCTAGTATTGTCTTGTTGGAGAGACTATCTTGTTCTTTAGATGATGTTTTCAAAGAATAGCACGCTATCAGCGAAAAGAAGAAACAAGAAGAATCAGAGAGCTCATTTGATTTTTCACAGGAAGGAAACATTTATTTTAGTAGCAACACAAAGCAGAGAAAATGAATGATTCCTGTGGTTTTTAGAACCAAGCTTTTATCCTGTTAGAACCATTGTCAAAAAAAAGTGAAGCACGTTTTCATTCTGAATGTGATAAATTGTTCTCAGAGATTTGCTGCTCTACTCAATTGCTCTAAGATACTATTGCTCGTCGACAATAGGGCCTTTTGAAAGGTAGAAAATAAAGTAATTGAAGGGTAAATAGCTTACAAGCTTGGATGGTTAACAATCAGAGGATGACTCACTGCTGAATAGATGTCCTATCAGAGAGTTTTTCTTGAGTTTCTTTCTGTGCCCTGTAACAGACAGCTGAACTGAAAACCTGGCAGACACTGATAGTTTGGGGTCTGCAGTGTTTTAGGATGTACCATGGAAAGCAGAGAGCCGGGCGGTGGTGGCGCACGCCTTTAATCCCAGCACTTGGGAGGCAGAGGCAGGCGGATCTCTGTGAGTTCGAGACCAGCCTGGTCTACAAGAGCTAGTTCCAGGACAGGCTCCAAAGCTACAGAGAAACCCTGTCTCGAAAAACCAAAAAAAAAAAAAAAAGAAAGCAGAGAAATATGGCTTACCTGAGGAAGTGAGTGTAAAGGCTTGGAACAGAAAGTAGAGACTCACACCTGCATGACTAGTAATTTTCAATCCCCTGGCTCAGCTCCTTATTGCTAACCACTGTGTGTGATTTCCACAGCATGGCAAAACCATGGGTTTATCCACACAAAAAGTGATAATGTATTTAAGTGGCTTACGTTTCTGCCATTCTGATGTTTAGAAACTTTTGAATGATTTTGCTATTTTGTTTAATAATAATGGGCTTCAATGATGTTCACACTGACCCTTCATATTTAAATTTATTGTTTCAAATGACTTGCTATTTCTGAATGGAGAGATAAATATTGTAAAAGAAGTAAGCTTAATGCTAGATGCCTTTTCTACTCTGCATTTTTGTGTTGACCTTTGCACCCCATGATTCAATATTAAACACAGAAGTAACTTGACATTTTCTTGAAATGAACTGTAGTGCATATTATTGGAACAAATTCATCAATGAATGCCTTGCAATTTTGTTCATTGCATTTTGCCTCTTGCTCCCTGTCAACTTCACTATTTTAAAAAAAAATTCACATGACATTTATATAAATATGTAAATCTATGTAGCAGAAATAAAATCTGTATATTTACAAACCTGTATAACAGAAGCTTGAAAACTTTGAGTTTTTCTGATTTGGGCTTCCTGGATTTAGGATTTTCATGTGGATTTTAGTGTAGAAAACTAGTTGGTTCTTGTGATTATGTGATGAAGGTTATTCACAATAGCTAAAACAAAGAAGGAATACCTAAATATCAATTGACATATGAATGGAAAGAGAAAACAAAAGTGTGTGAGCCTGCATATGAAATGGAATTTATGTGGTAGAACACTGTTCTATTTTATGCAAGAAGGGAAGAAGCCATTTGCTAAAGAAGGGATGGACCTGTAGTATATAATGATGCTAGAAGTTCTTCCTGTTCTGGATTTTCAGTTATGAGAAGGAAGTAAGTTCTAGAGCTATAGTGTAGAACTCTGTGCTATGCTTTATAATACTCTCATGCATAAATGAAGAATTGGCAGAAGGATTGGTATTATATTAGTGTTGTTACTACAATTATTAAACACAGATAAGGGATGGAGAAATGGCTTCTTCAAAAGAATTCTTCCTGTACAACCATGAGGACCAAAGTTTTATTTCCAAGAACCCATATAAAAGCTGGGCAAAGTGGTAGGTATTTATAATTTCAGTACTCATATGATAAAATAAAAGATAGATTTCATTGCATCCTCAGAAGCCCCAAGTTTGACTAGCATATGCTATGGTATATCTTGTCTCAAATATTGTAGAAAGGAAGAACCTAAGGTTATCTTCTAACCTTCACACATATACAGTAGTATACAAACACGCACACCATGTACCCCTGAGTCTGCACAAGCACATACATGCCATCCCCTCCCGTACACATAGTAGACTAGTTTTTGAAATTCCATTATATCTCTGATATTGTACATGATGAAGTGAAAAATGGATCTGGGAAATGATATTACTTAATATTCAAGCACATTTTGTTTGAAATAAGTGTATTTGCTCTTATTGATAATACTAAGTACTCATGTATTAATTCACTGCAATAAGTCTTAACACATACCTTCTACTAGCCCATCATGTTCTCATTAATTAAAGAGCACACCATGTCCTAGAGATGTCCCAGGATACAGTGGAACTGCATTCAAAGTGGATATGCCAATTACAGAGTTCTTGGGACAGTCACAGATGGAATACAGCCCTGCCCAAGGGCCAGCGATACTACTGTCTTTGTGAGCATCAGGAGTTAGCAAGTGTTAAGGAACTTGGAGTTACTAATCCTGAAGTGAAGGAAAGTTTTTAGTGGGCATTCATCATGGAAGGCAGAATATGTATTTGTCTGTTTCTGACTCCCCAAGACAATTTCTAATTTCACTGAAGTTTTATTTTTGCAAGCTTGAGAAGTTTGTGAGCTCTTCTGAGATGCTAATGTAGGCAGTGATAATGTAGGCCACAGGATACTTATTTTATATCTAATATGTGGGATCCTGGTGTAAAGTCAACTGTTAGGAGATGGCTCTATATTGAATTGTGACTCTCTCAATATTTGTGTTGCAGTTATAACCTCCAATGTTGTTATCTAGCTGTATCTTTGGCTTCTGTTTCCTTATGACCTGCTTGTCTCCTGTGCAAAGGAAAGGAAGAGTGAATTCCACAAAACACAAGTGGAGGTCAGAACACAATTTGAAGTGATTGTGACTATTCTTACACAATAAGTGTTCCAGGGATTAGATTCTGGTCATCATGCTTGGTGGCAAGTACCTTACGCACTAAAGCATTTCAGTTGCCTAGAAATGCATTTTAAAGGAGAGGCCATAAACTTGAAAGAGAGCAATGAAGGGTACGGGAGGTTTTGGAAGAAAAAAAGAGAAGGGAGAAATGAAAAATTTAATTGTATTAGAATGTCAAAATAATTTAAATAAAAGTGATAATAGCACAGTTGGTGGTCAAAGCTTAAAAGGATGATGTTGTCTACATATTATTTAATCTTGTAAATGTCTTATGCATATAACTTAAGTTATGCAGTAACTTAAGTCCATATCACAGACAACATTTTTTCATAAAACATCCTTTTTTCACAAAACAGTGTCTCTCATTGCAAACATGTTTTAATAACTTGTAGTTAATTCTTTACTTTGCTCATAGAAAGCATGGAACTCCCATCATGTGCAGTTCTTGTTATTTAGAAGAGAAACAATCACACTTCCCAAGAAAAATAAAAAAATGAATCCGATTGACAGGAGGGAATGCAGAACCATCTGCTTTGCTTCCAGAGTCCAGCAGACCAGGAGGTTTGGAAATTAGCCTGGTAAAGCCTTTGGCCTTTCTTGTTTGGATTTTGACACTGTACAAATTGAGAACAATCAGATTGGAGAAGGCTTACGAATTAATGATCATGTTTAATGTTTTTTTCCTTTTTTATTATTAAAAATTTCCACCTCCTCCCCGCCTCACATTTCCCCTCCCTCTCCAGTGCAAAGAGCAGTAAGGGTTCCCTGCCCTGTGGGAAGTCCACAGTCCTCCCCCCCTCCATCCAGGTCTAGGAAGGTGAGCATCCAAACAGGCTAGGCCCCTCCAAAGCCAGTGTATGTAGTAGGATACAAATCCAGTGCCATTGTCCTTGGCTTTTCAGCAGCCTTCATTGTCCGCCATGTTCAGGGAGTCCGGTTTTATCCTGTGCTTTTTCAGTCCCAGTCCAGCTTAAAAGATACGGCAGTATAGAGGTTGGATGAAGATGTCTGGTCAGTCTGTACCTGTTAATTTGGCTCCTCTCCTTTCTCTTAAGTCATATGATTGGTTTCAGAAAATATAATTATATCCATAGAGATTGGTATTTTCATAAATCTTAGAGGATATTAAATATAGATAAAGCAATAGTTTTCTTCATGTAAGTCTACCAAGCAATGAAACAAAATGAGGTGAAACAAAATTTTAGTGAAATATCAAAGGACTCAAATTATGATCTACTTTTCTATATCTATCATCTGTCACCTATCTAACACCTACCTATCATCTATCTATTATCTATTTATGTGTCTATCGTCTATCCTTTTCATCAGTATATTACCTGTCATATTTCATCATCTATTTTCTATCAACTTTCAATAGTCTATTTAACCTTCTGTACCCCTATGAAATTTCAGTTTTAAAGACAACTGAAAAATATTAAAAATTTCATTTAGTGTTTAACCTAACTAACATTTATAAAGAACGTTTACTATTAAGCTTTCTGTCACCTGTCATTTTGCTTCTTTTTATTTAGATCATTTATTCCTGTAGACATGTTCTTTTGTTAAAGCATGACTTTTGCATAAAGAATGATTGTGTAGCACTAAGCATATCAACAAACCTGTCATGCCTTATTTGAAGCTCTATTTAATTGCTTTGCTATGGTCTGTAGCAGGTTTCTCTGTCATATGTCATTAATTCTTATTAATTCTCTGGAATTTCAAACCATACAAGGGATACAAGTCTGTTGAAGCAAGTGATATGATATAGCATAAAGATGAGTGATGTGAAGTTCTCCTAGTCCATTCTCATCAAGGTTCACTGTGGCATTTCCATGTGTATTTTTCACTTGTGACTCCATACCTCTTAGGCTTGGTCTACAAGCTTGTTTCCCTCCTCTCTTCCTTGAGAGGTACAGACATATGTATCACACTTTCTGTAGCATATTTTACTTGTGACTTACTACATTTGCATCTTTGCTCTGGTAACATGAAATGGAATAGGACAGAGCAGCTCACTTACCCTGTCATCCTCATGGATGTTGGATTTGACTATTTACTTCATACAATATATTTGGAAATATGAATCACCTCCATATGTTTCTTCTTCTTCTTCTTCTTCTTCTTCTTCTTCTTCTTCTTCTTCTTCTTCTTCTTCTTCTTCTTCTTCATTCTTCTTCTGCTTTCCCTTAAGTCTGAAGCTTCTTCCTCACTCATGCCTCCTCCTCCGTCATCCTCTTCCGCCTCCTCCGCTTCCCTCATCCTCTCTCTTTCCTCTTCCTCTTCCTCCTCCTCCTCCTCCTCCTCCTCCTCCTCCTCCTTTTTCCTCCTCTTCTTCCTCCTCCTTCTTCCTATTTCTCCTCCTCCCCCCTCTCTGTGTGGAAGGAGGCTTTATTGGTTACAAACATTACTGTTACACACACTCCTCAGAGAGCTTTTATCTCAGTTCACAGCACCATTCTACCTACTTTACCCGTTAGAGCCAAAAAAAAAAAATCCTTACAAGAACATATTTTCTGTTGTGCTGCAGATTATTACCACAGATATCTGGTATAGCCTTGCTCTTTAATTTCTCTTTTCAGTAGGCTCTTGTTTTTGAGTGCCATACTGTGGAGTTTTCCATGCTTTTATATACTTGGTTTTCTCAAGGTTAGGGGATATCTTAATTCTATCACGGGAATCTTTCTTCTAGCTTCCAGGGCCATCTTTAACACCATTCAAATTGTCTTTTCTCTGTGAAGAGGCGAGTGACTTTTATGTTCTTTAGATACACCTTCTTGGCTGTATTCCATGTGTTTAATCAGAGTAGTCATAAGTATATTGTTTTTGGAGAAGCACATTTGTATTTGATTTATTTTTTAAAACAGCATCAAGAAGTAGGTGGAACACAAAGAAATCTAAGTCATCCTAACACAGATATGTTTTTATTCATGATTATTGTAGTATTTTTCACAATGGCTAAGATGAAACCATTCTAGATGCCCATCACAGATGAGATGTGGTATACATAAATGACGTAGTTATATTGAGCCATAAAGAATAAGATTATGTCACTTTCAGTGATATGTATGAAATGAGATCATCACGTTAAGAAAAGTAAATCAGATTCAGTGTACATAAGGGTTTTTCACACATATATGGAAGCTAGATTGATGTCACAGATATGCAGTATAAAAATGAGGAGGACTACGTGGAGATAAGAAGAGATTAAAGGGAGAGTGAGGAGAACAAGATGCGAAAATAGAATGGGGCTGTTGAAGAAATAAAAAGAACCTGCCACAGTAGGGACAAGAAAGGAGAATGGATGGATGAATATGAGCAAAGAACAATTACATACACATATGAAAATATCAAAATGAAAGCTATTTTGTATGCTAAGTGAAAATAATGATTAAAATGAAAAGAAGCCAAGGGAAAAAGAGACAATTGCTGTTCCTGTTTTTCACCTGGAAGAGCCGAACATGGTGGAGTAAGCTCGACTCTGCTGTGATTGCTACTAGTTGAACTCCTGGGTGAAATCTTGTACTCATACTCCTGTTTCCACACACCAGCTGTCCTCTGTGAACCCTCTTGAGTCATCTGGGACAAATAACTAAAAATCAAACTTGTAGGTCTATCTTTCCATTCCTGAACCCAGAGGGAAGCTGGCTTTGGACACCGAAAGAGCTACAATGCTTTATAGAAATCCCCTAAATTCCTCCTCAAGAAAATACTCATACAAGTTTGCAGAACATTTTTATTTTCTCTATAGTTTAGTTTTTGATACAAGGTTTGGTTCTATTTGGACTTCCCCCAAGCATATTCTGCTGGGTTTGTAAGTGTGGAAAGATCAGTTGTAGGCCCTTGACTCTCCCAGAGTTCTGCAGGGTGATGAAGCAGTCTTCAGGGTCTTTATTTTCCCCTCACTCTAAATAATCCCACCAAGGCTTCAGTGAAACAGATAAGTCCTCCACCAACTCTGAATTCAGTACATTTAGATTTTTTCCACACTGGACTTTGGACATCCCAGGACATAATGTCTCTCAGGCCTCAGCTATCCCATTTGGGAAGTCTGAAAATTTTAAAATTTTCATGGTACTCTGTTCTTAAATCTTAAATTCTTTCACAGACGCTATGTTTTGATTATTACCATGAAAGGGAACTCTGATGGTGAGAAGACAGTGGTATAATGTCATCATTGTATTCTGTATAAGTTGGGGGACACAATTTCAGATGAATATATGCTTTATAATTGAAACAAGTTATCTAAGAAAAAGATTACAAAGAAAAGTGTGTATAGTTTAGAACAATATTACAGAACTAACTAATCAACTTTTAGATAGTCTGTCTGACAATTCTCTTTAATCATGTATTCTATGTAACTCAGTTTAATTTTTCATACCATTATAAACCATGGGCATTCTTTTAAGTATATGCTAACACAATGCATGCATGTACACACAGAGAGACACACACACACACATGCACACACATGATCACAGTCATTCGTTGCCGGTTTTGTCTTTGTGAAAGTGTGGTCCATAAAACCTGAAACCAGATAATACACAGGAGTTCAACAGATGCTTATTTTATCTTAATGCGTGGCATCAAGATATTTTCTTGGAGGATTCTCTTAGAGAAACTAGAGGTTCTTTTTGACTTTGATGTCCCATAATTGTGTTAATGTCACTCACAGAACTAGAAAAAATAAGGCTGAGTTGTCTAAAATTCAAGCACACAGAAGAATCATTGAGCGTTTTTAAAATATGGGCTTCTGGGAAGGGGAAATGATTCAGTGGGTATGGCATACGTCACAAAGATGTGAAGATCTGTTCTGTTTGAATCTCAAGACCCCATGTAAAGGCCAGATGTAGTCTTATTTATCTGTCTGTAATCTCTGTGTTGCTATGGCAAAAAGGGAGGTGTAGAGAGGAAAATCTCTGGAAGCTTGAGGCCAGCTAGATTAGTAAGGAGTGCTATTGCAAACATAACAATTAAATTACAGTCTCAATCAAGGTAAAAGGCAAAAGCCAACATCGAAGGTCATCCTCTAACCTCTACATGGTCACCATGACATGTTTACTCTAGCATACACATACAGGGTATGTACATACATTCACACACTCACAGACAAATAAAAATAAATGTAGGCTTCCAAGTTCCCCTTCTAAAATTTCTGATTTAGTAGGTTAGGGAGTTTTCAGGTCAAGGACATACAAGCATTTCTCACGAGCTGTGTGTGGTATGCTGATGAGGTTAATTTAAGAACTGTATCTTAAGGGTTACTGCCCTAGATAATATCTGAGTTTCTATAAATTATAATAGTTTGTGACCAAGAGTAAGGGAATGATCCATATCAATGTACTGTCAATAAACCACGTAGCTTGGAACTCCTCATAATTAGCAACAAGATGGAGTATGCTTTTATAAGTCCCCTGGCAACTTCTGAGCAGGTTTGCATAAAACATTATAGGATTTATAGGCATTTATTATAGGAATTCAAAACTGAATGCATAATGGGTTTGATAAGCTAGTGTTTACATTTTAGAAATTTATAAGGATGTAACAGCAATCCAATTTCCGAATATGCTTCTCCCTTGACATAAAGATTTTATACAATAATCATCTCAGCGGTGTCTGCCTCTGATTGCCTAGTGTGCTCTGCGAAATACTGATCCTTAAGGCTGATGATCATAGGACTATCATGACTGCTAAGTGAGGTTCATACTATAGTTCTGGTTTTCATAAAATAAATCAAAATGCACATATTTGACCAGTATTGCTTGTTTGTAGCCAGGAAAGGAGTTGCAAAATTTGTTTAACTGTTAATGTGCTGGCTTCATATATTCTGAAGGAAGTATTCATATTTTCTGCATAATAAATATGAGGTAAGCTCATTAATTACACTGGGATTAATGTGTCATTTTGTATAGATGTTCCAAAGATAATTTGCATTGAATATTTGACCTTTTATGTTATTATATGTTGTAACAGGCCAACATTTAACATATATCATAAACCCAAAAATATAAACAGCAACATTTTTTATTCAGTTGCCTTCCAGTAAGAATTTCTATGCACCATAACCTTCTAAGGCAGCATAATAATGCTAATTTCTAAACTATGGGTATTCTATTAATGACAGAATTTGTCCTACTAACTGTAAATAGAGTAAATACTTTTCTTTAGCTTAGACTATACTGAACTTGATAAAAAGCTTTTAGATAGGAGAGGCATTTAAATGAGCAGAATAAAAATTTCAGTTTACACCTTTATAATAGACAGAAAAAGTTCTTGAATAAAAAGAGACTCTCAAATATCGCCCTGTGCATGTGAGGAGGTACAGGAGGATTTCAAGGAAAGGTAGCTCTGAGGAGCTGGAGGGCAGAAGCAAAAACTGAAGGTGAAATAATACTATTTCAATCAAGACTTTAAAAAAGTAAGCAGTAAAACATAAGACATTATCTCCTTTTGCTATTAGATTAAATATTTAAAAAATAAATTTCAATAAACTTACTTTCAAAGGTCAAATAATGAGAAGTTAATGTAAGATGTCAAATTCTTTTTCCTTAATAATAAAAAAAATGTTTGAAAGGTCAGATGATTATAATTGCTTTTCTTACAGTTTACTTTGTAAAATTTTCAGTTAATCCTTCAAATATATATGATGATATTTTCTGGAAACCATGTGTGGCTTAATAGCCTGCAATTACTAAGCATTGTATATTTGCATATTTCTGCATATTGTGATGGCTCATTTTAATGTCAACTGGTCACACATGACACTCAACTGAAAAGGGAGCCTCACCTGTAGAATTGTCCCTCTTGTCTTAATTGATGTGAGAAGAACAAACTCCTGAGGGTAGTGTGTGGGTGGCAACCAAGATAAGGGGGGTGGCAACAAGAGCTGCTACTCACTTTGTGCTGACTTAATCTTCCCTCTTACTTAAGGGCCTTCTCTCTTCCCACAGAGATGATTCAGCCTGTTGCTGAGGCTGCTTCCACTGATGATATTAAAAGTAATGCTTCCAGGCTTCCTTCACTAAGGACCAGTGGCTCCCCTTGTGAACTATGCAAATACTTCTCCAGTGTGAGACAATCACTATGGGACTGCTCCAGCTGATGAGGGCTTAGTCTCAAGGACTAAAACATTTAAGGCTCTCAGCATCTCAGACAAGATACAACTTGTTAATATTTTAATGTTGGACTAATTAATAAACTCTGTTTTTGTCTCTCTTTCTCTTTACATGCATACATACACATATACATCACAACCATCATCATCATCATCACCACCACCACCATCATCATCTTTTTTGGCTCTGTTTCCCTAGAGAACCCTGACTAATAAATACATGTATATATTATACATACATATAAAACTGATTTTATATTACTTTAGGATTTATGTTGGATAAAACTGTTGAGAAACAGTGTGTTCTGTTATGTATTTTTCTTCACTGTCATGGTTTCATGGAATATTAAAAAGATCACACAACTATAGAAACAGGTTAAATTACAATTATGGCACCACCAATTTTGCATGTGGCTATGTCATTTTAAAAATAACTACATCTGTTTCACCTTTTTCATCAGCATTTTATTTCTTAGATCATTGCTGCTCATTTCTCACTTTTTGTGACATGTCTCAATGACTATCAAGAGCACCTTCAAACCTTGTGCTCCCCTTCCAACCACTATTCACCAACAGGAAAATAGAGTCGTAATAAAAGCACTCACGAACTGTAACTCCCTGAGATGAAAATGCTTCTACAGAACTATTTTAGGATCTCAGCTGTATGTCCTCCTTTGGACTACAATGTACTTAAAGCAGAGCTGTGTTCCTTTATGTCCTGTGCATCTTCTGATTTACTGATAGCCCTTAATCACATAGTCATTAGTGGCTTCCTAGTCTCTCATCCATTTGACTCCATTTTGGTAGTGAAATTTTATTAATCACAATTTGCTCTTAACTTTCATAGTATAACGATTCATCTTACTTAAATAGTTGAAGTTTATTTTAACCTATTGTTTCCACTCTTTTATATCCAAGCCCATGGATATCCCTTTGGTAGATAACTCACCAAAATCCAAGTCAGAGAGAATCTGACTCATGCACAACATCTAAACTGGTTATCTGTCTAGGTCTGACAATCAAGCACTTAGGTTAAAAAGAAACATTTGATAATAAGCTTTTAACAGGCGCTTGAGCTGGAATCTAAGGTTCCATGTGTGCTAGGCAAATGCTTTAGTACAAAACTCTGCAGATTCCTTAGGGTTCTCTGAGGAAGGGTAAAAAAGCTGTTTAGTTAGAGGCAAAACCAGTTATGTCCTGATTCTTATACTCTGTGCTGTAATTGTGGTCATAGGTTACAGATAGAAATAGCAACCACAACAGAAATTCTTCTTCTAAAGGATTTGTGTGAGAGATACATGGACATGAAACAAGTAACAATTATGTGCATTCAGGTCACCAAAATTCCAGTGCATAGACAGAAAAAAAAACAAGAATTCAATGAGTAAGGAATTTCTTGGTATCTCTTTTAAGTCTTCATATTTTTAATTAAAAGGACTCAAAGGAATAAATGAGAATTCATAACTGTTATAGATATGAAAGCTCTGCATCCAGATAGATAGTTTTCATAAATTAACTGTTGATAAAAGGACATTTTCTAAACTCTTCAAGCATAGACTTGCCTTCAGTGATCTCATCAGTTGGCTTGCTTTGAAGCTCTAAGCTGCTTTGGGCATCTGGCATTAGGAAACTCTAAGTCTGATCCCTCATTGTGTCTTTGAATACACTTTAGACTCTCAAAACCTTAGACCTTCATTAACAAACTGAAGCAACAAACGAATTTAAAAACTTTGATTTGGTTGTTTGGTTTGTTCTCTTTGAGCAGTCCATCATCAGAAAAACAACCTCTGCAGTTTTGTGGAGAGAACAACCCTTTCTCTGAATTCTCTTTATGGAGTTACTGTTGTTTTTATTTGACTGGATTGTATTTGAATGATAATTTATTTACAGTAGACTTTTGGATAATGTATTCTCCAATACCTTTCTGTATCTCCCTTTAGGCTTTTCTACACCCATCTTCCAAAGTGTGAGTTGGAGCCATTTCTCTGAGAGATCTTGGCTACTTATTAGATCCTTCTGGAATTTCTTTCATCAGATTATCAAGGTTGGACAGGTTTTGCAAGGACATAAATTATCTTACTTTGCCCCAGCACATTTTAAATCCATTTTATCACAGTTAATGTGTTTACCTCTCCTGTGACTGCAGGTTGTTTGCATTTTATTCAGAGGGAATTTTTCCAATGCTCTATAAAACACGCTTTTCCTTTACCTACTAGTAACTTTAGGAAAATCATTATCAAACATGTGTTGTATTACTAGCAAACATGCTACTAACAAAAAAGCATTTGAAAAACACATTACTATAGCCACCAATATTATATGGAACACTGTAGAAATTTTAATTTGTCAGTGTACTCCTTTGAGAGAGTCCACAGAGGTGAGCCTGTTTCTCCTTGACTGGATGTTAGAGTCTGGGCTTATTTTTGCTCTTTCAAAGTTATTCACAACAGGTGTGGCTATAAATGAGCGATTCTGACTCAGGGTGTGGTTAATTAGTATTTTGGGTATAGAGGTGAATCCATTCCACCTGGACCAAAGGTTGGAGAATTCAAATCTATTATATCATGTTAATGAGGTCTGTTGAATCCCTCCTCCTCTTTTGGAGTGAAGTATATAAACATGTGGAAAATAAATGAGGGCAGATTCAGAGTTCAATATTCACTGAAAGTCCCTCCAGATGCTTTTCTATGTTTCTGTCTCTTATTTCTCTCATATTTCTGTTCATTTGGTTCATAATTCTAATCCTCATGCTCCTATCCTGGAATGTATGGATTTCATCAAGACTGGTATTCAACACTCCTTTAATATTCAAAGGTTATTTTTTAAAAATATATTTTTAAATGTTTATTTTTTTATATGTATGGATGTTTACCTGCCTGTATGACTATGCACCATGTATATGCAGTGCCTACAGAGGAGGGAGGAGGGATCCTCTAGGATTGGAGTTTCAGATGGTTGTGAGCCACCATATGGATGCTGGGAATTGGACCCAGATTTTTTTGATAAGCAATCAGAGCTCTTAACTTTTGAGCCATCTCTCCAGCCCCACAGGTTATTTAATAACACAGTCAATAATTCTGGGAGTTGAGGAGGTAGGAAGTCTGCATAATTAGGTAAATTACCACAAAATATCACAGTCAATGTAAAAATGAGACAACTTTTACTAATGGACATGTATTTTTTATTTTAACTGATGGACTATTAATCTATCTTCCATGCATTTTAATAGAAACAAATTCTCACATGTTCTTTATCTTTTTTAAATAAGAACAAAGAAGTTGTTTCTACTGCCATTGGTTTAAATTTTTATAAAAAGAAGTTCATTTTTATCTTATTTTAATAGATAATTTTTCATAGAAATTTGGGACTAGGTACATTCATAACATGTATATGTTAGAGGTCAGATTTACAAAAGGAAAAAAGACACAGTTTCTGCACTCTTTGAACTTTCAGTGTACTGTAGAAGTTGTCAGGGCACAGTTAGACATATGACTGTACCAAGCACATTGTGGCTATAACAAAATGCCAAAAAATATACCTCGGTATGTTCCGGCCATGGTGGGAGTACACAGTGAGTGTGTGTGTTGTATGAATAATAAAAATCCAGAGACAGATATTGGGATTCAAGCTGAAGATCAGAAAAGCAAAGCACCAACCACTAGAGAGATCTTTTACCTCTACCAGATGTTCAGCCTGAAAGGGCAAGATCCTGTCTCCATGAGTTTTCAAACTCCATACTCTACTGAGTTCCTGTCTCTTTCTCTTTATATTACTCTCTCTGCCCAGCCATATCATTCCTGTCTCCACCTTACTAGTGCAGGGATTAAAGGTGTGTGATCCCAAGTGCTGGGATTCAAAGGGTGAGCCACCACCACCTGGATCTCTTTCTGAATCAATGTTATGTAGCCCAGAGTAGCCTTGAACTCATAGAGATCCATCTGCCTCTGTCTCTCAAGTCCTGGGATTAAAGGTGTCTGTGACCACTCCCTGGCCTGTATGGCTGACTAATGTGGCTTCTTTTGCTCTCTGGTCTTCAGGAAAGCTTTATTTTTAAAAATACAAATAATATACCACTATAAGTGAGGGACAATTTAGTACCTTGCAAGAAGTGTATTAATGAAGTTGGTCTAGAGAGGGTATGGTTTTAAAGAAGCGGTCTAGAAAATGCATTCTTCTCTTTCCATCTTTGTAGTACACAGCAACATTGGCCAACGGGAAGCATTTCTTCTATAAGCCCTGCCGTCTTTAATTTAAATTTTATTTTAAAAATTGTAATCATTTTTTTTTTATCTGGGAAAAAGACCTCATGTAAAGCTACAGTTTTGTTTGTGTGTAGGTGTGTTTTGTGTGTGTGTGTGTTGTTTATGTAGGCTCACAGTTGTATATTTGTTTATACATGTGGAAGCCAGAGAATAAACACCTCAGGTGTTGTTTCTCAAGTGCTGTCACCTTTAAATGTTTTCCCATTTGTTTATTTATTTATTTTTGCTTGGATGTGTATGTGTGTATGTGTGTCTCGTTGGAAGACAGTTTATGGGAATCAATTCTCTCCTTTAAATGAGTGGGTTTCAGGGATTTCCAAGTCATCAACTTTGATAGCAAGTGCTCTTACCGGATTTATCTCGACAGGCCCTTTTCCAATTTTTCTTTCTTTCTTTCTTTCTTTCTTTCTTTCTTTCTTTCTTTCTTTCTTTCTTTCTTCCTTCCTTCCTTCCTTCCTTCCTTCTTCCTCTCTTTTTCTCTCTCTCTCTCTCTCTCTCTCTCTCTCTCTCTCTCTCTCCTTGCTATTTGACTAGGCCAAGGGAAAGAACCATGTGTATTTTCTATAAATGTTAAATGAAAGAACAATAAAAGATATGGAACCGAATCCACATCTTTTATAAAAATTTGTAAAAATTTTACAAAAATTAATTTTTACAAAAAAAACCAAATATCCCACTGATGTAATCTATTTTAGTCAGGTATTCTTTATGTTTACTTGACTTGGAGAAAAAGAAGGAAGATGAAAGGAGGGAAGGGGGAAGGAGAGGTGGGAGGAAAGAAGGAAGGAAGAATTTTGAAAGAAATTGTTATTATGAAGTCCACTAACAAAATAGGCTACTGGAATCCTAGCAACAGTTTCTTCAGTTCAGTTTAAATATGTTGCTTCTAAATCCTTTGTGCAAACATGCTTGGGAGGTGAGACTAGCTTCCCATAACTTGCCTGCCAGAATGTAGACAACAGGTGTGGACTATATTTCCTTATATGCTTTCTTAAGTGATATTTCCGCTGAGATAAACTTCAGAGTTAACTTCATTTTGCTAGTTTATAAGTGGCAGGAAGTGACTTCTACAACTTCTGTGGGAGTAGTATAGTCATCATAGACATAGCCCCAGTGGGCTGTGGTACCTTTAGAAGGTGGGACTCTCCTATGTTGTCTGCTTTCATCTCAGGGAAGTATGTTGCCCTCCACTACAATACAGTTGAATACCATTTATTATTACATTTAGGATGCCATCTGGATAGTTCAGGAAGAGACTCATTGTCTCAGTGTCCCAGAAAGACACTGCCACACATTGCCACATATACTAACACACAATCTGGAGAATAGATTTGTAATTCTTTGGTATTTTGTTCAGCCAAGCATGTAACTTTAAGAATAAAAAGGACATGATGTTATAATTATAAACTGTAGTCTATGTACTCTTAAGGTCTTAAAAACTGGAGAAAAACTATTTGGAAGAATAAATACAAAGTCTTTTGTTAGGGTTCAAACATTAATATGTCCCTGAAGACTCCTTAAAGGCTAGCCTGCAAGCCTGGTGGGTTTTTGAGAAGTCATCAGATCCTGGGGTCTCTGATTTCATTGTTGGAATATGTATTGATGGATTTATAATTTATTGATAATACTGTGAAGATCTGAAAGCTAGGAAGCAGGGTCTAGTTGGAGAAATCAGATTCTTGGGGATATGCCGCAGAGTGATATATCTCCTTCCAGCCTCCTCTTCCTTGCTGGCTGTTTCCCTCTGCCTTGCTGCAGGCTCAGGAACATGGAATCATATGAGCATGAGTTGAAATCTCCTCTATAGCTTTCCCTTATTCTTGGATGTTAGAACTTTAGATACTGAAGTCTTCAGACTTGGCTCAGTGACTTCTGGCCTCTTGAATGGGCAGCCTCTAACAGCTACATCGTTATACTGTGGGTAAATTGTTAAAATGGTTACATTTATGTATATAATATTTATGTAGATATAAATATATATACACACACATATACATTTAACAGGTTAACTACTTTATTGAAAAATAAAATACATGCAGAAAGATACACATAAACCTAGCTTCGTATCATTGTTCATCCTTGTCAGTTTGAATGAATTTGGAGTCACCTAGGAGACATACCTTTGTACATGTGGGTGAAGATGTTTCTAGGGAGGTTTTACTAGTAATACCTTTGTGAATATATTTGAGTCACCATTCTGTTGCATGGAGTCTTGGAGTGAATAAAAGAATGGAAAAAGGTAAAGGAGCTAAGTTATCAACTCAACTGTTTACTTCTTGACAGTGGGCACAATCTCTTATACCATCCCCACAATGCCATACCTGAAAACTGTGAGTCAAAATAAACCCTTCCTTTTAAAATTGATTTAGTCAAACATTTGCCATTGCAAAGATAAAAGCACCTACCATACTCAATGAGCTATTTTGAGCTTATTTATTCCTATAGTCTTTGATCCTTTGTAACTATCATTAATATTAAAGCACAAAACTTTATTCTTTTACCTCAAAGTGCCTCAAGATGTTCATCCTTAAACATTTCACCACCTTCTTCAAAATAACCACTCATCATTTTTGTGGTAACCACTTCTTTATAATTCTCTGTTGCCACACATGACTAGGACCCAGAATGGGCAACAGCAACCAAAGAACACAATACCCACTTAACAAAGATGAGATCAGATATCTACACCAAAATTACTCCAAATGTCATAACTTCAGGCTCCTAGTTCCCTGCAAGAGGACAAAAAACATGTGCAGCCAAGAAAATATACCTGTTGCATAAGCCACCAATTGTATTGCATGAAGCTTTCAGAAAAACAATTTAACAGAAGAATACAATATAAATTTTTTTTGAGAAGGGTTTCTGGCTGTTCTGAAACTTGTTTTGGAGAACAGGCTGGCCCTAAACTCAGAGATCTGCATACCTCTGTCTCCCAAGAGCTGGGATTAAAGGCACATGCCACCAATGCCTGGTTAAGAGATGAATTTCAAAATAGAAATTATGGATATTTCCAAAGACCTTAAGTAGGACATTAAAAAATACCTTAGTAAAGATTGTAAAAACACAGAGTTGAATGAAATAATAAAAGCAATAAAGAAATGAAAATAGTATTTAATAATAAAAAATAAAACTACTATAGAAAACCCAAACTAAAATAAAACTGAAAAAGAAAAGCTAAGCATGTAAAAAGAAAAAAGCAAATTCATTGCTAAATCAAACCCACAGCTTAAAAAATACGGAGAAGTGAACTTCAGGTGTTGAAGATGAGGTAAAAGAAATATGATACCTCAGTCAAAGAAATTGTCAACAGCTTCAGTTTCCATGTAACGAAGCCATCATAGCTGGTGCCTCAGGACATCAGAAGAATCTTCGCAAAAACATAAATATAAAACTAAACATTCAGTTGGGCTGATGGTGTTTTTATCTCCAAATTGTACTCTGTCTTAAGACATCCTTCTAGGAGGTAGGTACACAGCATCAAATAGCTTTAGTAATACAGTAACTACAACACACACACATACACACACACACACACACACACACACACACACACGCACACATACATGCACACACACAGAGGACAGGGGGGGATAACATTATCACCCACAGCTTCATCTAGATGTACAATATAATTTCCTGACTGAAACTTCCTTTACTAGACTTATGCCTTAAGTCCAACACATGGACATCCTGGTAAATGGGACATGACAGACACTTTCTAATTTGAGAGAGAGAGAGAGAGAGAGAGAGAGAGAGAGAGAGAGAGAGAGAGAGAGAGAGAGAGAGAGAGAGAGAGAGAGAGAGAGAGAGACAGAGAGAGAGACAGAGAGAGAGAGAGAGAGATAACCAGTGGTTCTAATATTTCTGTAAGTTTTACTTTAGGAGCAAGATTGGTTCTTTGAAATCAAGTTGTGTATGCATTGTGTATGAAATATAACATATACACATATATGTATGGATGTGTGCAAATATTTATGCTTGTTGTGGGTGCACATGCCTGTATACACATGATAAAGGCAAAAGATAACTTTGGTTTTTATTCCTCACATTCTGTCCACCTTGGTTTTCAAGACAGTCTGTCCCTGGCCTTCATCTCTCTAACAGGGATAGGCTTGCTGATCAGCAAGCTCCATATTTAGCCTGTCTTAATGTCTCCAGTTCTAGGATCATAAGCATTTGCCACCATACTCAGCTTTCTCTTTTTTTTGTGTTCCAGAGATTAAACTCAGATATCCTGTTTGTGAGGATATTCATTTTGCTAATGGATATCACTGCCTAGCCCTTCGAATATTCTACTCTTAAAAATAAATGTCTAGTTTGAAAAAGTAGCTGGAGTACACAATAGGCTAGAATCTTAAGTGACCTCAAGGTGTCTTATTTTCTTGCCTGTGAGGTCTAGTAAAAGGCCCAGTCTCTTAGAGGTGAGCCGGGCAGTGGTGGCGCACGCCTTTAAATTGACTTTAAGAGAGCAATGAAACTATAATTTTACTTGCCTTGGATTTAGCATGTAGTCAACTATTACAACCTAAGATAGTGCACAGCTATAACCTTAAGATATGTGCTCTTCTATGCCTCTGACACCTGAGTGATGCGTGTGTGTGTATATATATGTATGTGTGTATATATGTATGTATGTGTGCATGTATGTTATGGTCATCATTTGCTGAAAACAGCAAGTAGGATGAAAGAGACCGTCTAAAAACATATATCCATCATAAATGCTGGATGCGACACATGAATATTTTTGATAGTTTTATTGTAATATGGTCAGTTGGAGTTAGTGACTTAATCTCTTGTAAAACTCTATTAAAGATTTCTGTAAAGTATCCCCCCCTCCAAAAAAAATAAATGTGTAGCTACCTAGTGTTTCTTACCCCATAGTTTCCAGGATGGTGATCTTACAACCTTAGAAGCCTGATATGCAAGTGGAAGCCAAAACAGATCATTACCATTTTTGTTAGACTCAAGTAATAGACCTTTATATATTAAGAAATTAGCCAGAATAATATAAGTACTCCACTTATATTATTACAGACAAAGTCTTAGCCGCACTTTTTCATTATGTGGAATTACAGACCTGATGATTAGAGACAGTGCTTGGGAATGTGAACCCTCAAGCATTCCCACAAAGTGTGCCAGGCTCATATGTATGCGTCTAGGAACCTTCTGAGGAATTCTCATGGTCTTCTCACTAAACTCACCTTGAAATGACAGGAGTTACTTGGATATATCTCTGCCTAATCCAGTAATTAGGACTCTGACCACAACCGCTTTCCCCTTACTGTCCACTACTCAGATAATTGCTGTGACATTTCGTTTCTCTCTTCTGAAAGGAACACTCAGGCAGAAAGCTCATTCTAGAAAGAGCTCCAGACCCTCAGTTACTGTGTGACTGCAGGTCACAGCTCAATGCCTTGCTTTTTAGTTCACGGTCAAGGGTTGCTTTCCAGTTTGATTACTTTGAGGTAAAAGAAGTCTAGGCAGATACAGCACTTTTTCTTATTTTCCACTTGTTAGGAGGTAGTTAAATGCAGATAAAACTGATCATTAAAGGCCTTTTCCTTTGAGTGTGGCAAAACATTCTGCCTGAAAATGGATAAGATTCCCACATGGGCCACTATTAAATGAACCCATCTGAATAATGAAGGAACTCTGTTACAAGAGAACTTGGTGTTTTGTATAGTACATAATCATTGCCATTTGAATTTGTAGATGAAAAATCACAACCATTCTGGATGGTTCAGAATAAATATTTTTCAATATAAATTCTTTCTTCTTGGAGTAACAATAATAAGATAGACTCAGTCTTAAACCGGAACACAGGAAAACATGGGTACTATCAGCGATACATAACTAAAACATATGAGACATATGAGGATACTTGATAGAATTACTTTCTAAAATTAATGTTTTCACTGCTCTCACTTTCTCACTGCATGTGTGTGTTTGAGAGACAGACAGACAGACAGACAGACAGACAGACAGACAGACAGACAGACAGACAGACAGAGAGACAGACATTCACTGCATACATTCAGAAGTCAAAGTCTGGGTGCCAGTTCCCTTCTACTGTGGGTTTTGCGGGTCTAATTCAGGTCCTCAAGCTTGTATAGCCTGCCTTCTACTCACTGAGTTTTCTCCCTGACCCTTGGTAGAACTCTTTACAATTGAATAATGCTGAACACATGAGAGATGCTAAAAATGAAAGTGGCACCTGAAGGACATGAGTAGGCAGGATCCTGGGACAGTGAAGGAGACACACATAGAAGACCATCAGTTTGCTGAGCAAAATCTAAACAACTTAGCAGAATGAGAAGCTGTCTGGGTTTATCATTGTCTTTATCTAAGGCTTCACTACCATATGTAATCATGTATCTAAGAAGAATAAATAGAGTTTAATTTGTTTAATGTCCACAATACCACAGTTTCTTAGTAGAAACAGAAAACAACTCTTAACTGCAGTCAATGCAGCTTTTACTTTCCATTCATGAGGCTCCTTAATCCTATAATTCTCAGCATAGGTATAATTTTTTTCTTGGGATGTTGCAAATGTCATTTCTTTCTGAATTCCTTGTTTTCTCCTTTAACATAGGAAGAGATGACAGAAGAGTGGTGCTCGTTAAAAAATTTTGAATTTTGTCCCCAGCAGTGAAAAGAACTCAAACTTTGAACTTTAAATTTTGTTCTGACCAGTTGCATAATTTATTTCAGTCTTTTTCTTTATAGGGAGGGAAAAGTTTGATTCTGAGTTTTGGCTTCATATCTCTAGTAGTCATAAATGTTCACCTGAATGAAAGACTATGTCTTAAAGCAAAAATGATATTTTGTATTTGGGTGCCAATGTGACTATAATCACAAGTTTCAAATGGACACTGAAGCTATATTCAATGAGAGCAATATTGCTTTGTTTTTTTTTTTTTTTTTTTAGCCACTTGTTTCATCACTGTGACCAAACCAAAACACCTGATGAAAATCCAAGTTAAAAAAAAGATTTATCTGGGCTCATAGTTAAGGGGGGGTTAAGTCAAATATTTGTTGCTGTGATTCTTTGTGTCCTCTGACCTTGACTGAACTTAACTGAAAAGCTGAGCCAGGCTGTGAACCTCAAGAATGATTACCAGGGACTCATTTTCTCTACCGACACCCTACTCAATAGTTTCCACATTTCCCCCAAAACAGAACCTGCAGCTGGAGACCAAATGCTCAAACTGGAGAGTACCTATAGGGTGATTCACTTCCAAATTCTAAATCTTCAGAACTCTTGAGCAGTAAGGATCCTGCTTACTTTTCTTTCCTATCACTATACACGATAAATACACGCTAATACAAATTTTGTGTATAAAAAGAAGGTAAAGCAATTTTCACCTTAAACAAAACCTGACTGTTACTCTTGTATTAGAAGGAATGTTAATCTGAAATGGCAGCTTTCCTAAAATGCTGAAGTGCTGTAATGTACCTATTCTGGTGTATTTATATTTTTCATGCATGAGAAAACAATACTGCTCTTCTATAAGACCATCCTGTTGAAGGGGTAGGTCAGCTGAAGCATTTTTACAGTGTTAATTTATAGATTGGGGCATATTAAGGAGGTAAATGAGATAGGCATTTCTCATCAAGTTGTCTGGCTTCATTACCTGATGATTCTGCTACAGGCTGGGGTGTGTTTAAGAGGCATTATGATGATAATTTACACATTCTGAGTACACTAATGCATAGTGTCTTGTGCCAAACTCTTTTGCCAGTGTTCCAAATGATCACTCAGGCCCCATGGACAGCTTTACTCACTGTTGGTTAAGTGCCAAATTTAAATGGATCATATACTAAACATCACCTTGGTATTGGTATTTCCATCTACTCCTTAATTTTTATTTGTTGCATATCATGAGTAATTTCCATTCTACCTCTTTAATACTCTACACAGTGAAACTGAAACTGAGCATCTAATTGCTCATAATACAATTCCCTCGAAATTCAGTCACTTGGGTGATGGAAAGGAAGCTATAGGAATCTAGATTTCTGATGATAGTCTTACATATAGTGGGTAATGTGCCATTTCCAGTGAGGTGCTGAGTCTTCACCTTGCTTCATGAAGAAAGTGTCAGTGCAACTGATTTAATCTAGAGGAGAGCCAGGTTATAAACCAGTAAATCTTTAGACGTAGAGAAGATAAAAGTGCTGACGAAGTGTAGGTGTTTTAGCAAAGAGAATTCCAGTCAATATACTCTCCCATCTAAAGTGTCTGTCCCTTCTGGGGCTCCAGCAGTCTGTGGCACTGGAGAACTTGGAAATATTTCAGAGATGCTGGGTGACTCAGTAGCTTCTGAGAAATAGTCTGATGGTGGCAAAGAGCTGTTAAGTTAGTAAATAAACTAGATCAAGTGTGTGAATAGATGTGAGCCAAAATCAGACTGAATTAGCATAAAGTGCTCGTGGGTACAGCTTGGGGAGAATTTAGAGAATTTAGATTATTTACTATTTATTGCATTTTAAGGTATGTTGTTAAAGTTATCTGTTCTTTGGGAGTTCCTTCTATGGGGGTATCTAAACTTATTAAATTAAATTATTTTTCCTATCTTTCATTGTTTTATTGCATACAAGAACAAATATTTATTAGCTGAAACTCAATAAGTTTTTGGGTATTTTTGAAACTATAAAATTGCATCTCAACACCATCAAATTGAGACTTTCCATTACTAGAGAGTTATATGTCACTAGAACATATTCTACTGTACTCAAGGTATGAAAGAATAAATTGACTGCAGCACTGAAATCGCTCATCACAATGTGTGAATAATGCGTTACTTTTAATCCTTATAATTCCACACTTTAAAACCTGACTTCCTAGCCAGGTGGTGGTTGTGCACGCCTTTAATCCCAGCACTCGGGAGGCAGAGGCAGGCGGATCTCTGTGAGTCTGAGGCCAGGCTGGTCTACAAGAGCTAGTGCCAGGACAGTTTCCAAAGCTACAAAGAAACCCCGTCTCCAACAAACAAACAAACAAACAAACAAACAAATAAAAACCCTGACTTTTTTAATACACATTGGAAATTAGACAGCATCTTCAAAAAATGGTGCTGGTTAAACTGGATAACTGTATAGAGAAGAATTAAATAGACTCTTATTTATCATTCTGAACAAATCTCAACTCTAAATGGATCAAAGACCTCAATACAAGGCCAGCTACCCTGAATCTGATAGAAGTGAAAGTTGACAATTAGCTCATTGACTTTAGCTTCATTGGTCCAGGAAAATAGTTTATGAACAGGACACCAAAATCACAGGCCCTTACAACAATTAGTAAATGATACATCATTAAACTGAAAAGTGATATGGCAAAGGACAGCATCATATTAAAAAAATGCAGGCTGCAGGATGGGAAAAGATCCTTACCAATTTGATATCTGATAGAGGGCTCATATCAAAAGTACAAAGAACTTTAAAAAACTAGACATTATGAAAACAAATAGCTTAATTAAAATGGGGGTACAAATTGAAACTGGGTTCTCAAAATATGAAATATAAGTGGCCATGAAACACATAAATGACTGGACTGAGCTCCCAAGGTCCTAATGAGGAGCAGAAGGAGGGAGAACATGAACAAGGAAGTCAGGACCGCGAGGGGTGCGGTGCGTTCACCCATGGAGATGGTGGGACAGATCTAATGGGAGCTCACCAAGGCCAGTTGGAATGGGACTGATGGAGCATGTGATCAAACTGGACTCTTTGAATGTGGCTGATGGTGGAGGATGACTGAGAAGCCAAGGACAATGGCACTGGGCTTTGATTCTACAGCATGGCCAGGCTCTGTGGGAGCCTTGTCAGTTTGGTTGCTCACCTTCCTGGACCTGGGGGGAGTTGGGAGGACCTTGGACTTCCCATAGCATAGGGAACCCTGACTGCTCTTTGGCCTGGAGAGGGAGGGAGTGAGAGTGTGGGTGGAGGGGAGGGGAGGGAAGTGGGAGGAGGGGAGGAGATGGAAATTTTTAATAAAAAAACCTTGCAAATTGAAACTACTTTGGAATTCATCTTATACCACTAAGAGTGACTAAAATCAATAAAACAAATGACAGTTCATGCTGGACAAAGATATTCAATAAGGGGAGCTCTCATTTACTACTAGCGGGAGTGCAAATTTATACAGCCACTATGGAAATCAGTGTCCCAGTTCCTAAGGATTCAGGAAATAGATCTATCTCAAGATCCAACTCTACTATACTTAGACAAATAATACCCAAAGGACTCTACATTCTACTATAGAAACACTGTCTCAACACTTGTTCATTGTTTTAGTATTCATAATAGAAACTGTAAACTGTCCATCAAAAGATGAATGGATAATGAAAAGTGTGGTACGTTTACACAGTGGAATATTATTCAGTCGTTAAAAAATAATCACGAAATTTACAGGTAACCGGATGAAGCTAGACATGAATAATCCTGTGTGGGAGGGTCTTCTGTTTTAATAAAAAAAACTGCCTTGGCCAGCCCTTAGGTGGGTGGAGTAGACAGAACAGGAAGAAGGAAGTGAGGTAGATGGCTCAGTCAGATGCCACGCCTCTCCTAAGTGAGATAAATTGCCATGCCTCGCCTCTCTGGGCCAGACTGCCGTGCCTCTCCTCAGGGAGCCAGATGCCATGACGCCAGCCACCAGGTCAGACGTGCTGAATCTTTCCCGGTAAGACACCACTTTGTGGTGCTACACAGATTATTAGAAATGGGTTAAAGCAAGATGTGAGTAAGAGGCTGAAACTAATGGGCCAGACAGTGTCTAAAAGAATACAGTTTGTGTGTGGATATTTCGTGTTTAAAGCTAGCCGTGCAGAAGCCAGGGCGGCAGGAACGCAGCCCGTCTGCTCCTCACTACAATCCTGCGTGTATTAACACAGGGTTCCTCTGTATAGCCTAGGCAGGAATGCAACTGTCCATCTTCTTTCCTCAGCCTCCTCAGTGCTGGGACCAGAGGCACATTCTGCCATGCTAAGGTTTTTGGTATATTTTTGAGCGGTTTATAGACTATAAACATAACTTTATAAAACCCAACTCTTCATATTCTAAAATTAAATCTCCTTTTATCTTTTCCACTTCAGGGTATTATTTTAGCTTGTTAGAAATAAAATTCAGGATAATAGAAGGTTTTCTTTATTATTGATTAGAAATAGGAATAACTTAGAAGTTGAAGACTTTGGTAATTTAAGTTTCTGATGTGATGCTGGTTTTAATAGGAGGAGAAATGAAGACACCTACAAATATCAACATGAATTATATCCTAATTCCCATTTATTTCTCCCCTAGGAATCACCCTGATTTTAGAAAGGTCTCAAGTTTGGAGACACCCATCTATCTTCATTATGACCACTCTATTCTTATTAGAATTCCAAATCATACCAACCACACTCTTCAAAATATAAAAATATAAAAATAACTATTAGCAAAGATATGGAGCCACTAAATTCCCATGCTCTTCCTAATGGAATAAAAGCTGATAGGAACATTAGGAGAAAACTAACCATGCTATTTAAGGCTGAGGATATAAATAACTGATAACGAATATGTACCAGTCCTAAGACATACAAAAAACATTTACAAAAACAACTATTAATAATAAACAATAATTCTATATAATTCAAATTCCAATTGGCAGTATGTGATAGATAATTAATGTGACACATTCATAAGTACACTACAATATTATGTGTAAGAGTTAGAACTGACCAATGCCTGCCTTATGAAACATATGCATGTATTTATTGATCAATGATATCAAGTAATAAAATCTATATTTGCATATAGTCATTTATACACAGTTAATAACCAAGAAAATCTAAATTAAAGTCAGATTCAAAGTTACTGTCTAAGAGAGGAATGGACGTTAAAAGACCAGAGACTTCTGGCCTTGGGTAGGCTTTCAATTTGGATGTTGTTAATGAAAATTATAGAGCTACATTGCAGGTTTCTTTTCTTTATTCTGTCTTTATGTTTTTCTTTTATATATTGTATTTAAATCAGCTTAAATTACTATATAGCATTAGATTACTGATTCAATTGGTTGATTAATATGTCAAAATTTGGAGGTTATATTTTATTTTTTGAGACTAGACCAAGAAACAGTATTCTAAACTGAGAGATATCTTTGATTTACTTCTTGTAATGTAGTTTTTTTTTTTTAAAAAAAGAAATGACCACATTGGTTCATGTAGTTGAACACTTGGTCTCCAGTTGGTGGCGGTGTTTTAGGAAGGTCATAGAAACTTTAATAGTTTAACTTTAGTAAGGTTTAGCCTTGCTGCAGGAAGTACATAAGCTAGGGTGGTCTTTGACAGTACATAGCCTAGCCCCACCCCTGCTTGCTGTATCTTATTCATGCTTGTGTATGAAAAAATGATTTCTTAGATTCCTCCCCTGCCATCTGCCACCATTTCTTACCAGCTGTTATGGAACCATAAGCTAAAACAAACTCTTCTGCAAGTGTTTTCTGGTCATGGTATTTTATCACAACAAAATTGGCAAATACATCACCTAAAAATAACCTTAGAACATTTGTTGCTAGTTACTCTTCTATATCTCAAAAATACATGAGGAAAACAATTGTCATTGGAAAAGTTTAAAAATTATTGCGTCTGGGAACTGTACTACTGTTCTCACTCATTGGATCCTTTCACTTCCATTACTCAGAAGTTTATCTTTGGTTATTTATCAAAATATCAGTGTATGTGCCCTACATGCCAATGTGTGGCTATTGTCACCTGCATGACATTTGGTACAACTTTGGACATTAGTTCAGACACGTGGCCACTGTCTTTAGTTAATCCAAGTAGGCAGACCTTACCACTGCCACCAATAATGAAACTCAACTTAGAGAAAGTTTGAAATATCCTAGTATTCCTTATCCTTATACATCTTTTAAAACTGTATTGTTTTCATATGGAAAGTGGTCTATTCTCTATTTTACATTATCCCCAATCTGTACTATTCTTTTGCTTCTCCCAGAAGAAAGCATTATTTCCTTTTTATTTTATGATTATACTTGTCCCCACCCATGATGGTTGTCTAAAATTCCACTACAAACATATTTGACTTTACTTGCTGTGATCAATATATGAAATTTTGGTAGAAAATCAAAGCAGATGAATACAGTATATTTTGTTATATACAGTATCTAAGTTTTTAGGGCTTTCCTTTTAAAAGTCTTGTTATAGATTCAAGACCTGTAGATTTGTCCTTATACTAGCTACAATAATGATTACTTCCTTGGATACTTGAATAGATACCATTTTCAACATTGTCTCCTCTCACAGTGGCTCATAACCAATATAATAATGTTCTCAGTATTTATGTAAGCATTCTTGTTTCTATAGTTCATAAAGTATTCCAGGTTTATCTAAATTTTCTGTACTCTTAGGAAAAATGGCTCCTTTTTGGGGGGAATAGTTCAAAATTAATAAGCAAAATCAAGTGGCCCATACATGCAATAGATGGTTTCAATTGACCTCATAATGATTGTTTAATATGCCTACCAAGGCACTGAATTGATAAACTAGAAATCTTTTACCTCTTTTCCTATTCTTCCTATACTATAACAAAACACATGATTGACTGTCTTCATTTTCTTGTATAACTTGTTCTTTTCATTACTAATTTTAGCATACTGAAGGACATACAATGAAGTGCAAAAATATTTTCTCAATGTTGCACTTACCAGGACTACATAAAAACAGACAGTTTTCTGGGGGAAATACACACACACACATATCATTATATATATATAATTCATATATATACACATATATGTAAAAAAGAGATAGTATAGAAAGAACTAAAATGTGAGGTCTTTTCTTATTAAGCATAGAATACAGAGTGAATTGTTTTAAATACTATATAATAAACAACTCAGGAGAAGCACAATTAAATTACCACACACACCAACTATTCCTGTGTGTTACTATTCCATATGCCAAACAAGCATGGAGTTTTGGTTCATTTACAGAATATTTAATTCTTCATATTTAAAAAACTTCAAAGAATTGAAACAATTTAACTTTTTAATATAAATACTTAAATTTTTAATTGTTCTCCTTGAACTAAAACTATGCATTCTTGAGTAATTTTATAACCACGGTAGGTAGAAGACCATTAAAAACCTTAAAGGAGACAGAAATAATCCAACTTGCTATCTTCTACTCTAACTTGTAAGGATGAATCTTAGAGTTAAGAAATTTTAGTTTTATATTATATTTTACTATAGATATTTTAAAGTGCGTTTAGACTGAGTATTACAATTTTGAGGGTTTCACTTGGGAACTAAACCTCTATAAAACTGATACCAAGCCTTTTAATGATATGTTATTTACTATCATCTTTTGTCAATTTTGTACTAACTCTTTTATCTACGATATTACATGACAACACAACATAAGTAACAAGAAATGAACCAATTGAGGACTGAAGGAATTGTTCAGTTGGATAAATGTTTGACCCACAAGCATGAGAATCTGAGTTCAGGTTCCCAGAAAACACCTGATAAGCATGGCTCATTTGACTTTACTGCTTTCTTAGAGAACACAAGAAAAATCCTGGGACTTGCTGGCCATCCATTCCCTCTCAGTTATTCAGTTCTAGGTTCATTAAGAGACTTTGTATCAAATGTTAAGGTGGAGATCTACAGGGAAGCAGACCTGATGGCATCTTTAAATACAAGGATGGATGAACACACACACACACACACACACACACACACACACACACGAGCATGCACATGAGAATTAAGTGAACTAAATGAAAACTATTGTAAAGAATAAAATATTGTCTGAAAAGAATGAAACAATGCAACAATGAGTACTATGCTTAAAACACTGCGATGCAATTCTGAATTAGGCAATTGAACAGAAACAAATTCTATAGGTTATTATATACATTGATGATAAATCTATTTAAAGAAGAATCCAATGCTGGGTACAATTAGGGAGCTTATCTGTCCGGCTTTGATAGGATGTATTGAGTCATTTATTTTTAACTTTAGTATTCCTTCCTTTGCTAAACTACAGTAGCTTCTGTTGCAGAATGAGAACCATTGAAGTGTTGAATTGAACAGAGACCACCATAGTCAAGAAGTCTGGGAAAATAATCAAAGATGTTCTGAAGTACAGAATCAATTGAATTTCAGTGCACAATATACATAAATGTGTTTATTTTAATAAAATGCGTAATTATAGATCTACATTTTAGAAGTAAATTGCAGGTTTGATGAATGAAATGTGTGATAGGGCTTCGCTCAAATGATCTCTTTGTTTTAAGTCCCATACAGGTAATCTTCTGTCCCTTAATATGTCAACAAAGTTTTGCTGATGTTGGACTGTCATTATACATAAAAGTTCTGGGAAATCAAAGTGCTTGGTGATTTATATGCATCATATGGAATTGATAATGGAAGGCAATCCACCAAGCCTGGTATTTTTCGTTCTTTCAAAAAGACACTGAATGTACTTTAATTATAGTAAGTAGGATGAAAATTACACTTTTCAGTTTAAAGATTTGCCTTTGTGTTTATAGTGTCAGGCTTTGAATTATATTTTCAGTGTCAGCACACTTGATAAACTTTGGGTTTTGTGATTATACAAAAGAAATAATAAAGTAACTTTTACCTGCATTACTTTAAGGTCAAAAGTCTATGACCACAAAAATGGAAAATCTAATGACTCTTTCCGTAACATTCCTAAGACACTATGTAAAAACTTTCTAAGAAAACAAAAATCTCCTATTTAGTAAAAATCTTTTTATCCCTATGGAATAATGGTTGTCATATTTGATGTTTACAGGAAAATGTTATGAATTCAGCTAAATGCACCAATAAAAATTTCACTGGAATAAGGTCAATCAATTACAACATGATGATTGATAGTAATTGTCATTCAGTCATATTTTAGACATGAAACAATTTTATATGCATACAAGTGCAGAATAATATTTGATAATAAGCTAAAAGAGAATGCTTTTGATATTGAAATGCCATGAGAGTATGTTCTGAATACTTAAAAAGACTCCAAAATATATGATATGTTATCTAAGAAAAAGCTTCCAGTTCTGTGCTAGAGGCATTTGTAGTTCATTTCTAAGGATAATGAAATTTTCTCATAAATTTTATGTCTAAGTATATTTTGTCATTTTATATGAAAATTACCATGTGATGTTATATAATATTAATGTCACGTTAAGAATAGTAACAAAATGATGAAAACATTAAGAAACTTTTTGAACATATATATGTGTATATATGAGTATGTGTGCATGAATGTATGTATGTGTGTATTTTTTAGATGGACGTCATATAACTCAGGTAATCTTGAGCAAACTATATAGCCAAGATCATTCTTGATCCTTTACCTCTAATTCTGAATGACCACTACTGCACCAACCTGTTTGGTTTGAATATTTATTTTAAATGAAAATATTTTTTTCTTTTTTAAAAATAAAAATTATTATAAAAATCATGTTTATTTTGCATTATTATTTTTGAATTGAATGCTCTCTGGAACAATGAATAATATTAACTGAAAATTATGATGTTTTAAGAAGTTAGTGTAAGGCTTCATATTTTTCAAGTGCATTTTAAATAAATCAAATACAGAAAAACCAAATCATATAATACTAGCTTGCATTTTTTGTAAATAAGTAATTTAAAAGACTTGAAAAATTATCTGAAAGATACAGAGTTAGTCAGACTCAGAATTCATTGTCCTGGTTTTCTGAAAACATAATCAGTATTTGGCTTCAAAGACAAGACTTTGGTCAAAATAGGCGTGTGGTGGTGTATGCTTGTAATCCAAGCACTGGGGAGAAAGAGACAAGACCTTGTATTCAGCTGACATTTAATGCTTACTAAACAGACTGCATCAATTGCTGGGTCAAAAGGATTAGCAGCAGTTTTTGAATCTGGATGCACAAGATTTTGGTGATGTCAAGAACGTTACCAAGTAATTAATACAAATGAAAAGTGTTGCTGTGCTAAGTACTTTATGGATGATATAACCATAAATAAAACAACGAATAAATAAAATAGAATATGGAGTTTAGTGAGAACATCATACCCCAACTTCATATAACTCCCAAAAAACTATCCTTCTGTAAGTATGACAGAGTAATTACTAAAAGAAAGTATATTAATTAACTTTAGCTCTGTAATTTATTAGTGAAAATAAATGTTAGTGTAGACAGAGATTGCTCATTCATTTTCTGGCTGCCCAGACACAAATAATAACACAGAAACTAATAATTCAATACTGTTTGGCTAATAGCTTAGACATATTTCTAGCTAATTCTTACATCTTAAATTAACCCACTTCTATTAATCTGTGTATTGGCATGAGACTGTGGCTTACTGGTAAGTTTCTGGCAGGTATCTTTCTCCTTCTGTGGCTATATAGCATCTCTCTGACTCTGCCTACTTTCTCTCTCTCTGTTTGGATTTCCTTCCTAGATTTACTCTACTAAGCCATTGTCAGAAACAGCTTCTTTAACAACCAATAGTAATAAAACATGTTTATAACATGTAGAGGGAAATCCCACATCATCTCCCATTTTCTGTATAAATAAAAAGGAAGATTTTAACTTTAACATAGTAAAATTACATATAACAAAACAGGTATCAAGCAAGAATTACAGTTACAATATTTCTTTATGAGACTAAAGTTTCATATCTAAGTTATTTTTATCATAACTAAGGAAAATTATAACTACCAATTCTTCAACTCCATCAAGTGTTCCAGAAGGATATAATATTACCTAAGTAAACAATAAATTCATTGTATGCAACTTCCAAAACTCTAGAATTGACAGAGACATCTTGCTGCCTGGACAGTCACCCAAAATTCTTCTGTACAGCTGGGACATCCATCTTCAGCCTACAGGCCCATAGTATCGAGCAAACTTTTCCATGAAGCATGAAATTTCAAAGATAGTTCCACGTCTATTGGCAGTTTTCAATCACTTTCTCCTTTGTCCTGCAGAATGTTAGGCAGACTCTTTCATGAAGCAGGAACCCTGAAGGACTGTCTCACCTTTTGTCAAGTTCAGCAGTCATTTTCCTATGGGTCCTGCATGTCCAGATTATATAGCATGCCATCAAGCAGTTTAGGCAAGAGCAATCACTTGCCCAAATGGCTAACTAACTCCATAAGGATCCTCTTCAATGCCCATCATCTTCTTGAAGTAATTGGTGCTTTCAGAAATAGACATGTCTTACTAAAGTTCTTAAAACCTTTGAAATGGCATATTCTGTAGGTCCTTAAAAGTGTTGAAGAATACCTATCCATTTGAAATATATCTCTGTACATTTAGAAAATCTAACTAACATGACTACAAGTTTGACTATTATAAATGATTATTTATTAATCTCTAAATTTTAATTATATATTACATTTTAAGTGAGCTGTATAAACATAATACCTTAAACAAGAGTAAAAATACATATGCACACCATAACAAAATTAATCTTAAATTTGTATCAATAGATCCATTACCAATGCAAAGTATTCATTTCTGTATCATATTTCCCTTTAAATGAAGACAAGCATTTATAAACAATCATTTTGGGAATTTGGGCGTAAGTTTCTCAAAACTGCCTCTTACTGTTTGTTGGGCGAAGTAGTATTTTTAGGGTTCACAGAGACCTTTCAGCAGGTCTTGGTCCATCAAATCACTTTAGCCTGGAAGGAATCCACAGGAATCTTTTGTGGAAACAAAAGCAGAACCTTTTTTCCCAACACAATAATATACATAATCCATACTCTTTGTATTTATTCTATCTTTATGTGGTTTATTTTCTTTACTTCTTTAATATATGACTACTTATACTCTTTTTTTTTACTAATTTTACCATCTCTTTAAACACTCTGTATTTTTAAAAACCATTCACTTCTTTTTTATAGCTATCTATACTATTTTTCTTCTCTCTCCCAAGACTAGGTACATTTTTTTTTAAAACACACTGTGACTCATTTAGAAGTCCTTTTCACCTGAATCTGTCTTATTTTCTGACCAGAAGTATTTTTTTAATGCTAAGTAGGCATGACTAGGACTAAGACTGCTTTGCCCTTTGGCCCTGCCCAGTTCAACATGGAGGAGGTATGTTCACCAACTCTGCAAGCTACACTCTCTGACCCAACTCCAGGAACTCAGCAGGTCTCTGTTGCCATTAAGCAACTAGTAGCACACTGCTCACAAACCCCATTTAAGTGTAGGACCTTCCAAATGAGCCAGAGTTTATGCCAGCATGAACCAGGAAGTCACCATTTCTTAAAGGAGCCACACCTCTGCTTGTGGCCTCTAAACACAGCCTATCTGAAAAAATGTGGTTACCAAAAAGCCGTGCTTTATTCTTTTCTTTTATGTCTAGAATTCCTTCCCAAACTCTCTTAGTTCTTATGTGGATATAGTTTCCCATGTTGTGGTACCATTTTGTAGATGGAGACTGCTTGTTTGTTTCCTGGCTGCCCAGACTCAAATAATTACACAGAAGCTATACTAATTACAGCACTGCTTGATGTATTAGCTCAGGCTTCTTATTAACTAACTCTTACATCTTAAATTAACCCATTTCTATTATTTTATATTTTATCGTGAGACTCATGATTTACTGGTATAAATAGGAGTGAAGGAAACTGATGCGTGTTTTATATAGATTTTATATGAGTGTCCTCCTTTTGAGTAGTTGGGGTTTTTTTTCTGGTTACTTCCCTCTTCAAATGTTGACAACAGACAAAATGTGTGAGGGTAGTGGTACCTGTTGTAAAATTTTATATAATTGGAACAAAGCAACATGTGATTATGTGATGTTCTACTCTCATGTAGACTGATACTCTGGAAATCATGTTTGTCTTCACTGTGCTCATGTGTTATGTAGTCTCCTTTCTTCTCTTGTAATATAAGAGTTTCCTTGGTAGGAGATGTTTTATATAATGGATCAGTTTGAACTTTTGCTGATAAGTCCATTACAAATTATTGTTCCCTTTCTTTAATTCTGTCTTTACAATCCTTAGTTCTATTCTATTAAAGGAGGAATGGATTACATGTTCACACATCTTAGGGAGTAGTGCTTGGCACAGATTTCTCATGAATGCTACATTTCAAAAGTGAGAAGTCATCTACGAACACTGCAGTGTGTGGTTTGCTTTTTAAATGTGTATGAGTTTCTGCCTGCCTGAATCTTGATGAGTATCTAGTGCTTCAGCTGCTGACCCATCTTTCTACTCTATGCACATTTTAAAACAAGTGATTACTGAAATGTATAAAACATTTGTTTGTATTTGTTGAGATCATTTGATAGCTTTGAGCTTCAAGTCCTTAATATGAGATAGTCTATTGATACATTATTATTAAACCAACCTTACAATCTTGGAATAAATACAATAAATCAGTGATGTGGGAGATAGATAATCTATATTCTCTTTTTTCTACTGTTCTCATTTAAATGGAGTTGAATGCTCAGGTAATTTGTTAATTAGTTTTCCATATGTGTTCTATTATAAATACATGCATTTGTGGCTAGAAAATTTTCTTCAACTATTAGCTTAGCCATATTTCATAGGTTTTGTGTCATGGTCTTCTTACCTTATAGTTTAGTTTTTTTGTGAGTTCAGTATTGCATCATTTTATTCAAAATCATAAAAGTACATTTGTAAATTTCAAAAGCTTAAACCTTTGACTTTCAATTATCATGTTTTTATTTTACCATAATAATAGACCAAAACCACAGTTTAATTAATATTCCATGGATGTTTAAAATGAAGTAATCTCTAATTTTGTTTTTACTTAAACTTCTTTAGTGTTGGTGAATTATTTATTTCTCTGCACATTTTTAGAGAGCTTTAATAACAAAAGTGTTGTTCTAAGGAGGAGAATGGACATGGTCATGAGTTAAAAAGACATGGGTTGTGAGAAGGATTTTCAAGGGTAGTGAAAAAGCCAATCGAAAAGAAGATTCAGAGAGATGGTTACTGTACTAGTTAGGGTTCTATAGAGGAATAGTGTAGGCATCATACCAAAATGTAAGCATATTTAAGGGTTCCACAATAACCTGAAATGGAGTATAACAAAGATTTGTTTATTTGGGGACCAAATTCACAGTTAGGGTAGAGATCCATGGTCCTCTGTTTGTGTTGGAAGCTGGAAACCAAATCCAGCAGAAAAAGTGGCTGTCCACATTTTTCTTCTGTGCTTATAGTACTTTATATCATGCCCAAAATGGACTGGTATCTAAGTTTTTTGGTTGAAGGCATTGTCACAACAGAATAGAACTGGTAGAAATAAACATTTGCAAAGTCTATTTATTAGATTGTCATACAGGTTGTGGTTCCGATAGCCCAACAATGGCTTTTTTTAATGATGGATAGTCCAATAATACAGTAATACAAAAGTTATTCAGTTCTTAAATCTCAAAAAACCGAATTCAATCATAATCATTTCTACCTGCAGAAGTAAAGATATATTCAGTTAAATTTTCTGGTGTGGGATTCCCCTCTGTTATCTGTGATTACTATTAATGAATAAAGAAACTGCTTTGGACCTATAGCAGGGCAGAACTTAGTTAGGTGGGGAAAACTAAGCTGAATGCTGGGAAAAAGGAGGTGGAGTCAGGGAGAAGCCATGTAGCCCTCCCAGAGCCAGATGGAACTTTAACCAGCAAGCCACAGCCACATGGTGATACACAGATTAATAAAAATGGGATAAATTAATATGTAAGAGTTAATCAAAAAGAAGCTAGAGCTAATGGGCCAAGAAGTAATTTAATTAATACGACTTCTGTGTGTTTATTTTGGTTCTGGGTGGCCAGGACAAGCAAGAGGCCTCCTTACTACAATTTAATATATTGATTCTTTGGTATTTGTCATATTTTTCAAGATCACACACTAGAATAACAATTTTCAGCAGAAGATACAAAAAATATTTACTTAAGGGCAGTAAACCCTTAGGGCATTTGCAGCTTTGCTAGGGAAGTCACTTGAAGAGACATTAAATACAATGGGGAAACCCTGTTTTTAATCTCAGTGCTTAAATCATAACAGAAAATATGCACCAGGGGGAAAAGTGTAGAGTAAAAAGGAGTAGTAACTTGCAGAGCGATTTTGAAATTTCTAAAATAAGACACAAAAGAAGTTGGAGAGAGGAAGGAACACAGTTGAACTTGCTGTAAACTTAGTTAAAAGCTGCAAAGGTAATTATGAAAAGTAATGGTAACCCTCAAGAGTCAAACCACTACTTTACGTACACAATGTTCTTTGAACTGTTTTTACAAAAGGAGCGATGCTCCAACCATACTGAACTTATCTTTAGACACTAAGAATTTTCCACAAATTGCTTAGATGGCTTCCATCTGGGTCGTCTCATTTAAAGCCCATTCAGGAATAGCTGTTGCCTGCCCTTCAGAGAAATAATTCTTGTAAACCTTGATTATGGTTCAGGGAGAATGTACACACACAGAAGGGTGGAGACTATAAATGTTTTATGTCTTTAATTCTGTCAGCCCATCAGTTAGTCACAGAGGCATAAACAAGCTGGAAAACCAACACAGCTTGATTGACAACCCTGATATTTGTCTTGAAGGAGTTCTTTTGCATTCTTGTCCTTCAGTTTATTTGCTATGAAATAGAGATAATAATTGTACTAGTGTCAGAGAATTGGTTGGAAGGTGATTAACAAATGTGAACAAAGTTGACAACACCTTTCTCCATACTTGAAACCTGCAACCATAATTAACTTCTTAGGAATTAGGTATTATATGCACAATATTACCTAGTATAATCTCTTTTTCACAGCAGAGCACTACAGAGCACTTCCTTTCTGTAAAGCATTTTCAACCAACTTCTTCTTCACTTCCCATATAGACTGTGCATATTCATGGTAGAAGTCAGTCCATTGCCTGTCTATGTTCACCACTTACTGAGTGTAAAAGTTAAATTATGGAAGGAGACTGCAAGTTTTTTGACTTAACAGTATCGTGTAGTCTTCAGAAGGGGGGGTTGACTTCCAGTAGTCAGCAAAGATGTGAGTAATATACTGTGATTACTATTTTTACAAAATTAAGTTTATTTAATACAGCCTTAGACTAACTATACCATTAATTCAGAAACAGTCAAGTAATAAAACTAATTATATTATAATTTTTGGCATCTTCTTATTTATTCATTGTTTACCTTAGCTTTTATAACATATTATATATTATTTATCATATTATGTAATATATAATATTATGTATATAATATTTTTCACAACACCTTATTTATTAACAATTTTTTTAAATAACAAGTTTCTCTAAATCAACTGAACAAAGCTCTTATGAACTCAAAGTAATTGAAGCAGGAAGCACAGGACTTACACGATTCTGTACCAGGTCCTCTATACATATTAGAGCTTTCAGTTTAGTATTTTTTTTTGTTTGTTTGTTTTTCGAGACAGGGTTTCTCTGTAGCTTTGGAGCCTGTCCTGGAACTAGCTCTTGTAGACCAGGCTGGTCTCGAACTCACAGAGATCCGCCTGCCTCTGCCTCCCGAGTGCTGGGAATAAAGGCGTACGCCACCACCGCCCGGCTTCAGTTTAGTATTTTTATGGGCCTCCTGAGATATGGTGAGATAACAATGTGCAAATGTCTCTGTGTGAATATGCACACAAGCATGTTTCTGCATGTCCACTTTTGAGTATGTAAATGTATATACACATGGCAAAAGCTGAAGTCTTATTCATATTAACTAACCTGGTCATGTTAGTCTTCTTCGGAACTAATATTATATCCTATGTGTATATGTAATAAAGAAAAATGCAATTTATATACTCTTTATATAAAAGGTCCCGATGAGGAGCAAAAGGAGGGAGAGCATGAGCAAGGAAGTCAGGACCGTGAGGAGTGCGTTTACCCATTGAGACGGTGGGACAGATCTAACGGGAGACCACCAAGTCCAGTTGGAATGGGACTGATGAAACAGGGGACCAAACCAGACTCTCTGAATGTGGCTGACGGTGGAGGAGGACTGAGAAACCAAGGACAACGGCAATGAACATGACCTCTACAGCATGGACAGGCTCACTGTGAGCCTTGTCAGTTTGGTTGCTCACCTTCCTGGACTTAGGGGGAGCTGGGAGGACCTTGGACTTAACATAGTGAAGGGAACCCTGATGGCTCTTTGTCTTGGAGAGGGGCGGAGTGGGGGTATGGGTGGAAGGGAGGGGAGGGAAGGGGGAGGAGATGGAAATCTTTAATAAAAAAAAACTTGATTGGCATTGAACTACACATGTTACCTATATTTGTTGTAGTTGAATAATTCAGTGGGGAGTTTGCTGGGAAAGAAATCAAATTTAGAGAATATTTTTAAAAATTTGAATTAAGATCATTACAATCATCGCTGGATTATATTAATTAAACAGAACACCTGGAAACACTTGATCTTTTAAATTTTAGTAATTACTGTGTCACATCTGCTAAATAGTATTTCAGTGTCTGACTTGTTTTATGTCGTGTGTTCAGCATTTGTCTTGTGCTATTTCAGCAGAATTTTGCCATCTCAGTCCTAAGGCTCACATCTGGTCTGGTCAATAATGTAATGCCTTTGAGAATATGTTTAGTAGTAGCAGTTCTAGCCAAGTGAGTGCCTGCCAGAGGAAGGGTGTTCTCCAAAGGTCCCCTCAGCATCTAGAGTAAGGTGATCACCAACACTCAAAGACTTGGGTCTAGAGACTGATGTGGTGAGGCCGGCAGTATGCAGAGTGACTCCGTTCAGCGCCTAGATTCTGGAACAATGACTTCTAGATTCTTTAGGCAACCTGGACTGAGAAGTATAAGTGTTGGGAAGAGTGAACTCTCTGTTGAGGCTGCTATGTCTTACACTTGAAGATGAGGAGAAAAATATTATTCCATGAAGGTACAAGACTGAATCTTATTTTTTTTCTCCTGTGCAATCTTTGGGTAAGAAAGGCTTAGAATCAGTGTTTGTGAAATTCTAAAAGCTAGAAACTTTGTCATAATGTGAGATTTTTATGAAGTCTTTAGAAAGAAGTGAAATTCTTTATGCATAATGGAAACTGATTCTATTTGGAAGTGAATACTAGAATATATTGGTAGCAGGTAGCAATCATGCTACTGTCTAAGAGAAAGAGAGAAACTTCTTAGTGTGAATTTAACTTACTTATACACCAACATTTACTTATACTTATTTAATACCCTGCATTAACTAATCCTATTTATTCAATGTGATAAGTTTTATTATACTTAGGGAGGAATAAAATGAAGCTTAGGAAATTTAAGTGCAATACTCAAAACCACACAACTTAACAGTGATACAGTTACCATTCAAATCAGGTTTATTTGACTCCAAAATTCAGAAGTGGATGAAGCCCTTTGACAAAAATGAGCTACCATTTATTTATGCAGTAAACTTCCATAAATGTGGTTTAATAGACAGAAAATGTTGCTTCTGGGAGAGGAGTCATATTTCTAAAAGCTGTTACTAAATTGCCAGGAGCATGCTGCTGCCAGTGTGGAATGCTGATGTATTTGACTGCTTCTGACTGCCCTGCCTACTTAGTCCAAAAACATAAAATCTGAATATAGGAATGAAAAATATAAACTACTCTTTACTTTTGCTGCAAATTTCTCTATTAGTTTTTAAGTTTAAGAATGCTTTGACTCTGTAATCTGGTAAACGTGTCTTGGTGAGTTTCTAAACAGACAAATATCAATGGGAAGACTATACAGAATTCAAATTTAAAACTGAATGGGTATAAAGAAGGACAGAGGGTCATAGCTAATGGAAGAATAAAAAAGTCTTTGATGTACCTCCCTAGTCTATGTTGGAATTTTCTTTACCATTTTCTGAAGGTTATCTCTAATTCTAATTGTCTGTTTCTGTCCTGTCCTTCTGAGAAATTGGAGCCACATTTGCCCTTTCCGTGAGCATCAAATGCTTTCGGTGTAATTAGGTAAGCTTCGGTGCTGATACTGGTGGTCTGCAGCTTAATTACAGACACACAGAGGGCAGAAGAGGGCATGCAATTCAGAGCTGGCATTTGGCTATTAATCAGTGTTAATGAAAGCAGAGCTTCTAAAGCTCCCACCTTTACAGAAGATAGGTCCTCAAACGTTTTTGTTCAAACTCTTTAGAAACAATGCAGAGTATATCTATCCCACTTAATTTTATATGAAAATAAGAGATTACATATATCAAAAAATTAAGAATAGTTTGCTCCCCATAAGCACACTCTCTAAGACCACATCAACTCCCCTTTCAGAATAGTTTATTGAAGAAAAGTTAACCCCAGCGGGAGAGCAGCAGATGAAGAGCAAAGAAATTGAGCTGGCAGGTTAAAGGGAGAGATTTGCTGCATTTCAGGACAGTTTGTGTTCTTGCTAAATTAATGACTAGCAATAGGAAATGTCTATACTTAGTTCCAATGTTCCCTCTCAATCTTCCCCTGTCAACTCCTTCTTCTCCTTCTATCTTTATTTTAGTAGAGAGAAGCTATTACTTCTAGAAGAGACTCATCTTTCTACAAGCTGTTACTGAGACACCAGAAACAGGCTGATGCGTTCCCTCCTAACTCCCCCAATTTTCTTTCCTCTCTCCCTTCTTCCTTCTTAAAGATAAACATAAAATTTATAAGGATAGTAATTTTTTCTTTGTTTGTTTGTAGAGACAGTTTTCTTTTCTTTTTTTCTTTTCTTTTTTCCTTCCTTCCTTCCTTCCTTCTTTCTTTCTTTCTTTCTTTCTTTCTTTCTTTCTTTCTTTCTTTCTTTCCTTTTTGATTTTTTGAGACAGGGTTTCTCTGTGTAGCTTTAGAGACTGCCCTGGCACCAGCTCTTGTAGACCAGGCTGGCCTCAAACTCACAGAAATCCACCTGCCTCTGTCTCTCGAGTGCTGGGATTAAAGGCATGAGCCACCACCGCTCAAAGGATAGTAATTATTAAACATAATTTCAGAGTCAAAAGTTCAAAATAATGTTTTTTCCTTCAGCATCATAGACTTCCTTGATTTTAGAGAAAGCATTATTGTATGTGTATGACATGAACATTTGTATATATAGAGAGGAAGTTGAACAAATATACCTGCTAATACAAATTAAGAATTCCTGTCTTCTAAAATAAAGAGAAGTCCACTGCTGCAAGGAAAGTGGTCAAATATGACCTATCGGGAGCTACTTGGGAATTATTCAATGGGAGACTTGTTAGTAGCTAATGATTTCTCTTCTCATTTATTTGATCTTGGCTCCACAATCTCTCATTCCGTCAGAGCACCCTCGGGGAGTATCATGGAGAGACCAGCTTATTCTATGTCACTTATTCTCCAATCACAAAGTCAAGTGCTACATCTCACTATTGACATATTTGTCTTTAAAGGGGTGTCTGGCAACATAAAAAGAAATGAATGGAGTAAAACTTAGCTAAGTGTAATGCGTAGAGGCTGACAGGCAATCGAAGTTTTATGTAAGTTTAATATAAATGACTTTGTTTTCAGGCCATGAATTTTTTCATCTCTAGTACATGTGCTGCTTATTAATGAAGCCAATCTATTAAACTCAAAGCAATAAAACTTTTCTTCTTTTCCTTCTGAATGAAAGCTCACTGAATTTAATTCACATTGATCTGCAGCTCATAGCTTGAATGTAAAAATATTATGAGAAAATTCTGACATGAATTTGCATTCCTGATTCTTACCTGTGGTTTACTTGATATAATAGTTAATCTTCATTCTAGCTTTGCCGGTTTTAGAATTTCCATGGAAACAGTCTCTGATTGTGCCCATGACAGTTTCTAGAAAGGGGTAATTTAAGAGAGAAGACCTGTCTTGGATATGAAGAGAATGATCTGATGTGCTTGGGTCCTGGGCTGAATAAAAATGAGAAAGCCAGTGGAGAGGAGACTTCCTGCTCTGCATCCCGTGTAACATCCCACTGTGACCAGCTGCCCTGTGCTTCAGCTGTCACAAGGGGAATGCATTTCCCTGAACTGCAAATCAGAAGAGCCTCCCCTCTCCTAGGCTTCTTCTTGTTTACAGTCAATAAGATACAATTTACATTGAATAGATTCTAAAATTTGATGTATAATAACTACCTTAGTATAGTTTTGTTTTACCAGACAGTAACAAACCAACTAACCAGAGAATACCATGGTTTGGAGACTGCATGCAAGAAAGCTGACGGATACACTTGACAAATAGCCTTCATATTACTAGAGTCTGCAAACCACACAATGACGGCCAATTGTGGAAAAGAAATGATGCCAAGTCAGGAGCATAACTATGGACGCAAGGTAACCAGAGTTGTACACACATTACAGATTCACAAAAGGGTGCCGAAATTCATTGCTTCTATTTTTATTTCTCCCTTGTTTCAGTAATTTTATTCAATGCTGATTTCACTAGAATTTAGTTCAGTGAGGAAAGCTTTTGACGATTCATATCCCTTGCTTATGTGGACTGCTACCACAGAATAATTCATTTCTGTCAAGTGTCTCTAACAAGCTCATATCTGCAATTGTTACCTATCATCTGTTTGTTGTCTGCCCATCTTTGTATCTGACTACTTATTTTATCTCTTGCTGAGTATATAGATAATTATTACTACCCTTGTGTATGCTATAATGATAAGGCTACACCAAATGGTAAGGTGTATTAGTCTAAGAAAAATGCAGCATAATAGTCAACACATAGTAAAGAAATAGAATTTAAATTGAAAATGTATCCATATATTTGTATGTATATAGTACAAGGTAATAACCAACCAAATAAGCAGGGAATAGCATGATATTGAAGCCTTATACATAGACTAATTGGCATTAGAGGTATAAAGCATGAAAATTTTTAAACACTTAATATCTTGATTTTAGAATGCAAAATTGACATTGTCCTTCAAAGAATGTCTGGCAGTGTTTAAAGAGATACTTCAATCTACCCTGGTTATATTTATTGATATGAAAGGTATTTTTCAGTCTAAATAGTAACTCCTCTTTTGAAGAAAAGCTTCAGTAATATGGTCATGAAAACAACTGTGTGTTATTCTGGAATTTATAATCAAATAAACAAAAGCAGAGTGTTTATAAACTGCCTTCCAATGCTTTCTATTAACCTGTCACATTGTTTTACTTAAATATTTAATGTCAATTATTTGATTCAAATATTTCAATTTCTGCTTGAGAATAGTCCTATCTGTATATACATATTTATAACCTCAAAAGCATGTTTTCTGGCCTTAGCATTAAAGGCAGCATCAATAAACCAGACCATGAATATTTTAGGGGATAGTGCAGTGCAGACACAGGAGAAGCTCCTTCACTCATTTTCCTTTCTGGACATTTGTTTAAATACCACATTATTATAATGTAGCCCTGGCTTATCCGGAACTCACTCTGAAGAACAAGCTAACCTCATACTTGCAAAAATCCTTCTTCCTCTACTGCCCGAGTGCTGGGATTGAAGTCAAGCACCACCCGGCAGCAATTGCCTCCAATAAATGACTAAAATCCTTCCAACTTCTTTTCCTTGAAGAACATATATTTAATCATTTCTTAGTGATTTAATTTCATTTGTCTTTCTGAAACTCTGGCAAGAAAATAAGGCTATTCATATTCTTCCATTCATATTATTTCTCTTCGCTTGTAATATAATTTTTGTGTTGCAGAATAATTAGTGCTGTTAATAAGTACAAAAGCTAAAGAAAATAAGAAAATAATACAAAAAATACCAAATTATGGCTTTAATGGTTATGTATTCACTAGGTATTTTATTGGGTGCCTACCTCTTTAAGCCTAATGTGTGCTTTTAGCTGTGCATTTTAGTTTTATCCTTATGTTTCTTCCTCTAGAGAGAATATTCTATATGAGGGATAATGGTAATTATTTAAAACAAAAGAGAAAGAATAGAAAAAGTAATGGCACGGTTTCTGTGGCTGTCCATCAGTTGTTTGATGCCTTTCTAGTCTCCTCAGCCAACAAACCATTCCCATGTTGATTAACTGGTCTCTGGGAAAATCACAGAGGCATCCTGTTTACACTCCACGGTGGGTCTCTCTGGTAAGACATTGGCTATATCTGAAAGCTTCTGTGAGTAAGTTTGCGAAGGATTTTAGCACCAGGCCTGAAACCAACTCCTGATCAGATGCTTAATCGTAGGAAGAATAAAAGATGTTGAAAAATAAGTCCTTCGCAAAACAGCACAACACAGACCTCAGCATTCAACCTTCAGCTTTTCACAGTGTGCTTTGCACAATATTTTAGTCAACATCTTCTGCCAAATTTGGTCCTTATCCATTACAGTAATTTTAGGAATCATTTTATAGCATGCACGTATAAAATGATAGCTTTAAAAAGTAATGGTGAATCTCAGAGTTCCTACTCTGACCCGAGACAGTTACTGAATGAAAACAAAATAAAAAAAAAAGCAATCAGTGCCAACACACAGCAATTTGTATGACTCCTCCACCGAAGGATGTGGATAGCAGTCAGTGTGATGTTGTCACTGTAAAGCTACTTGCCTTGCAAGCTGTAGATTTCTCCAACGCTGTTCTGACGCGTAATGTGATGCCAGTATGCACTACGAGGAAGAGAGATGGATTTCGATAATGTCATTGGTTCAGTCAAGCTTGTCTGAAGCTAAAAGAGAAAGAAAATATATCTTAGGCCTTCTTGGGGATATCAAGCTCAAATCAACCCTTTAAAATGCCAAGGATTTAATGTGAGTGACAGAAAGAAGAATTTGGGAAAGATATCTATAAAATTCCCCATTCAGTGATAACTGTGTCAAAAGTAAAACTGCCACTGAAAGATTTCCCATGTTCCAGTGGGTGGCCCACAGATATGCATATATAGACGTAGTGGGAGGGAGGGAAAGAGAACGGTGGAAAGGCGGTGGGGAAAAAGAGACAGAGAGACAGACAGGCAGACACAGAGAGATAGAGACAGAGAGATGGACAGATAGGGAGAGAGAGAGAGAGAGAGAGAGAGAGAGAGAGAGAGAGAGAGAGAGAGAGAGAGAGGGAGAGAATATTGGAAACAGGCATGTTGGATGAACATGGGGGAGATTTACAGGAGGTAAATGAGGTAGATATGATCATATTTCTTTTACAATGTATGCAATTACTAAAAATAAGGAGACATCTGGAAAAGTATGGAAAACAAAATGGGGAAGAAGGGAAACAGCTCAATGGGTAAAAGAGATTGCTGCACAAGAATGAAACCACATTCCAGTAACCCCAGTGCTGCAGGGTGTGAACTGTCTATTCACACGAGAGTGTACACAGTTTCAGTAAGAGGCTGTCTCAAAGGGATAAGTTGGAGTGTGATAAACCAGGATATCTGTTGGTCCCTTGGCTTCTATACACAGGTGCTCAGCCCATCACATATGTGCATATACCACATGCATGCTATACTACTATAAATATTAAAACATCAAAAGGGAAATATATATATATATATATATATATTCTTAAATTGTTGTTAAGACTGGAATCTGACTTATTAAGAGGGGCACTAAGAATCTCAATGGCTTCTTGCCAATGAAGAAAGAACAATGGAAAAAACTCATGGGAGAATCAGTCACAGGTCATGTTGTGAACTGGTTTGCATTTTAGTGGTTGAGAAATATTTACACAGTCCACAGTGTTTCCCAATGTATAGAATGGTGAAATAATTCAAGAAATGAAGGAACAGCCTGCCAGAGTGGCATGTTCTAGAAAAGGTGCCAAACAGAAGAGAGCCATTTTCAGACATTTCTTAACACCTCCTCCCACCTTTGTGCAGGGCTGCTTTTCTTTAATGTGTCATTTTCTTGTATATACTGAATGAATGCTCTCACTGAGAATCTCTGTAATAAAAGAGCTAAATGTGTTTGTATTTTGAATGTCCTGTTTCGAGGTTAGCTGATTACATCATTCCTTGGAGAATAAGATTCACACACACACACACACACACACACACACACACACACGAATGGATTCATAGCTTTAAGAAAGAAATTTTTGCTTATTTATTTATTCCTATTGTTTAAAAAATACAGAAATGGTTTTATTTGGTCTTTGTTCCTTTAACACAAGCTGAGCAATACACAAACAGACCGCTTAGCTACTGCCATCCAAAAGCTAAGTAGGCCAGCAGATAATTTCTGAGGCCTATAACAGAGATGTCTCTGCTTCCTTGTAAACTTTCCACCTGGCATTACAACTACTGTATTTGGAAAATGTCTCAATTTATACTGTTCTTTGTTCTGTTGCTATAAAATCTTCATGAAATATTATCATATTGGAACATTTGGAGTAATCTGAATTTGCTGTCTTGTACAAGATCAACATACTCAGTTTATTTGAAAGCCTACCTGCAGAGCAACTTCGCAGCTGGTTCTTATGTATCCACAATGATACATTTCACATTCTCTACTGTCTGTACACAATATGTATGCTCCCCACACCCATATTCCATATACTTTGGTATGTGTAGGAATGTGAAGGAAATAGATTTTGTTTTCTGTGCTGAGATTAAGTAGGGCTTTCTGTACCTGTACCATCCTTTTCACTAGTGCCCCAGCCCTGAAAGCTGGAAACAACTGTGTTTAGGGATACCCATGTTTACACACCATCAAATATCCCCACATGGGTAAACTTAGTCTCCCTCTACTTTAGAGAAGTAGAGGTAGGTTTCATTTTATGATGGTGTTATTGATAGAGGAAGTCAACTTCTCCTATGAAACATGGAATTGATTAAACACATACATCTTTATTTAATTCATGTCAGCAATGTACATTAAAACATCAACTAAACTGAATTTATACTAATCATAGTTATGTTTATTATATAGTCTACTATTTTCTTAATCTAATATAATATGTTATTTTTTATAAAATAGATATTTCTAAAATTTAATGAAAGCCTTTTTCCTTCTTAGTTAAACTTAATTTTGGTAAATATTGTTTTACACCAAATAATCAGCCTTGAACATCCTAGAAGCACAATAAGCATATGGTAACTGTTGAAAATAAATGCCAGAAAACCAGCAGAAAATTCCCCCCTTAACATCTGAGGCTTCACACCTCTTGTTGGATAATTTTCCCTTTCCAGGCTGTCAATGCCTTTAGCTATATTCAATTTCTTCATCCCTTTGCCTTAACTTTAGTTACTTTCTATTTACTTGTTGAAAGAGAAACAGCTGTACTGAAAACTTGGTTATGGCTTTTCTCGACCTGTTTACCTATGTTTCCTGCACATTTGAATTGTTTTTCTGGACATCAGAGTGTAACTCACCATTCATACCTGTATAAAGTACTGTTAGGGAGTGAACTCTGTCCTCAGAAATACACTGAAGTATAAAATCCTGTGTATTTAGAGGCAGGTTCTATGAAGAGGCTAATTAAGGTTAGAAGAAGACCATGTGGTACAACCCTGGTCCAAGAGGATAGTGATTTTATAAAAAGAGGAAGAGACTCCAGGGGATAATAGTAATGGAAAAAATGCCTGGGATTAACACAAACGGAAAGTGGACATTTACAAAGCAAGAGTTGAGACATCAGAAAAACAAAACAAAACAAAACAAAAAATCCTAAACCTGTTCAGTGGTGATTTTGAACTTCCAGATTACATAACTGTGAAAACGTAAATTTATGCTGGCTAAGCCACCAACTCTACAGTCTTTCTTACAGCTATACCAGACTAATAACAAGGAAGATGTATACTCTCAGATATGATCTGTCCAGTAAATTTTAATTGTCTTATTACCTATAAATAATGTATTGAAAATTAGTCTATAGATAGCCCCAGTAGAGAAAATTATATTTATAAGAGAAAGATAGAAAGAAACATATACATTTGCATATATGTGTAAAAGAAAAGTTATGAGACCATTTGTAGAAACCCACATTTGGGGTTTCTACTTCTCTCTTAATACACTGTGATCAAAAGCAACGTGAGGAAGAAAGGGTTTATTTCATTTTTACTCTCTTCATCTCTGAGGTAAGTTAGGGTAGGAACTCAAGGCAGGAACCAGAAGGCAGAAACTGAAGCAGAAGCATTGGAGCAACACCGCCTACCGAAGTGAGGTCTATGGCTTTCTCAGCCTGCTTTTGTACACAACTTAGGACCACCTGCCTGGGGGTGTCGTCACCCTCAGTGGCTTAGACTCTCTCAGACCCGTCATTTATCAAGAAAATGTCATACAAACTTCCTGTAGACAATCTGGTGAAGACATTTTTGTTGAGGTGGGTTTTTTTTTTGTTTGTTTGTTGGATAATGCTACTTTGTGACAAGTTGGTAAAAAAGAAAAGCAGGACACCATTTCTGTCTTATTTATTGTGTGTTAATATAAAAAAGGATTAATTCATGTTTTTAGAACACAATTTCTGTCTTATTTATTGTATTCTAATAAATGAAACAGGATTTTATAGTTTCTCTTTTTGGAGAATCTGCTGTATTGCTTTTTTTGTTTTTTATCTAGTGAGAAATTGTTTAAGAAACCACAACAAATCCTGGTTTTGTGCCAGAACTACCTGAGTACTTAGCTACTAATTCCCTCCCTTGCAGGCAACATTCACCTGATTCTTGTTTGCTTAGGTGGGGTTAGGACTCTGAAAAGGTGCTATAGCACAAATGCAAAATCAATTCATCAGGGGAGCAGTTAGCTCAACCCTTGAAACATTTGCCAGGGCTTTTGGTCACCTCCTTTTTCTGAACATTTACTTCACTGGGAAGCTGATCAATGAACCAGAGAATGCTTATTTGGTGTCTGAGAAGAGTGCAGGTCACAGCTCAACCAAGTGTGAAGAGTAGTTGAGATGTCTGTGTTCTACCTGAGAGCACATACCAGAAAGGCAAAGTCACCGAGCATGACTGAGTCTTAAAGTGCTCCATACACAATGAAGTTGATACCTGTATGAGCAAGCTGCCTTAGATCTTATTCGGACAATCAATTAAAAAGTTATTTATTTGTTTATGTTTGAGATCTATACATAAGTAATAGAAAAATAGATGCTAGTACTATTTACAAAAATGGAGCAAGCACAGTAATGACATTGGAGGTAATGATACATATCTATTCTAGGCCAAGGTGATCTACAGAAGTACAAAACCTAAGAAAAAATGAATAGAAGAAATATTTGATTAATGTAAGCATGTGGGGAAAGGTAGGACATAGATGAACAGAGCTAAGCATACTGTGTATATTCATAAGTGTGCTTGCATGTATGTGTATCTGTGTATTTACATAAATGAATCAAACTAGAAGAGGAGAGTTAGTATCTCACTTTTGTTCCTGTTGATATGATGAAATACTCTGACAAAAGCAGCCCAGGGGAAAAAAGGTTGGCTTACAGTTCACAAAGGTGAGAAAGTCAAGACAACCTGAGAGCAGCTCCCACATCACAAACATAATCAGGAGACGAGAGCAGTGAATGCTCCTGCTCTTAGCCTGCTTTCTTTCTTTATACAGTCCAGGATCCCAGGTGGGAAAGGTGTCACCAAGAGTTGATGGGGCTTCTGCTTTGAATATTAAATCAAGAAATTCTCCCTTAGACTTATCTCTCAGGTTATTTTATATCTGTCTAGTTAACAATTAACACTAACCATCATACTTATTGAATGAGTTAAATGCTTCATAGTACATAAGCCAACATGTTTGTTGATACGTCTGAGACTAGAGAGGATAGATAATAACATGTGCTATATAAAAATTAAAAACCCATTGCAAAGATTCCAATACTAAAAAGCACACTAATATAACATATGAAATGCATATGTTATTAAAATAGTTGTTCTTTGCAATAAAGAAGTATATACCAGGCACTCCCACTTGAGAATACTGCATTTTATTTGTTCTTAGAAACAAGTTCATGAAACATTAAAGTTGCATGTGAACAGAGACCCCAGGGACAGTAAGCCAACCATGCTTGGCACTGTTTGTAGTCATTAAAACAATCCTCTGAACTTTGATGGTTTATGGGCAATTGGTTTCTCACAGACTTGGCTTAATTTTCGGTAAGGGACACCTCACACTTAATCTTCCATTTTATTCAAGATAAATGAGAAGGAATTAGTAGACATTTTGCTGAGCTTGTTCCAAGGTAACAAATAAAATGTGATTTACACAGTCATTTAATGGAAGTTGTTCCAATGTCATTCATTTGATCTTCATAGAACATTATTTTAATTTAGGTTGATACAGTGATTGTTACTACTGTATGTTCTAATTATGTACTAACAAATTACATTTAGGTAATTCGAAAAAAACGTAAAACAAACCCTATCATTAGACTAACAGCATCAAAACAAGTAGTTTTAACAATATTCATTTATTTTTATATTCAATGATACTTTTAAAAATATATGTACATTCAAGCCAGGCTTGGTGCTGCAGTCTTATACTCCTAGATACTCAAGAGACTGAAAAGGGAGGATTGTGAGACCAAGGCCAGCCCAGGAAAATTAATGAGACCCTGTCTCAAAATGAAAAGAAGGGGAAAAAAGCCTTGAGATAAAGGTTGGTAATGGAGGCCTTATGTCTGTACAGTGCAGAGATGAAACAATATCTGTGTATCCTTAGAGTATTTCACACCTGTAAATTAGATTGTATATGTCTTTACTGACCTATTATTTTAACTCAAGGGTGCTGATGAGCACTTGCTAAATACTACAGCCCATGGTTGTTTTACTTCCCAATTTTGTTCCTTTAAAGCTTTAAGTAGAAAATGCTTTATGTAAGTAATTTTCAGTATCGGTACATTTTCCAGAAATCCCTGCTTGTATACTAACTTTCTAAAGTAGATGTTATTGCCAGGCTCCACATAGCCTTTTGTTTCACATCACATGGCTCCACTCGTCTTAGCAGTGTATACCACTTCTGCACACCTTGTGTTCTTTCACCTACCACTCAGGATGTGAGCGCAGAGATTACCACCATCAAAAGCAGCACTGATTGTCCTGTCACAGTTTTTTGCTTTGTCAGACAGGAACTTGCTATGAAGCCCTTGAATCTGTGATCTTCCTGTTTCAGCCTGCCAAGTACCAGGATTACAGGTGTACACCAATACATCCATTCTTGCCCTTCACATTGCTATCTTGACTTTTACAACTTATTTGGCTTTGATTATTCGTTTTGAAATAAGATAACTTTGAACTTGCAATGTTATGTTTGTATGCCGAGTTGTTTCAGTCTTTGAAATCTTTTCTTTCTTTAAGAAAGTTAGCTGAACGCGCCCCTCACGGTCCTGACTTCCTTGCTCATGATCTCCCTCCTTCTGCTCCTCATCAGGACCTTGGGAGACAATGGCAATGGGCTTGGACTCTACGGCATGGACGGGCTCACCGTGAGCCTCGTCAGTTTGGTTGCTCACCTTCCTGGACTTAGGGGGAGTTGGGAGGACCTTCCACTTAACATAGTGAAGGGAACCCTGATGGCTCCTTGGCCTGGAGAGGGAGGGAGTGGGGGTATGGGTGGAAGGGAGGGAAGGGAAGGGGGAGGAGGAGGGGAGGAGATGGAAATTTTTAATAAAAAAATGAAGAGAAAAAGAGAAAATTAGCTGATAATGGTTTAAGCATATGATTCCTAGAGTGTGCAAAGCTTCTGCGACTAGACCCAGACAAGTATGTTAAAAATGTGCTGTGTACCACCACAGTAAGATGCTTCCAAATTTTTCATATTTTTGCTGTAGAAAACCTTATCTTTCTCATGCTGATAGAGCTCCCTGAGAGTGTACCTAAGAAGAATGTTTCAAAGGAATCCTGCAGTGGAAGCTAAACCGCTAAGAATATAACCCTTCTGGGAGGACTTTAGTTCCTCCAAAAGTTATAAATGACTACGTGCTCACCACTTACAAAAACTATCACTATATTTTATATGCTCTAAAATTTTATTCATTTTAAGACACACCATCATTATATCAAGAACTGCAAATGATTGGTTCTGCCAGTCAAGCTGTGGCCTACATTTGAGTGAGAGCTGCAAAAATGAAGAAGGAAAAAAAAAAAAAAACAAAAACAAAACCACGTCTGTCATCTTGGAATTGATGCAATATGGTAGTGTATTCCAGATCATGTGACTGCCTATGAGAACTACATGCTATCTACTTATTGATAGAGCACTCCATGGAACATCATTTTGTAGAAGGGTGGTGAGGAATGATTAGTAAAATTTAACTGGAGAAGGGTGAGTTCCTTCAGTTTCTATCATTATTTAAGTTACTTTACAGCAGAGCTTCTTTTTCTATCCTGTCTTCCCTGTGACAATAAAAATAAGAATTTCAGGAAAAATCATTTTAAGTATTGATTTTCTTTTTGTTTTTCTAGACAAGCTTTCTATGTGTAACATTCTGAGTGACCTGGAACTCCCTTTGTAGACCATGCTGGCCTTGAACTCATAGAGTTCTAGCTACCTTTGCCTCCTAAGTGCTGGGATTAAAGGCATGCCCAACCCTGCCCAGCTAAATATTGATTTTTTTACAAAAGGATAAAGTATAAATTGAGGAGCTCTCAAATAGGTGTTTAAGTTGCTTGTGTTTATCACAAGTTTAGAAATTACTGCTCAAAATGTCTTTTTTTATTTACTTATATTTGAAAATGTATCAGGAAAACTTTTTTTCATTCATGTTTTCCCCAGTTATTGTTTAAGCCATACACATTTTACCATGCCTATAATTCCAGTTAATGTTTTTAAACTGTAGGCATTTTACCATGTCTATAAAAAAGAATTTAAAAAGGAAGCTTCCTGAACTCTTCTTCCTCTCACTCCCTCCAAGATCTCCCTTCCAAAATCAATGTCTGTGCTTTTAGAGACATTTGTGAAATTCCTGTCTATCCAGGGTAGATCTGTATTCAACTCAGCATGCTGGAACATGGGGTAATTATGGCTGAGCCTCTGATGAGTAGTTTCTATTACAAGGAAGGTCAACATTGTTCTGGGCAATGTGCTGCCTTGATAGTAGAGCATCTTTTAGCAGAGGAAATTGATGAATTTCTATTGTTCTTGAGAGAAGATTTCTATATATGAGAGAAAAATGGGTTCTAGACACATCATTCTATTTAAACACCTAAATTAAATAATTTTATCAATGAAATTAATAATAGTAATGCACCAGAAATAGCTTCAGTTTAAAATGTTTAAAATGGCTTAATCTTCCAATGTATCCAAAATAAACCCCTTTTCTTATTTTGTTTAAAATATTTGTATTAATTTTTTAAAGATTTCATACAATGTATCTTGACTATATTCATATTCAAACTCTTTCAAGATCTACATTTGCATTCCTACACATCCAACATTGGATTTTCCTTTTAAAAATGCAATCTACCATATAAAAACCCTGCAAGCAGTGATGTTGGGCTCACTAGTGTGGAACCCAGACCAGATCTGTCTACTGAAACGGTTATTGATGTTTTCTTCCTGAAAACATAATTAAAATTTCTCTATGATAATTTGCACCCTTAAAAATATTATAATTCACGAATTTGAACTCTTACCTCATTCTCTAAGCAATCCGCAATAGGTCACACACAGATCTATGAGAGCAGGGTTTCTAAGTCCTGGACAAAAATAATTTCTGTGCTACAACTGAGTAAGCTATTGCAGATCTTAGAGGTTGACTCTTATAGGATGGGAAACAGGCTAGGGCATGGGTGGACACCATGCACTATGCAAATAGACTCATATAATATAATATAATACATATCAGCCCAGGGACATTAATTCACAAGCATTAGGTTACATAGGATGGAGTCTTACCCGGGCCTTCTGCTCCATTTCTAGCATTAATCTTTCATGTTGCTCAGCTATGGCCAGTGTTGCAGAGTGGACCTTCTGATAGATCATTTCTCCTTCCCTTGTTTGAAAAGTGAATAGTCCTTCTCCTGTGTCACACATTCTGTGAAGAAAGAGAGAAAGAGATGGATCTTTGTAGATTCAAGTGTTGCCAATAATTTCCATGTCAAAGATGCCCTTAACTCCATGCTAGTTCATTCTTGGACAAACCATCCGACGTATGCATCTCTAAATGTAAACTGGGGGAACTAAAGGTGAAAGTCCATGTGTACTCAGGTTTTTAAATGCTTTCCAAGCTGTAAAGGAACAAATAAAAATGATTTAGAAGCCGGGCGGTGGTGGCGCACGCCTTTAATCCCAGCACTCGGGAGGCAGAGGTAGGCGGATCTCTGAGTTCGGGGCCAGCCTGGTCTACAACAGCTAGTTCCAGGACAGGCTCTAGAAACTACAGGGAAACCCTGTCTCGAAAAACCAAAAAAAAAAAAAAAAAAAAAAAAAAAAAAAAATGATTTAGACATGCTTGGTGTGGGAATCTGAATGCTGACACTGGAGTTTTCTTACTCTCAGGAATAGTTACCATATACTCTACCTTTTTTGTGCAAAGAACAGGAGTTTTAAAGTCTATCATACATAACCTATTTGAATTTAAGAATATTTGGCTTTAAGATAGATTCTGCCAAAAACAGGGGTGTACATTTAAGCAAGATGCTTAACCTGCCTATTTCTGCTATGTTTACAAAATAGGAATAAGGGAGCCAATTCATACAATCTTAAAGGTTAAAGAGTTGGTAAATAGTTTACAGCATTGCTTAGCATACTCAGAGTGTTAAAAATTGTTAGCTACTTTCATCATAAAGCTTAGAATTAATATTAATGAAAGTTTAGAGGTCATTGAATAAATATCTACCCTAGGGAAAAGCTGGGTGATTTATTTTTGCCCAATACAAACAGTTCTGTTTCTATAAGTTAGGAAAAAGTATAATACAGTTGGCACTATGGGTGACAACATATTATAATATTGAAATTCTTACCAGATATTCTAGCAGAAATATCAAAAGCTAAGTTTATTTTCACTTATTTAATGATAATAACTTAATAAGACAGTCTTAATTGAAAATTATTTAAAAATATATTTACAGACCAGTTTGAAAGGCTAACTGTGGTATAATATCTTATTTATTATTTTAGCCCAGTTTTAACTATAATTCAAAACTATCTATATCCATATGATATTAATTACTCTAATATGAAGAATTAGCTGAATTTCTATGCTGCTAGTTTTATGTTAATATGATCGAAAGAATTACAGGTTACAATGTCAAAATATTCATGTGACAAAAACTATTGGACAATTTGGATTTTTCTCTATGACTCTCCAAGGGGACTTTAGTAGCAAAGAAATGTCTCAAGAGACTTACAACATTGCTAGGGCTGTGACTGCCATCCCTCTGGGCCCATCCAACCAGCACTTAGCTTCTGTGAAAGCAATCTTAATAAAATTCACACAGCGTGAAATGGAAAGTCTTGGGGAAAAAAATCAAGAGTTTTCAAAAAGTGAAACAAATGAGCTATCTTTGTTGATGCAGGGGTGTTTGGAAATGCAAAAGCCACAGAAAACCCATTGGTAAGTCCTGGACACATCTTATTTGAGGTGGAGATTTTGTTCACTGTCATGTGCAGAATGCTGCTTATTAGCCTCAGGAAATGAGATAATGAAGGCACAAATTGTTATTTCATACCCAGTCATTCAGATGTGAAATGTTGATCCCTGTCCACTTCCTAAGACTTAATTCTTCCCAGTGGGAGACTTGAGTGCTTACAGGAGGTTTCCCTAATTTTGGAAATAACTATCAAACTACCATTCACTTCCTTTGAGAAACAAACAAGCATTTGAATGCATTATAAAAAGAAAAGAAACATTAAGTACAAGGAGCTTCTTCTGCACTGTGGCTCTATAAACCAAGGGGAAGGTTTAGATTCTTCACTTGTTGAGACTATAGCTTTTGTCACTCAGGTTGACTTGAGTAGTTTAGGGGTCCTTGTCTTAGCATGTTCTGTCTGAAGGAGGATATGAAACAGAAGTGTAGAGCTTTTCTTATCTGCTTAAACAGTGTTGTGGTAGCAAGCCAACAGTATAGGACAGGAGAAGGAGAAGGATGCAGGAAGCTAGGTTGCTTTTGACTTGTTTTTCAAAGCAGGGCCCCAAGACAGCAATTCCTTTACCACTGGAGAATCATTTATGGTTCTGACTTGTAATCTTTACCTTAACAATGTTCCACATGGTTCATATGAACATTATGAGACTCAACCTGCTTTCTTAAATATACTCTTTCCCTAAAGCAGGAGGAGCTCAGAAAGAGGTGCTCATTGCATTTGAACATTCCAACTCTACACCAACTTGACACTAAAGACATTCAGTGGGTGCATTTATTTTATGAAAAGGTGAATACATGAATGGTGTGTATTTGGCCTAACTCCAAATTAATGATGTTGTTCATAATTAAAGATGAAGGTATTATTTCTTGTCACACTTAAGATATTTGTACAGAACAAAACTTTTTCTTAACTAAATTAAAATTTTTTAGTTTTTATTTATGTGTATGGGTATGTCTGCATGCTAGTATTATCACATGTTTGCATAGAGGCCACATCCATGGGGTCCAAGGAAGGGTATCAGCTCCTTTGGGAATGGAGTTATAGGTGGTAAAGAGATGCCTGACATGGGTGGGAATTAAAGTTGAGTCCTTCAGAAGAATATATTATTTCTTATTATTTTATATCTTCAGTGGTATATTATTTGTGTTTTAATACATAAAGCTTACCTAAAGATCAGAGGGCAATACATCCACACTAGTCAGCCATACAGACTGGGGAGTGGTAGCACACACCTTTAGTCCCCGGACTCAGGAGAAAGAGGCAGACAGATCTCTGTGAGTTCAAGGCTACCCTGGACTACACAAAATTGATCCAGAAACAGATCCATGTGGTAGTGGTTCACATCTTTAATCCCAGTGTTTGGGAGTCACACAATTTTAAACCCAGCACTGGGGAGGTGGAGACAGGAGTGATATGGCTGGGTGGAGAGAGGAATATAAAGGGGAAGAGACAGGAACTTAGAGGAGTGTGGAATCTGAAGATTCGTGGAGACTGGATCTTGCCCATTCATTCTGAAGATTTGGAAGAAGTAAGAGGTATCTCTAATGGTTGGCTGCTTTGCTTTTCTGATCTTCAGGTTGAACCCCAATAACTGTCTCTGATTTTTTTCTTATGATTTGTGTAACAGAGAAAGTAGACACTTTTTAATTGCTTAGCAGTCACTCAATCTCTCTCTTTATCTGAATTTAGTTGTTGAAGGTTTTCTTCAGCAATGAGGAATAGTTTGGGACCTTATAAAAATCCTTGAAGGTTAGTAGGGTGGATACACTTGCTCCCATGAATGTTTTGCTTTATCTCGACGTTGTCAGGAAGGAAATTCTATCAGTCTAGGACTCTGGAGATGGCGGCATAAGTTTGGACCTTCAGGTCACAGTCTTTCATATACATTTATCACATAATTTAAAACTTGACCTTATAAATTAGAAGCTGTTTTGTGATTGAGAATTAAAAGAAGAGAAAACAATTATTTCTGAGATTTTTCCAAGTAGCAGAGAGAAGAAAACCATTGGTTAAGAACCCCATAATATAGTTAAGTACCACAATACAGAAGTATGAAGATGTGAACAAGAGAGGCCTGACCTGAGCATGGTTTTAAACTGTCGATTTTCTTCTGTAAAATGGAGCCAACAGAATTTGTTCACAAGTTTTAAAGCTCAAATTTATTGGCTCATTAAATAATCTAGAGAAGATGCTAATGATCAAAGCAAGGTTCACTTACCAAACCTTCCTCATTCATTACATAGTAAAGACTGTCTTTGAGAGGTTTATTGGGATGTTACTTCTGTTTCTATAAGATGCCTTTGGTCCTTCTGGACTATGAGGTAAATAACAAAGATATGACTTAAAATCTCAGTAACTGTCATTATGGGGACCTTTGAGGGAAGACTCATACTTTAAGGCTCAAGTTGGGTGTCTCTTTTTCTTTTTACAACACTTCTCAGGTGCTCCTGTCACTGAAGAAAGAATTGAGTCCCATTCTAGAAGTCTGTGCCTCATCCCCTCATCTCTTCATTCATTGACTTTACTGTGTGTTGAATGGTAGTCAACCACATTGAGAAGAACAACTTTGACTTGGGAGTCTCATAGGAAATTATGATGCTGAGGGTTATCTTAGGCATACTACCATTTAAGACATATAGTACATGCTAGGTTGTCAGGAATATTGCAACATGATTGGAATCTGAAAGTTTCAGACTTTTCCCTGAGTGGATACGTTTTAAAATCTATTTCTTGAGGAAATCTCCGAGAATTTCTTTTTTTCTATCTTTATTCTATCTCAGTCTCTACTTCTTTGACTCAAAATTACAATCTTTGGTCTCATTTCTGCTTTATTTTAATAAATATGGAATATCAGGAGTGTGTACCGGTGTATTTGTTCATAGGAATTTACATTTCAAATGACACACTTCTACTCTTGGTTTCTGTAGTTGGTCTTAAGGATACAAATAGCTCTAACATAGAGCACTGGAGACAGATTTCCTGGAGAAACCCTTCCAACACCAAACTGTAGCCATTGTTATCCCTTCCTTATCTCTAAGTCAAAAATAACCTCTATATGAGGTGGAGATTTAGAAATATCAATCTTTCTCCAAATGGCAAGCAAAAGAGGAGGGGACTGATGAGCATGGTAGGAGTTTGTCTATAATAAGATATGATGATATGTGCATTCTAAACTGTCATAATTAAATTCATTATTTTGTAAACTTTAAAACTAATAAAAAGACAATTATAGACAAACTTTTAGGTGTTTTTGAGAGGAAGAGAGGAAAGACATGCAGTTGGATGGAGAAGGAGACATGGAGAGTGTGGAAAGAGCTAAGGATTTAAAAAATATATGATAAAATATATTGAATGAAAAAATAATAAAAATAAAAATTGATGATGTCCTGGGTTCAGTTCCCACCACCACATTAATCACTATGGTATCCTAAGTCTATAATCTTAGCATTTTGTGGGGAAGAACTAGAAAGAAGATCAGAAAAAAATTCATGGTCATTCCTAGCAACATAGAGAGTTCAAGGCCAGCCTGGGATATGTGAGACTTTGTCTTAATCTCACCCTCCAGAACATAATTTAAAATAGTTATCTGTAAGTTTCTTGGTAAAATAATTTTGATTTATCTTTCATAAAGTTGTCAGCAGTAAAATAGAACCAAAGCAGATTCCTTAACACTCTTATATTTTTCTTTAGGATTTAAAATTAACATTCAACTATAGACAGTAATGAAACTTTCAATACCACAGTAATCAGAGCAATTTAAACAAATTAACACTTTTATTCTGTTCATGATTTCATATTAATTATTACCTAATAAGGTTGGTATTTTACTTCCTTACTATGGAAAGATCCTTTCTGATAATTCTGGTGAGTCAAACTTGGAAATAGAATAAAGCCTAGAAACAGACCGAATGCCTTTGAGTCAAGTAACTGACCAAATCGAATCCCAGGTAGTAAAGGGAACTGGGATTTTCCACAAATTGAGCTAGATATGTGTTATTAAAAACACTGTGACTCTGTGTCTCCATGTACAGTCATTTAAATTTCTATTTTTAAATAAAATGCTGATAATAGTACAATACAAAAATGTGAAAAAATTTGTAAATAAACCAAGAAATTTCAGGTCAAAATGTGATAGACTTATGCATGTACTTGTGAAAATACTTTCTGTGTGTATTATGCATCTGTGTTGTGTATGTGCATATGCCTGTGCAGGTATGCAGGCCTGTGTATGTGTGAGGAGGCCACAGACTGATATGGGTGTCCTGTTCTTTTACTAGATACTCTATTCTTTAGTCATGATCTGTCACTGAGCCTCGAACTATGGCAGTGGCCAGTGAGCCCCTGCAGTTCTCTCTTGTGGGCCCTTGTGTGGTCACACTTGGCTTTTTATTTGGGTGCCCAGATTCTAATTCTGGTCCTACTGATTGCACAGCAAGCACTATTACCCATAGATCCATCTCTCTGGCCTTGAAAAAATTAATTAAAAAAGTAAACCAGAGATATAAGGAAAAAACTAGAAGTAGTGGAACTAACTGCACTAATAGTTTCTCACCTATAAAACAGAAAGATGTACAGTATTTCAGAGTGTTTTTATTATGTGTTTGGAACACGGAAATAACACATTCTACTCTTAGGAGTACCTATAATTAAGTGATTATAATTATTACTGCTACTAAGAATAGATTTCTAAAATAAATGTCTAAATAAGAACAAAGATGAAAATATTATACAAAGCGTGCTAATGTTTCTGTAAAAACATGTGAGACAAAACCTCAGTAGCTAGGAAGAATTAGGGAACTTTATTGTACAGAATTGCGCCTGCAGCAATTTTTCATTTTTTATTGTTTTTATTGAGCTATATATTTTTCTCTGCTTCCCTCCCTTTCTCCCCCCACCTTTTCTGCCCTCTACTATGATCTCCATGCTCCCAAGTTACTCAGGTGATTTTGTCTTTTTCTACTTCCCACAGAGATTAGGTGCCTGTAGCAATCTCTGGCCCATGCTAAAAGCTGAATTTTGGAGGAGCTCAGTGGCAGAAAACTTTCTAGCACCCACACAGTCCTAGGTATAGACCTCTACATGTTAAAAAACAAAATCAGAATGGTTGGCAAATGATCTTACCACAAAAATAAGTATGTGAGATGATACATACTCATTAGCTAGCTTCCATCATTCCATGGCCCATATACAGTGAAACATTATTCTAGTACTTACAAATACTTAATATGTTACTTTTTGATTTCTTGAAAATGTGAATGGGAAGAATTTATGACATTTTTTGCTTGTACAAGCACCAAATTATGGAAGAATATAAAAAACCATAATGGTTATTTAGGGTGTGAAATATTAAGATGGTACACAGTGTGTAAAAGACACTCTCACAGACAACCCTTTATGTAGTGGTCAAATGTTTCTAAAAGTTGCAACTGAATTTAATTAGTGAAAGTGAACTTATTGTATTACATTTTAAGGCAAGTTTTTGCAAAGCTGCCTCAGGATTGTGGTGTAGTTGCTGGGTTTATACTACTTGGTTCAGTCCTGATGCTTACAAAAGACTTTCACTGTCAAATTTGTAAATTACTGGACTGTCCACCACAAGGGGTTGCTCATCATTTTACATTCCTATCTCCAACTCCCCAGATTCATATGTTTGAAACTGGTCTTGCTAAGTTTCAATTTCTTCAACCTGATTCAGCTGTAAAACATACTTGTGAACTCACAGCAACTGTAATTGTCTCTACAAGATCGATCAGTCAATACTCTAGCATGGATAGGAGTCACCTGAGGACCTACCTCAGGTGAGGAACTCTAGGCAGTTGATGGCCACTGTTGGAGGGAAAGTCAGTTCTCTCTACTGGTGTGAACCATAGTAGATTGCATTTGCTCCAGAGGAAGTTCCAGGTCTATATCCATGTGAATTTGAGTAGCACTAATAATCCTCAGAGGGTTATACAAAAGCAAAGTTTTGAGGGAGTTGAATTCTATAGGAGCATGTGTAAATGGGGGAAGTCTGAGGGGAGCTAAGCAAGAGGAAGTGGGTAGAAACAACACAAACAGGAAATTCTGAATATGGAAAATCTGGGTAAATGAACGGGAAATACAGAGGAAAGCATAACTAACAGAACACAAGATATGGAAAAGGGAATCTCAGGGGTAGAAGAAATAGATTCATTGGTCAAAGAAAACACTAAATCCAACAAATGCTTAACACAAAACATCCAGGAAATCTGAGACACCATGAAAATACCAAACCTAAGAATAATAGGGATAGAAGAAGGAGAAGAACTCCAGCTAAAGACACAGAAAATATATTCAGCAAAATCATAGGAGAAAACTTTCCCAACCTAAAGAAGGATATCCCTATGAAGGTACAAGAAGCTTACAGAACATCGAACAGACTGAGTAAAAAAAAAAGTCCCCTTGCCACATAATAATGAAAATGCAAAATATACAGGATAAAGAAAGAATATTAAGAGATGCAAAGGAAAAAGGTCAAGTAACATGTAAAAGTAGAACTATCAGAATTACACCTGACTTCTCAATGGAAACCATGAAAGCCAGAAGGTCCTGGGCAAATGTGTTGCAGATAGTAAGAGACCATGGATTCAAGCCCAGACTACTACACCCAGCAAAGCTTTCAGTCACCATCAATGGAGGAAGCAAGATATTCCATGACAAAACCAGATTTAAACAATACCTATCCACAAATCCAGCCCTACAGAAAGTACTAGAGAAAAAACCCCAACCCTAGGAAGCTAGCTATACCCACAAAAACACAGGCAACAGATAACCTCACTCCAACAAAACCCAAAGAAGGAAAACACACACACTACCACTGAAAAGTAATAGGAATTAACAATCACTGGTCACTACTATCTCTTAATATCAATGGACTCAAATCACCTATAAAAAGACACAGGCTAAGAGAATGGATAAAAAAGCAGGATCCAGCCTTCTGCTGTATACAAGAAACACACCTCAACCTCAAAGAAAGACATTACCATTAGCTGAAAATAAAGGGTTGGGAATAGATTTTCCAATCAAATGGACCTAAGATAAAAGTGGGTGTAGCTTTCTTCTTATATCTGACAAAATAGACTTCAAATGAAAATCAATCAAAAGAGATGGAGAAGGACACTTTATACTCATAACAGGAACAATCCATCAAGATGAAGTCTCAATCCTGAACATATATGTCCCAAATACAAGATCACTCACATAAGTAGAAGAAACATTATTAAAACTTAAATCAGACATCAAACCACACACACTAATAGTTGGAGACTTCAACAATCCACTCTCCCCAATGGACAGGTCAACCAGACAGAAACCTATCAGAGAAATAAAAGAACTAACAAATATCATGACTCAAATGGAATTACCAGACATTTACAGAACATTCCACCCAAACACAAAAGAATATACCTTTTTCTCAGCACCTCATGCAACCTTCTCCAAAACTGAACATGTACTAGTAACAAAGAAAACCTCAACAGATACAAAAAAGTTAGAGTAAACCCATGTATATTATCAGATTAACATGGTTTAAAGTTAGAATTAAACAGCAACACTAATTTCAGAAAGCCCACAAACACATGGAAATTAAACAGTACTCTATTAAACCACGCCTGGGTCAAGGGAAAAATAAGGAAAGAAATTGAAGACTTCCTAGAATTCAACAAAAATGAACGCATAATGTACCCAAACCTATGGGACACTATGAAAGCAGTGCTAAGAGGAAAGAAAGTTCATAGCACTAAGTGCCTACATAAGGCAAGTGGAGAAAGCTCACACTAGTGACTTAACAGCACACCTGAAAACTCTAGAACAAAAAGCAGCAGACTCACCCAGGAGGAGTAGAAGACAGGAAATAGTCAAATTGAGGGCTAAAATCAATAAAATAGAAACAAAACAATACAAAGAATCAATGAAATCAATGAAAATCAATAAGATAGAGAAACCCTTATCCAAACTATTCAAAAGGCAGAGAGATACCATCCAAATTAACAAAATCAGAAATGAAAAGGGGGACATAATAACAGACACTGAGGAAATCCAGAGAGTCCTTAGGTCATATTACAAAACCTGTATTCCTCAAATTTTGAAAATGTAGAAGAATTGGACAGTTTTATGAATAGGTACTACATACCAAAATTAAACCAAGACCAGGTGGACAACTTAAATAGACCTATAAACTTCAAGGAAACAGAAGCTGTCATCAAAAGTTTCCCAACTAAAAAAAGTCTGGGGCTGGATGGTTTCAGGGCAGTATTCTACCAGAAGTTCAAAGAAGAGTTAATAACTATACTCCTCAAAGTGTTCCACATATTAGAAACAGAAAAAACATTGCCAAATTCTTTTTTATGAGGCTACAGTTACCCTGATACCCAAACCACACAAAGACTCAACCAAGAAAGAGAATTACAGACCAATCTTACTCATGAGTATTAATGCAAAAATACTCAATAAAACACTGGCAAACTGAATCCAAAAATACACAAGAAAATCATCCAACATGATCAAATAGACTTGATCTCAGAGATATAGGGATGGTTCAGCCTATGAAAATCGATCAATGCAATTGACCATACACATAAACTGAAAGAAAAAACAAACAAACAAACAAACAAAAAAAAACATAGCAGCATTGTTTGTAAGAGCCAGAACCTGGAAACAACCTAGGTGCCCCTCAATAGAAGAATGGATAAAGAAAATGTGTCACATTTACACATTAGAGTACTACTCAGCGGGAAAAAAAACCAAAACAGTGACGTCTAAATTTACATGCAAATGTAAATTATCCTGTGTGAGGTAACCTGTACCCAGTAAGATGAACATGGTATGTACTCACTCATAAGTGGATACTAGCTATAAAGCAAAAGATATTGAGCCTCTAGTTCATGATCCTAGAGAAGCTGAGTAACAAGGTGAACCCTAAGAAAAACATACATAAATTCACCTGGAAAGGGGAAATATACAAGATTTCCTGACAAAAATGGGAGCAGAGGGGTGAGAGGAGTAGGGAGGGCAGAAGGGGAAGATGAGGGGAGAAGGGAAGGGGGAGGAGAACTTGAAGGAATGGGATAGTTGAGATGGAAGAAGAACAGAGATGAGAACAAGGAAAGAGATATATGATGATTGAGGGAGCCATTATGTGGCTAGCAGGAAACCTGGCACTTGAGAAATACCGAGGAATCCACAAGGATGACCCCAGCTAAGACCCTAAGCAATAGTAGTCAGACTGATGAATATATTAAATATCACCATAGAACCTTCATCCAGCAACTGATGGAAACAGAGGCAGAGACCTGTATCAGAGTACTGGACTGAGCTCCCAAAGTCCATTGAAGAGTGGGAGGAGTGAGAATATAAGCAAAGAGGTCAAGACCATGATAGGTACACCACTGAAAAATTACCTGAGCTAATGGGAGCTCACCAACTCCAGCCAGACAGGGAAGGAAATAGTGGGGGTCCAGATTAGTCCCTCTGAATGTAAGTGACAGTTGCATAGCTGGGGCCACCTGTACTGGCACCAGGATTTATCCCTACTGCTTGTACTGCCTTTTTTGGAACCTATTCTCTTTGGATGGATACCTTGCTCAGTCTAGATATAGTAGAGAGGGCCTTAAACCTTCCCCAAAGCACTGTGCCTTAGCCTTTCTGAGGAACGGATGGGGGTATATGGGAGATAGGTGGAGGAAATAGGAGGAGGCGAGGGAGTGGAAACTGGGATTAGTATGTAAAATGAAAAAAGTTAGCTTGTTTTCTTTTAAAAAAAGAATTCATAAAGCATTTCTTTGTCATAGTCCTGAAGAATGTGCTTAGTCTTATTGTGTCTTGTTATGCTATGTTCATTTGATGACCCTAGGAGGAACTGAAAGAATTGGAGGAACGGAAGGCTGTAATCAGGATGTATTGCACTAAAGAAGAACAAATAAAATTATATATTAGAAGGATAAATATGAATTGGCTAGACAAATGGAGAAAGCACTTGTAAATTGTCAGTGGCAATAAAGTTTTTTTTTTAAGTAAGTAAATGTCAGCTGTGAAGTCCTGATGAAGGAATGAAAAATCTTTTTGCTGGCAAGAAAATGTGGGAAGAGGGGAAAAGGTGCTAGCTTTCTGAGTAATGCTTCAGACTTAGGACCTGTTTGGAGGATAAGCGGTTAACTAGAAAAAAATTCTAGTGAGGCAGAGACAAGGGCATATTTGTGGTTTGTAAAGTTCCCTGTCTAAAGATTTGAGAGTGAAGTTGTGGAAAGTGGGGTTTAGGCAAGGGACAACAGAAAGCATAGTGAATGTTTGATACATCACAGGGAATAACATGGATACACCCCAAATAAATATTTTATAGGCTTATGGTATTTAAAGTATTTTCTTGTCACTCAAAGAAAGAGTCCAACAATAAATAGGAGACATTTGTGCAAAAAGTGTTTGTGTGCTAGAATTCTTTCTGCTCTGGTCATCTGCATTTAAGATCAGGGAGTTTGAATTAGCAGACTGAAATCAATTGTGCGAGTGATATTCATGCTTGGCAAGAAAGCAGAGGAACAGTGTGGGGTGAGAGACAGGGAGGAACAACTAAACAAGAGGCTAAGGAACAGAAAGACAAATGAGAAAGGCCACTGAGTCAAATGGTATTAAAAAAAATCAATGAGAAGTAGGAGAAAGTGATTATTCAAAAGCGAGGACCTTAACTATGTCCTTAGTACCAGAAAGGTTGTGGGAGCAAGAGCGAAGAGAATAAAGGTCAAACACAGCAGAAAAGATAAAGTCAAATAAAGCAGTGATTTATTCTTAAAATCCTATCCTTTCAGAATATTTTATGTTTCTCTCTCATTGTGCATCCTGTCCACAGTCCTGGCTGAGTGTACTGACTGCATACTCATGAAAACCTAAGCTGAGCTACTGAGACAATTTCTCTGTTGGATTCGGAATACAACCCCATTAAAGCAGACTGTAAGTGGAGTATAACTGGAACCTTTTCTGCTGTTTTTAACCCTGTGTCAACTGTTGTAAAGAAGAGAATAAAAATGAAATAGGAAATTTTTTTTGAGATTTACTCTTTTACCCTTGAGACTTAATGGGAATTCAGTAAGTAAAGGACATAGATGCCCAACGTCACTCAGTTGGGAAGGTAAACATCACAAGGGGAAGACTTTGAGGGTGCACAGCCTTTTCTCAAGCTGGCACTTCACTTGGCTGTCATATTTTGTCTAATGTCTTTGTAGTTTATAAGATACTCTTCTACTTATTAACCACATTTCTGTGACTGGATTAAAATGCATTTCTACAATATTTCCAGAAATACTTTGAGCATAAATTACATTTGGGTAATTGAATACTGCTTATATGAATGAATGAATCATACCGGGTGGTGGTGGCACACACCTTTAATCCCAGCACTCGAGAGGCAGAGGCAGGTGGATCTCTGTGAGTTAGAGGTCAACCTGGTTTACAAGAGCTAGTTCCAGAACAGCTCTAAAGCTACCGAGAAACTTTGTCTCAAAAAAAAAAAAAAAAAAAAAAACCAAAAACCAAAAAATGAGTGAATCACTTTTCTAGCTCAGAAATATAACTTTATATTTTTTGAGTAATCAATTTAAGACTTTAGAAGGGGAAGGGGGGAATGACAACTTAGATTTCACTAACAGTCTCATGAAAATGTTGATGTTGTGGTACGTTGATGTGGGAGGGTCTTCTGTTTGAGTTGATTTCATTGGTTAATACAGAAACTGCCTGGCTCATTTGATTGGCCAGCCCTTAGGTGGGCAGAGTAGACAGAACAGAATGCTGGGAAGGGCAGTTAATAAATTGCCCCACCTCTCCTCTCTGGGACAGAACGCCATGCCTCTCCTCAGGGAGACAGATGCAATGAAGCCAGCCACCAGGTCAGAAGTGCTGAATCTTTCCTGGTAAGACACCATTCATGGTGTTACACAGATTATTAGATATGGGTTAGTCAAGATGTGAGTAAGAGGCTGAAATTAATGGGCCAGGCAGTGTTTAAAAGAATATAGTTTGTGTGTTGTTATTTCGGGTGTAAAGCTAGCCGTGCAGGAGCCGGGTGGCGGGATGCAGCCCGCTGCTCCTCACTACAGTAGGTAAGGAAGAGGAAAGAAAACACAAAATTCCTAAGGGGAGATGATACCAGCTTAACATTCTTTAGTATTGTGGCAAGAAGGGTGTGAAGTATCTCAAGCAGTTGGATAACACCCGGATCTCTTGCAAACCTCCTTTTGGAGTGGCAAAGCAAGAGTGTGGAGGACATAAAATTGTGGTGCCTGCTTTCCTATTTGGCTGCATTCCTAGTCCAGTATACAACCCTGTGAAGGCAGATGTAAGTGGAGTCTAACTGGAACCTTTTCTGCTGTTTTCAACTCTGTGCCAACTGTTATAAAGAAGAGAATAAAAATGATAAAAAGAAAATTGTTTCGAGATTTACTCTTTTACCCTTGAGACTTAATGGGAATTCAGGTGGTATACATTTTTATCTTATTTTTCTTAATGGTCAATGCCCTTGGCTGTTTATTGTAAATACCTATCAGGGATAAAAGCAATCTTGGTGAAAGATATTCCTTCAGCTTTGCTGACTGTTAAAGCTCCATGAAATGTTCTTTTTAATCTTCTCTATGAACAAAAGAGTCATCTGCTAAGTAATATCTACTGGACTTCATTTTTCTTATGGACTATAAAGATACATTATAGAATCATAATTATGCAAAGTCTTACATCTCTTTGTTGTTTAGAATTCTAAATGCTATATCTATCTATCATCTATCTATCTATCTATCTATCTATCTATCTATCAGAACTATATTTTTCCAAATCAGAATTGATTCAACAATTTAATTTCCAGTATTATTTATGTCATTCTTTTTAAAATCACCTTTCCAATAAAGGAAAAGAAATTAATAATGTAAAAAGAGAAACAGCAAGTCTTTATGTTTCTTTTTCATTAATATATGATAAAGGGATAGTAATGGTTTTGCAAGCGGGATTAACTTTTTTGCTATAGTAGGTTACACAAAGAAGTAATAAAACTAATTACAGGGCTAAAATTATGCCCTTGGAAGGTTTGTAGCATCCCAAGGATGATGAGAAGCTGAAAGATTGGGCTGAGCATTTCACGCCCTGGGTAAGTCATCTGCACTCCAGTTCTAAACTATGCTTTACATACTTCACAGAGTTGCCTTGAGGCTCAAAAGTAAATACACATTGAACACTGACTGTCAAGAACTTTGCCAAGAGGGATAACAGAATGCTTATTTGACATGGCTTCAAAATAGCTTTGGACCATATGGAAAGAGAAAATTTTCTCCACTGTAAGGGTTTTATCTTATTTCCTTTTTGAAAAATTGTGTGTGTGTGCGTGTGTGTGTGTGTGTGTGTGTGTGTGTGTTTGTGTCTGTTCATGTTGGCATATGGCAATGTATTTGTGTGGAAGTATATTTGTATACCTGTGTATATGAATGTAAATGTCAGAAACCAACCTTGGGCATCATTCATTATGTACTTTCAACTTTTTGTTTGTGACAAGGTATATCAATGACCTGGAACTGTGCCAAGTAAGCTAGGCTAGATGGTCAACAGCTTCCAAAGATGCACCTGTCTCTGCCTTCCATCTCTCTATTACTGGGATTACAAATATGCTCCACCCATTTCATATTCACATATGGGTGCCAGCAATCACTTTGTATGATAAAACTTTTCCTGGAGAGATGCAACACACACACCTACTCATCCAAGCATCCTGCCACAGACCAAAGCACAAATATCACCAAAGTCAAATTTTGTGAACCAATGAATTGGGGGGGTGCATTATTTATGGGAATATGGGTGAGCAGTTACTTTCAGGAACAGAACAGAGCTGAATAACTAAAGCCTGCCCCAGCATAGGTGGCAGTTCATAAATGTTGGAAGCCTGGAACACATTTCACAGGCTACAGGTATCTCAATAGGTTCGAGGGTGTCCTTTCAGGTGCCTCAGTAGGTCTAAGCCCTTGAAACAAGCTTGTCTGGTTTCTGTTTCTTCCAGGCACCTGGTCTGATCTCAAGAGTCTTCTTTGCAGCTTAACTCCTCTGTGAACACAGTTCTATTTGACCCCCCCAAAACAAGCTTTTCTTGTTCCTAGTTCTCTCAATAGTATCTGCTCCTCTATGGTCCTTCAGCCCCTGCTATTTGTGGGGACCCTAGACGGAGATAACCAAGTCTTCTAATGGTTTTGATAAGTCATCCAATCATGGACTAACAACCTTCATACTATCTCACATTATGTAACCTTTGATTTAAGTAGAGATGTATTATTTTATTATTCAACTTTCCCATCGCCACAGCTGTTGGGCTGATCCCATCCACTCTCATGTCTCACAGTCTCACAAACCAGGTTGTAACGGGCTCTTTCATTGCTTGTTTAAAAGTCTCCCATGATTCCAGCAATTCAAGAGCCAAGCATTTCCTGATAATGCAGTTTATTGCATTGGGCCATGGTTAATGGTTATATGGGATCACAGATTTCCCCTTTTCTATTGAAGTACCCGGAGAGTAGCTTCTGTTGCTTTTTACCATGTTCTCCTCCTTCCTCTCTAACTCTTCTCATGTGTTCCAAGTTCATGGATCCCAGGAAGTGTTTCTGGGCATAGATCTAGCATGTACTCTCTTTAAATTCCAGACCCTAAGCCTTAAGAAGCAGCAAGCCAACACCTCCCTCTTATCTTCTTGTTTATCTAATTTACTTGCCAAATCAGTCACCAACACAGAGAATGTTAGCTGCATTTTCCTTTCTTGTTGCAATTCCTCCTTTCCCCAAACAAATTCCAACTTGACCACTGTCTTGGCCTCAGACTCATTTCTATACACAGCAGATGTCAGGCATCCTCTCTTGCTGCTTGTTGACAATCTTAACCCTTGTTCGCTAATCTCAAAGACTGTGTTTTCTCTAGACCTTTCCTTGTTTTAGGTTATCTCCACATTCATGTGGTGGACTTCATTCATTGAATAGGTATGCCTCCCCATACCACATAGATTAAGACTATAATCCTGGGATTCCTTCCACAGATACTCCTGATCCCAATGGCTCAGCCTTAGTTGCCCATTTCACTGGCCATAGTGAAATACATAACCATTCATGGGCTATCATAGCATAATGGCACACTAACATCATGGCAAACATGGCTCTGGCATGCCTCGTTAAAAACCATTGGATTACATTTCTAAAGGTAGGCTTCAAGATCTATTCCCTTATTTGGCCACTTACTCCTCCTGAGGCTACTATCATGGTCCAGCTATCTAAGTATTAAATTCCAACAATCAAAAGCCCCTTTTGGCTCACTTTATTTACAGGCCTAATTAAAATTAAACACCTTACCCTAACATGGAGTTCCCCCTTTTATCTTTATAAACCACCATTTGCTTATAGTCCATAACTGTTACCTTTCCTTCAGGAAGCAATCCTTTGTCCCCTTCCAGGACAAATACCCCTCCCCCGTCCCTCACCCCTTGGCCTTTGTTCCCCTCTCCTATGCTCTCTTCCTATTCTCTCTCTTCATCTATCTTCCATTTTTGTCCCTTATCCCTGTCCTCTTTCCCTGTAGGGCAAATAAATCTCCTTTTGCTTAGAATTTGATCTTGGGGAGTTCTGAGAAGACACCAATACTTTTATACTTCATACAGGAAATCAAAATTTCTTCCATGGATGCTCTTCCCTCAGCTTTCTCAGCATCAGTTACTTGGTTTGCTACCCATAGCCATGACCATGTGCTCACTTCTCCCTAACTCATCTTTGGTGCCATTGTGTCCTTGTTCAGGTGTCAATTATGTGTGTGACAAATCTTTTTCTGAGGAGATACAGCACACATGGCAGACTATAAAGGACAGAAATCACCAAAGTACAAATGACAAACCAAAGAGTTTTAAGTTTACCTACATGAAGACAGATGAGGGGTTACTTATAAGAGCAGAAATGACTCAGACATACATCATCAAAACCCACCCCAGCATGGGTGGCAACTCACGAATGGTGGGAACCTGGAACATACTGCACATCTGGAAGATTACTCAATGGATTGGAGAGTGTCCTTTCCAACCGCTCAGGTCTAAATTTCTTTCAGGCACCTCAGCTGACTTCTGTTTCTTCCATGCACCTGGTCTAGTTTCACAGTCTTCTTTGCAACTTTTGTTCTTTTGAGAATCTTTGCAGCTTTACTCTATGAGAAGAACTCTCAGCTTTTATTACTTTCTCTGTCTGGGAGGAACCTAGTAAATCTGGTCAGTTTTAGGGACTTCCTAAAGCTATTTTGAGATGTTTGTAGCTTCTCTGCAGAATGGGACTTTAAATTTGTGAGAAAATTGTTACACAATAAACCAAATTCAGGTTTTAAAGGCAATTACCTGTTTGACTGAGCCACATACAACCCCACTCTCTTCTCAGTCCATAGCAAGACATAACTTTCGAGGCCTTGGCTATATCAATGTTCGATTTTCTGTTTGGAAACAGCTTCTGTTTTGAGACTGACTCACAGTGCCTCTGATAGGCCTAGTCATGGTGTATGTAAATTAGCCCTTTTGCCTTTCTGAGAATTTGTGAAAAACTACTTCCCTGGTAGAAAGAGAGGCAGCTTTCCAAAGACAAAGGCTCTCTAGGATTCTAACAACACAGACAACATCTGAGAAGATTGAAGAAAACACTGGTATTTTATCAGCTCATGGAAAGGTCATTTTTCAGTTTATTTCTCCTGCTCATGATTGTATAGCTTTGGTAATGTTTCCTTTTTCTGAATTCATTTTTGTTCTGGAGCTTGTGCTCTCTCCCCTTGCAGCAAGTTTCATTATATTTAGAGCAGCAGAGCACGCAGAAGATGTAGTTAGAATCGCAGGCAAAATAGCCCACCCCTATTCCTATTGCCAGCTCTCTTCATGTTTAATAGAAGTACAGTATGAAAAAATATTTATAGCTGATCAGAATTGGAGGAAACAGAAAGGCTTAGGTCCTGCCTTTAGATTTGTGTAGCTTTATGCATTTTCCCTCTGGGGGTACTATTTTAAACACATCAATTTTCTTTGGCACAAGGAATAAGACAGCAATTTCTTTTAGTGAATGTGCTTTCTTTGGGTGCTCTTATGACATTGCTGAACTTAATTTGAACCAGTTTACTTGTAAATAAAGTGGTGATCTATATCTCTTCAAGATCCCATGTTGTTATTTGTGTTTTGGGTATTGAATGTTTGTTAGCAAATTTGATGTGGGATAAACCTCTTTATGCTGTGAAAACCATTGGTTAATAAAGGAACTGGCTTGACCAATAGCAAGGTAGAACTTAGGCGGGGAAAGCTAGGCTGAATGCTGGGAGAAGGAAGGAGGAGTCAAGGAGAAGCCATGGAGCCACCGCCAGAAAGACGTGCCAAAACTTTGCTGGTATGCCATGACCTCGTAGTGATGCACAGATTAATGGAGATTAAATTAAGATGTAAGAGTTAGCCAATAAGAAGCTAGAGCTAATGGGCCAAGCAGTGTTTTAAATAATATAGTTTCTGTGTGATTATTTTGGTTCTGGGCAGCTGTGAAGGACAAGCAGTTTTCCTCCAATACAAAGTCTTAAATGAACACACATTACATTGAATTTAACTTCACAGGCATGAAGTATTTTTCTATTAATGCAAATATTAGCTAAAGGAAATAATGCAATAGTTCTTTTTAAATCTTGTAGTTTTGCTTGTTTTTCTTTTCATAATTGTGGATTCTGTTTTCATAGCCCAAGGCTTTTTATTCTTGGTTCTGTTGATAATGGTTATGTGACTTGAATGCTTGGCTTTCTCCCTATTTGTGCCTTGCCTGTTTTTCATTGTCTTGTATCTCTAGCCCTGCAGTCAGGGAAGCAGACTGACAGGTATAGATTCCCTACCTTCTTTGACCAAAGGTAGACTGGTGTGTTTATAGGGAGTAAAAAGTGAGCTGTTTTCTGACATCCTTGTACTTCCTATCTTAGTACTGTGTTTGGACAGTGTGGCACCCTCTAAAGATCCAGGCCATTTGTACATTTTGGTTTCTGTATACCTTTCAACTTTGTCTTTGGAGGAGAGGCATATAAATGTTCCTCTGCTGCTGTTCAGTGGTGCTCATCCATTTTAAGATTATTCTTAATCATGCTCATACCTCTTGAAATGGCACCTACATTGTGTTCTACTTAGCTAATCTCTCCAAATAAAACATTTCTATCATCATGAACCTGAATACAATGTATAACAACTGTCTTACATGCTCTAAGTCATTGTTTCTCTATAAAACAATAAGGCAGTAGGTATTTAAAGTCTGCACTGAAGGACTATACTAATGATGGTATAAATAATCCAATAGTAGCTCACAAATGCACAAACTTGCTTTAGAACGCACATTTAAACACAATATCGCACTAAGAAACGCAAAACACCCACAAACTACCTTTCATACTCTTGTACTGTGTCTTTTTAGGAACTTTAATTTTTTTGAGATAATAATATAATTACATCAGTTTCTTCTTCCCTTTCCTCTTTTCAGTCCCTTCCTGTATTCTCCTTTCTTTCTCAAATTCATGGCCTATTTTTCTTTGATTATTGTTAAAAAAACATGTGTTTGTTTCTATATACACTTGTTCAGTCTCCATAATGTTACTTGTATGCTTTCAGGGATGACCATTAAGTATTTGAAAACCAATTGGTGTGTTTTTTCCTGGAGAAGACTATTCCCCCATCTCAGATGCCTTTCAATGCTGCAGTTCTTTGTCTAGGGTTGAGGTCCTGAGAACTTTCCCTCTCAACATTAGTATACTTGTTGGTGTCGCTCTTGTTTATGTATGTCATGTTTATATAATCATGTATGATATTTTACAATATTTTCAGCTCCTCTTCTGCAGTGATCCCTGAGTCTTTGATTCAGGAGTTGTATCGTAGATGTATCAGTTGGGACTGGGGTACATTACTCTGTATTTGGATTGGTTATAGTTTTCTGTCTCAATCTATTGCAAAAAAGTTTCCTTGATGAGCAGTAAGAACTATAATTATCTGTGAATAGAAAAGCAAATATTTAGAACATCCTCACGGAATATACTGGTTTAGTAAAGTGCAGTTGTAGGTTTTCTTGCAGGATTCGTGACTTTAATAGTCCTAGTACTAGAACCTTAGAAGTATGTCTTTGAAGCATCTCTTCTCAAAGATGGCATTTCTCCTTAACTTTTGACTCTGTGCTTGTTTTGGCCAATAGGAAAACAGGGAATAAGACAGAACTGGCAAGCTGTTTTTCATTTAGACATGCTTGCTGCTTTGGAACCCCCCTAGCAGTTAATAAAAGTACCATGTACTATTTTTCTATTTTACAGAGAAGCAAACTGAGACTTAACAAAGTTAGTAAAGTTTCCTGCTCTACCAGACTCTCCAGTCACAGCTGTGTGCCCCCAACCATTAGAAAAGCAGAGAGAATCTCATTCACTCCCCAATTTCCACCTAAGCTGCTAACTGACTGCAGAATGCTGTATGAAAACTATGCCACCTTTTCTCTCCTCTTGATAACCTAGTATTCAAGCCATTACATTTAGGACAAATTGTTGCCCAACAACAGGTAGCTGTTGGTGTCATTGTTTATAAATAATAAAAACTAAAATATATTAAGTATAATTATAGACATGAAAAGTTATCCATTGTTAAGTTATTGTCAGTGTAGTTATGATAAGGAGAGATTGCTCCATGTTGCCATTTCTGAAGCTACTGCCACAGCTGAGGAAATTGGGCCAAGCCCCTTTGGAAGATGATCAGGAAAAAAAATTTCTAATGTTATTTTCCAAAAGCCTTCTGGCCATGCCTATTAAGGAATGATTCTTGAGTGCTGCATAAAAGAATTTGAAGGTAAAAGTATATAAAATAACAACAAGAATTGGCAGAAACCGATAAATTTCATTCATTATAGTATTTTAACAACAATTATTTTTAATTGATAGTGATAATTCTAAATACTTACTGTATACTATGCTGCTTTTCAGTACAAGATTATCCTTTTAAGAATGAGACAACCCACTTAGGATGGAGCAATAGCTCAGTCAGTAAAGTGCTGGCTGTATAAGTGTAAAACTATGATTCAGTTCTGGGGTATCAATATAAAAAGTTGGGTGTGGTAATTCTGCTTGTAATTACAGAACTGGGAAGATCAAGACAGACTGATCTTTGGGGGCTTATAGGACAACCACACTGCCCTAATCAGTGTTTCAGGTCCAGGTGCAAGAATCTGGCTCAGAAAACAAGGTGGATGTGACCTGAGATGTGACCTGAGAAGGAAAATAATGATACATGATGTTTTCTTTTATCTTCCAGAAGCATGAACACATGCATGAGAGAGAGAGAGACAGAGAGAGAGAGAGAGAGACAGAGAGAAAGAGAAAGAGAGAGAGAGAGAGAGAGAGAGAGAGAGAGAGAGAGAGAGAGAGAGAGAAGGGGAAGATCATTTCAGCATATTGGGGTTGTTTAAGCTTACTTAGAATGTATCCAGGTCAAGGGTTAGGTCATAGTACATTGTATATTGATAGGAGAATTAATGCTTAGAAGATTCAATCACTAGAATCATAACTGTTATTCAAATGTTTTTCTATTCTAATCCATGACTACCTCAGAAGAATGAACTCATTGATTTTCCTTAACGAGTCTCCAGAGAATTATGACAATTAGGCTAAGGAATTCATAGCCTGCATAGCTTTAGCTGGGTGTTTAGTAAATTAGAAATGTAATGCTGGCTTACACAGGGAATATGCAGGTCACTGTTAACTCAGAGAGGTTTCAAAAGGAAAAGCCTTTGGAGGAGAGGGCATTGTAATAGTCTCTAGAATTTGTTCATTAATGTACCTCTTGTTTTAGATCAAAGGGAAAAAAGTGAGTCAGTAAGTTTATGTTCAATGCTGACATCATTCTAATCAGGACCTATTTGGGTGTTTGCACATACTATTTGAAGAGAAAAAAAAAGAGATTATTTTACTGCCATAATTCCCTTGGTTGTTGTTGTTGTTTTTTTTTTTTTTTTTTGTAATTTGGGAACCAAAAGTTTGTACGTATAAATGTGGAGAGGTGATATCATTTTCTTGCATAAAGAATGTCTTAAGTATACCAAGGCTAATCAAAACAAAACAAAAGAAGCTGGATGGTGGTGGCACATACCTTTAATCCCAGCACTTGGGAGGCAAAGGCAGGCAGATCTCTGTTAGTTCGAGGCCAGACTGGTCTACAAGAGCTACTTTCCAGGATAGGCTTCAAAGCTACAGAGAAACCCTGTCTTGAAAAACAAAGACAAAAACAAAAAAGAGTATCAAAGCTTCTTCAACTGTGATGAAGTCTCATGTAGTCCTAAGCAATTGACTTCATTAAAATGGAATTAATATTATATCTCTATTTGAAATAACATCATATCATTTTTAAGGAAGGTTTCAGTTTCTTCTAAGTTATCACAAAATTCTATGTGCATGTCCTTGATGGACTCTTGGTGTTCAAACATTACATGAATTCACTGTCTTTGACCACCCACATGTTTAACTGTATATCTAGAATATGCATATTTCTCACTGGCCCAAACATACTTTCTATGAACTTTTAGCTTTACTACCTTTATACATCATTTATTTATGTAATTTTTATATTGTCGTTTGTGGCTGGAGGAAAAATAAGTCTGTGTTATTTGTTTTCTCTATTTTCTGCTCTCATCAATAAATGCATGAAATACATACTTTAAGTAAATTCCTAATAATGCTGCTACTGCATTTTTAAAATTCTTTCCAAGGGAGATGGCTTAGACAAGAACTAACATAATTAGCATTTTTTGATGGATGACTAGTGTCAAGATACAGAGATGAAACTGCTTATTACAGTTAAAGAATTCACCTGAAGGTGTACTGCATACAACAGCAAAATGCTGCAGAAGACAAAAACTTATGTTTTCCTTTAGAACAAACACACAATGCTTTCTACTTTTATTCAATGTATTTTTATGAGCATATTTCATCCGCAACATTACGAGTATACTTTAAAATTCTTATCAGATTTATTCTTGTGACCTTGACACTTCTGCTGAGTTCATCATTCATCTTCCATTGAAGGAGGAACTATGTCAAAATAAGAAAACTTCATCAATTAAATATTCGATTGGGGTATGATCTTCAAGCAATCAAGTAAATATTTATTGAGGCTCTGATATGTACTAGTAATATAAATACTTGCACAAACAAGGAGAACAATTCTCAGTATTGATTCTGTAACACTTGTTGATCTCTTGTTAAGAGTGTGAGGAGACAGAGAAGCCAGGAAACAAGGAGGACCCTAAGAGAGACATACATGGATATTCCTGGGAAGGGAAATTAAACAAGATCCTCCGAGTAAATTGGAAGTGTGGGAGAAGTGGGGAAGGTGGAAGGAGAGTGGGGAGGAGAGAAGGGGAGTTGGGAAGAGGGACTGGGATGGTCAAGTTGGGGGAAGGACAGAGAGGGAGAGCAAAGAAAGAGACATATTGATAGAGTGACCCATTATAGGGTTAGTGAGAAAGCTGGCATTATGGAAATACTCAGTAAACTACAAAGATGACCCCAGCTAAGAATCTAAATAAATAATAGTGGAGAGGGTGCCTTTAATTACTCTTTCCCATAAAAAGACTGATTACTACGTTAATTGTTATCATAGTCATCATAGAACCTTCATCCAGTAACTGATGGAAGCAGACGCAGAGATCCACAGCCAAGCACTGGACCAAGCTCCTAAAGCCCAGTCAAAGAGAAAGAGGTGCGATAGTATGAAGAAAGAGGTCAAGACCATGATGGGGGGGGATACCCACAGGAACAACTGTCTTGAGCTAGTGGAAATTCACTGACTCTGGACTGGCAGCTGGGGAACTTGCATAGAATCAAACTAGGCCCTCTGAACGTGGGTGACAATTATGTGGCTTGGCCAGTTTGTGGAGCCACTGACTGTGAAACCATTACCAATGGAGGGATACATTGCTCAGCCTAGATATAGGGAGGAGGGCCTTGGTTCTGCCTCAAGTGATGTGACAGACTTTGTTGACTCCCCATGGGAGGCCTCACCCTCTCTGAAGAATGGACGGGGAGTGGGGTGTGGGAAAGGTTAGGAGAGCAAGAGGACTGGAGGGACAGAGAACTGGGATTGGGCTGTAAAATAATAAAGCTTGTTTAAAAAATAATATATAAATATAAAAAAGAAAAAACATTAAAAATGAGCATGGGAGAACGGTCTAATGCAGAGATTTGTGTATTACAGGGGATTTAGGTCATGCCCTTCTACTCTGAGAAGCCTAATTTTAAATTTTATATGCTACCATGCTACTAGTAAATATATGAACATTAAGAATAAGGTGATAAAGTGAACCTCAGCCTCCAAATATATCTTGAAGCAGTCTGTGTAACAGACAATATTCATCCATCCATCCATCCATTCATTTATTCATATTCATTCATTTGAGATTGACTGACCTTCAATAAACGATGCAGCTGAGGCTGCTTTTGAACTCCTGATCTTCCTGCCTCAACTTCAAGATTACAGGCATGCATCATCACACAAGGCAAAAGGAATTTTTGCTAAGTATAAACAAAATATATCCTACTTTCTGGTTATATTAGTCCTTTAAATAGGACCTTGTGCACTGTACCTCCTTCCTATAATAGAATTCACACCTAATTAAACTTCTTCTTGATAAACTACCTTACAAGATCTTTTAAAAAATATTATATTCATGATTGTACAATCAGCATGCAAATTGTACAAAAACAACAATGACAACAACAAAAAGTCCCAAAACACAGAAATAAATCAGCTTTTTGTCTAATATCAAACAACAGAGTTTAGAGACTATGTGAATGGACTGATTAATAATTATGCCTATATATAAAATAGCAACTGTTGATGAGCTGGGCTTTTTACTGAATGTCTCTCACAATTTCTGTCAGTGCTGAGATTCTGCATCATCAGAAACTGGAATGTAAAAGATCTGCATCTTGGATTAGAATTTTCTGTCTGTCAACCAGCTCATCTGATGGTATCTTCCGAGTCTGGGCAATCACATATAGAATCAGCATAAAGCGTCAGAAGGGATCTGACAATACCATGGCCACCATTCATCTCTTGGATAATGACTGTTGGCCGTGATCATTGCTCAGCTGATTTGCATTTTCTTCAGCCTAGAATTTGAGAGGTAAAGTGGTGATTTTCAAAATGTTCCAACATTATAATAACAAATATCATCATAAATACTCACTACATATTTATTATCTTTCTCAATATGTTTTACTTTAATATTATTTTTCAGTTCTTAGAAAATATTATTTTATAAATTAGCGCACGCGTGCGCGCGCACACACACACACACACACACACACACACACACACACTGTCATCTGCTCAAATTCTTCCCGATTATCCCCTCTTACCTCCTCTGTATGCCCTCCCATCAAGTCTTTTCTTCTTTTTCACTTTCTTTAGACCCACTGTATTTAACTAGGGTTTCTACAGGAGTGAAGTTGAAGGACGATTTGATTATTTGCCCCACCTGCAACCCTTAGTTGCCTATAGCTCCTCTCCGTGAGGTGAGGCCTTATGAGCCCCTTCCCTCTGGTTGCCATCCAGAAGGTTTCATAGAGAGAACACTTGTGAACTTATGGTTTTGATTAAGATTAAAAGAAATGAGAAAAATTATGAATTTATTGTTTAATCTTAGAAGCCAATTTCATTGCTGGTAGTATCACTAGGCATTGATATAATTACCATGCAGTTAAAAATAAAATGCGGTAAGTTTTGATACCTTTGAAGAATGAAAATGCTATTATTTTGTGTTCATGTATTATACACAGTATATAATAGAGTGCTATTGTAGAGGCATTGATTGTTTCTGGATTTTAAATTATTGCCAAATTACATTCTAATGCTGAGAGCGTGGCCTCTGAAACAGCCCCAAATGATCCCGATCTTCTGGAATTCTCATGGTGTTGTTTGTTGTCTTCTCGAGTGTGGAACAGCTCTCATTATTAATTTCTAATGAATGAAATATGGCTAAGCAAGTGTGATACTGATTTTGTCATTAGGAAACAGACTGACTTCTGTTTGTTACAGCCATTCTTTCTTTTGCAGAGAAACCATTTGTTATGATTTCAACTTTGTTTTGAAATGCACAAATGGGAAAAAAATTTATTTCTTCAGGCCATGGGTAATAAGGACCCAAAGCCAGATAGCTATCTCAAGAGTGAGGCAAGAGGCAGTTCTTTCATTCACCACCTGATCCTTGAGGTGACTCAAATTCTAGTCATCCCTGGAATAAGTCAGAAGAGTTCGACTATGTCATTCCCAAAGTCCTCATTTACGGAAGCTGTGTAACAGCATCAGCTAGTCATTGAAATTTTCTCAGTTGAGTTTAATTTGTTAAGAGACAGTTGATAATACTTGAATATGTTCTGTGAAGACCATACTAACAAATGAATTCCCTGAAAAGAATTTGAAAGATAATCAATCCATCAGGCTCTGCAGTGCTAATGGGTTACAAATGAGTATAAAAAGAATTGTGGTGTACATAGATCTAATCTACATGGATAGTAGAAAAAGACAAGATCTCCTGAGTAAATTGGGAGCATGGGGACCTTAGGATAGGGTTGGAAGGGAGGGGATAAATAGTGAGGGGAGTAGAGAAAAATGTAGAGCTCAACAAAAATCAATTAAAAATAGCAAAATGAACATAAAAAGAATGCAGTTAGCATTCTCTCCACCCAAATTTCTCCCACTTCACTCTGATTGGGCAGTTTTTTAAAGGTGGTCACTTCCTTTGCTATTTTCAGTCTTCCCTCTATACGTGTATTCATAAATATTATAGCTTTGTTTCCTGACGTTGTAGTTTTCTTTTCTACCATTTGATTTCTATTGTTTATTCAAGAGGATTCTTCTTAAAATACGTGAATGTTTCCATGATTTCACATTCTCAACACTTACTATTGTCATTCTTTCGCATTTTCAGCATTATTGTGTACGGGTAGTCTTACTGAAATTCTGTTCTACTTTCCTGAGTGATTAAACAATTGAGTTTACTGTTTATTTTGGCTATTTAGCCACACATTTGGAAATATACAGCGTGAGGCAAGTTTAGATTGTCTTCCTTCCTTCAGAGTCCACATTTCAGACTTCCCCACATCTCATAGCTTTTGGCTCATTCATTCTGAATTTCGTCCCAGTGTCTAGAAAGATAGCAGTGTGTCCCTTTATCTACTGATAAATGTATTGGCTAATTCCAAGTTTTGCCATTATAAATAAAGCTGCTGAAACACCCATGTGCAGGATTTTGTGTGAATATGTTAAAATCATTTGTATAGATGATGATGTAGTACATCTGCTACATGGTAAGAGTGTGCTTGTTTTGTATGACACTGTATCATTTCTAAAGTAACTGTACCACTTTGCATCTCTACTATCACAAGGCCAGAATTCACCAGCATCTGGTGTTCTCAGATTTTGGGCATGGTAGCATCTCATTGATCTAATCTGTGTCTCTATGATCACATATGATACTGGACAAAATTTTGTTGAAGAATCTGTTCAGGTCATTAACCCATAAACTATTTGGATTATATTTTTGTTGCTAAGTTGTAAGAGTTCTTTGTATTTTTTAGACAATAAGTCATTATCAGATAGTGTTTGCAGGTTTTCTTCTGACTATCTTTGTATTGTCTTTCATAGAACAGAAGTTTTTTTAACTTAAATGAAGTTCCATATGTTAGCTATTTCATGGGTGGTGCTTTTGTCTTATGTGTGTCTAAAAATAATCCCCATGCCTGAAGTGCCTGAAGTAATCAAGATTTGCTCCTATGTTATCTATTTCAGGGCTTATAGCTTTGAACTTCACATTTAAGTTTATAACCTACTTAGAATTGTATTTAAAACATCATATCTAGATTTAATTTTATTTTCATGTGGATATTCAGAAATTCTAATAACATTTGCTGAAAATGATACATTTGCTATGTTATATTACTTTTTAAACAGGAGTTGAGTTTATTACCTTTAGTGTATCTCTCTGTTATTAATCTATTCATCTGTTCTCTTGCCAATCTACATTGTCTGGACTGCTTTCCTTCATGCAAAGTCTTGAAGCTTTGTAATGCTGGTCTAATAACATTTATTTTTGCTTCTATGTGGCATTGACTTATTCAAGCCTTTTGCCTTTCCATGTAAAATTTGTAATTAACTTATCAATATTAATGTAATAAATTATAACAATATTGCCTTATAGAATATAAAAAAACTTTTAACAAAAAATTAATAAGTTGCTGGGATTTTGATTGAGTTTGCACTTAATCTGCAGATTAAGTAGAGAAGAAATGTTTGGGGGATGTTGATAGTCCTATTCATGAATAGAGGCAACTCCCTATTTATTTGTTTTTTTTTTACCTTTATCAAATTCTTATAGTTTTCCTCATGCAGATTGTTCTTATTTTGTCCTTGTGTGTCAGTTTTAACAACCTGATATAAACAAACCTTAGCCTGTTGCTCTTCAAGACTGAACAGGCAAATTAACGTGAGTTTTCTGTATTTTCACTTTTGAATAAATTTAGCCTGAGTCCTTTCACTCCCACATCTTTTCTCTTTTCATGTATCCTTTCATTGTTCTGTGGTGCCTTTAACCTCTTTTCTAGAAACAGTTTTCTTTTTCCTGAAGTTTGCTTCAGTATGCTTAAACTTTAATGTGGGTTTGCTGGGGAAGAAATTTTTTCAGGTTTTGCTTCCTTGAGATAATTTTTTCATGTGAAGTAGATGGTCATTTCACCCTAGAACAGCACAAGTATCATTCCTTCATCTCCTAGCTTGTATAACTCCTACATAGATAGCAGCCATAACTTACATCACGATTCCTGAAAGCACGTTGTTTCTAAAATGAGATTTTCTTTCAAATTTGCCCAGCTATTTTTACTAGAAATTCTTGACTCTATGTTCTGGTGTCTTTTGTTCTTGTTGAAATCTTTCCACAATTCTATCAAAAAATTTGTATCTCTCTAATTTTCTCTGTTCTCTTTCCAATACTTCATTTCTGAATGAGAAACGTCTCTCTTTCTCAAGTTTACTTACATTCTTTTCTTTTCACTGTGATTTTTTTAAAGTGTTTGATTTTTTTTTACCTTTCTTTTATTGATGACTTATTGTTTCAGGTATAACAATTCTACAGTTGCACGGGTTTTCTTTGTTGTTGTTGTTGTTGTTGCTTGTTTGTTTTCGTTTTCATTGTCTGTGCCTTTTAGTGGTAGGTTCCCATCTTTTAGTTCAGGATTCCCTGGACCTCTCTCTATAGACCAGGCTGGCCTAGACTCCAATGGCCATCCTCATTCCCCAGTCTCCCACGCACGAGGTTTATAGGTCATGAGCACCATGACTTGCTGTTATGTACATTTTATTAGCTCATATTGTGTACGTGTATTACATAGACCTGACATATTTTTGTCACTACTAATATCAAATCGGAGTTCTTATATAATTCTTGTTGAAGATGATATCACCCAAATGACACACTTCATATAAAATTGAATATGCATAACTTCTGGTTCAAGGTTATGTAAATTGGTTCCCACCTCACAGGTTGTTTGCTTTTGCAATTCAATTTCTGGGTCACACTGAAGATGTTGTGAGTCAGTGGGGTTAACAACTTGATTTGTCCTACTTGAAATCTCCATGAGAGATAAGATCCAGCTCCCTATCTATAACTACAGAAAGCTTTGTAATGATGCCTTTCCAAGTCATCCTTGGATTGCAATTGTCTTTGAGAATTACTCAGCTCAACTTGGTTAGCTCGGATAACTGTGAGAAATGGTGATGATGATGGCAATGATGCTAGGTATCACTACTTCAAGTAATAACTGTGGTTGTTCAATACTATTAAGGTCTGGATAGTAAATAAACATTGGAACATTAAATTTGTTTGTTTAAGAATTCTCATTTGCTCATTGTTTTAGAAGTTTCCTATTCATTGATGAAATTCTCCTTCAGCAAATCCTCGAAGCAAGTGCCACCACAGCCAATGTCATTGATGAAATTCTCAGTCATTGTGTATTGCAAGCATATTTATCTTGATGTCTACAGATAATAAATTTGATATCTGGTAATTTAAAGGTTATTATTCTCTATCTTTTTATTTTTGCTTTAGTTTTCTCATAAAGCTTTGCTCTTGTTTTTTTCTTAAAATATGCCTGTGCTAGAGATTTTATATTTAAAAGGAAAACTGTGTTCTAAGACACATGTTTTCTTCATTCTAAGACAATTCATGCACATTATCCTTAAGGTACTGCCTCTGTATGTGCTGCATGTTAGATCAGTACTTCAGACAGAATGATCTAATAGATGAAGAAAATTTCAGCAAATAATAGTAGCAAAATATTGACTATAACTTAATATTTTGAGAAATAAAGGGATATGAATTAGGATTAAATGCTTTGCAATTAAAAACCAATGCATTTTGAAAGCACAAAATTAATTTGTATATATTTACACTGAAGTAACAGAGGCTTATGAATTTAGTAAAAGCATTCTTATGCTTCCTTAGTAGGAAAAGAGCCAATTGCTAACTCATAAAACTAACTAGATGTTGTGATATAAATAAATTTCCTGCATTAGGCAATTTCAGAAGGGTTTGGTAATGTGGTAGCAACAGCTTGAGATCTAGGTTGGCTTCATTATTATAGATTTTTGCACATATGAGTAAGAGGATGTAAATAAGGATTATAGATAAAAGCAATAACTTTGACAGTAATACACTTAATAATATAATTGCCAACTATACGTAATGTCAATATAAAAAATAATGGTAAATACTGTGATTAATAATTGGTATGTGTTAAAATTATACTAATAGTATTTAGATGTATTATGAAAAATATGATTATAGCTGTAACATTTGGGGGAATCAAGTTATTAATTGGCTTAATAAAGTATATCAAGTAATAAGGCATATATTTGAACTTCATCAGTGCAAGTTGTATTTGCTAAGTTGTATTTTAACTAATATTTGTTGTGAAATATGTTAATGCACAACAATGTGCAAACATATAGAGCCTTTATATATAAACAACTGCACTTTTTAAAAAAAATTTTACTATATTATCTTTTCTTTTAAAACAACAGGTTTATTATGATTTTAATATATAAGTAAGTATAAAGCCATTGTTCACAATCTTTATAGTGCAGGTTGTATTATGATTAGAAATATACATTCCTGCCTTTTTAATTGATGTTTAATTTTTTTCTAGGATTTAATGCTCTCTTTGGAGCCATCAAATAATGAGGGGCAAAGAGAGAGCCAGTAGATTAGAGATGACCTGGTATTCACAATGGCTCTTATTGGGCTCATTGGAGTAGTAGAATTCATGACTACCATAAAAATACCAGGCAGATTCTATCTTTATGAGCTACTGATACAATAGAAACTGATTGTGCACTCTTCATAGACAAGGCATAAATGCTCTTCCCTCTTAAAGATAAATGGGATCTTCATCATAACTACAGAGAAATAATTTCTCTAACGATTTTATTGCCTTTTTATTTTCCGTCCCTGAATCATAGTTCAGTTTTTGATGAAGCATGCCCTTTTATTATTTCCAACTCATATTGATTTGTTGCTTGCTGAAGAGAGGATCCACAATTCAGTGTATTGGCATGTTTAATTAAAATTTATCTGCTTCAGCGTTTAGTCAACTTTTGTGGGTTTACCCCATTTTTTCTCCTTAATTTTCCCAAATCACTTTAACATTCAGTAAAATCCAAATTTCAGGAACAACAAATTTTATTCCTGTCTTTAGCATTCAGTGTGAACAGTAGTACAGATTCCTTACTATGTCTTTCCTTTGTCAACGGTGACATAGAATTGAGCTGCATAGTCTAGAAAAGAACCTTCTACCATTTTTTAAAGATATGTCATAGGGCTGAAGAGATACATAGCCCAGACATTGAGTGTTCATTGCTCTGCCAAAGGACCAACCATGTTCAGTTTCAGCACCCGCCTCACGCCTCACAACCATATGTAACTCCAGTTCAATGGGATCCAATGTTCTCTTTTGACTTCTTTGGGCACTACACACACACACATGGTGCACAGAAAAACATGCAAACTAAATAGCTGAATGCACAAAATAAATCATGTTTTTTTAAAAAACGATAAAAAATATAATCAAAAGATGTTTAAATAATTTCTAAAACAAATAATTTCAAAGGATTTCTTAAAGAAATATACTGAGAAAAATGTTTTAATTATATATTTTAATTTTTTGTCAGTTGGACCATAAAGTCTGGAAGACCTGCACTTCAGCCAACTCTCAAATACTGAACAGCTTACCTCAAAATATGCTTTACAAATGCAAACTCATCCATCCAATGTCCACACTTTCTCTGCCTTTATTTAGTGTTTCCACCTTCCTAAGCCACTGTCCTTCTACCCTAATTACCTTAAAGTTGGGCACCAGACCAGGACAGATAGCCTTGATGTGCAGAGCCAGCTGATAGCACAGAAATAAGCTAATCCTAAACCCTTTACCTGGGCTTTGTCAGTCCCATAATAAAAGCCCATGCCTTCAGTTTTCCACTTCTGTTCACAGTTGAGATGGGTTGTTTGCTCCCTCACTCTCTAGCCTTGCTTGTACATCTTGAGATCCTTTCTTAAAAAAGATATTTATTCAATTGCAATCATCTCCTTATCTCCTACCATAAATAATAATAAAATCAACTAAAGCCATTGTCTGTGCATTCAAAGGAAATTTTGTGTTATTATACTTACTAAAGCAACATGAAATTTTTATTTAAAGTACTTACTAAGAAAATTAAAACTTTAATATCCTACTTTTATCTTTTCATATTTTTTATATTTCTCAAAGTTCTGGTTTTACATCTTAAAAAGAGAAATTATAAATGATGTTTGAGAACACTTTTATCTGCTTATCTTTGTACTATATAAGCTTCATGCTATGAAGTTTTATATGATATATGGATTAAAATCGAGAAATAAACCTATATTGGTTGTTGAAAAACTTATAGAAAAAGTAAGTTAGTCTCCCACTTTGATACATAATCAGTGAAAGAATTGTTAGAGTAGAAAAAAACACACCTTCTGGTCAAGGAAATAAAATTTCTGGCTTGGGTGGATAACCAACAATCTTTCTGGACTTTTATAGTAACTCAGCCAAGAGACCAGTTAGGGAGGTTGGCTTGCCTTAGGCCATGCTAAGGAGATAGGTAGAGTAATTAGGATTTAAATGAAATACTGCATCCTTCCTTTCCAGAGCTCCCTTCTCTAGAAGAGAAACTTATGAAACCCCAGACACACAACTTCATATGTCTGCCTGCTTTCCTTAAATGAAAGATTAAAGCTCCCATCTTCCTTCTCTCTCCTTTCTAAGTTAGTTTTCCTTAACTCTTTGGGTTTCCCCAACATTTGGACTTCATTATTCTTTCTCTAGAGCTTTCTTTCTTATCATATGGCTGCTTGTCAGCTGTGTGTCTGACCTCATTGCCACCTTAAAGTCATTACTCCCCACCCCTTCTATCCATACACTCTTAGGCAGCTGTTGAGATTTACAGCTTGCTGGCCCTGGAAATATTTTTTAAATGCTAATAAAAATTTCCCTGAGTTTACCTTTGAGCCTGTTCTTAGATTCTTTATTAATAAGGCCATGAGCCTCACGAGTAACCCTTGATTCTTTTGTATATTGTGACAACCACAAAAGACACTGAACCTCCAGTATTAGAATTATTTCTTTAAACAGAACAAATGGGTGTATGTGAAGCAAGACCCTAAAACATGTGTGCTGGCAAGATGACTCAGCAGTTAAGAACTTTGTAATACTCTTTTAGGAGATCGCAGTTTAGTTAGAAGCACAAAAGTGGGTCAGCTCAGTCATCTGTAGACCCTTTTCAGGTCTCTGTAGGTACCTGCACTCACATGTGAACATGCCCACAGACAGTTGCATATGCACACACATAATCCCAACTCTTTTTCCTGTTTTTTAAAGAAAAAAAAGAAATGCTTTATTCTTGACTGGTGACAGATTAAACAGCTGTACTACATTCCACTACTCAGGAGAGAGTAAACTCTACATGAAACAATGAATTGCTCTCAAAATATTGTGCTGAGTGAGAGTCGTCAGACGCACAACCATTTGAGATTCTAGGAAAATGGAAAACTGTTGTGGGATAATGCTCTTGTACACTATAAAGATTCACACTTTCACACTTGTATTGGTTTAATAAAATGCTGATTGGCCTGGAGACAGGCAGGGCGTGTAGGTGGAACAACCAGACTAGGGGGATTCTGGGAAGAGAGAAGGCTCAGTCTGTAGTTGGCACCCAGAGGCAGAGGAAGCAAGATGAAAATGTTGCACTGAGAAAAGTTACCAAATCACATGACTATAAATAGATAAGAATTATGGGTTAATTTAAGTTGTAAAGGCTAGTAAATAATAAGTCTGTGCTAATAGATCAAACAGTTTATAATTAATATAAGCCTCTGTGTGATTCTTCAGAACTGAATATCTGCAGGACCAGGCAGGACAGAAATCTCGAGCTATAGAGAACTGTGGGGACATAAATTAGATCAACTTTCCCCAGGTACCAGGGTAGGTTGACTAGCCTGTTTCTTGTGTGCCTATTTCAAGCTTGGCACTAATTCAGAAGTTCTTCTTACTGAAGGGAGTGAAATTTCAGACACCCTTCTGGGGTGGAAATGCAATTAAAGAAAAAAGTCAAAGTTCAAGCATAGATAACCAGAGGAAAGCAGTTTTTCCATTTCTGCAGAGTTGTCATTCAAGGAAACCCTAGACAAGTGGAGACAGTCTGATAAGTATCTTAAAGTGGTAGTTAGAATCCTCAAATAGGGAGGGGTGTTTTAAGGCAGATCAGGGTAAAAGTAACATGGTAGCTATGATCCTGAACAAGCAGAACTTATCTGCATACAGTAAGACCCAGTTTTTGTAGTAAAAGCCTTCACTAATCCCACAAAAACAAACAAGCACAGACACTTATCACAGAATGCCCTTGCAGCATATTTAGTTTGTCATTTCTAATTTACTATATTAGCAGAATTTTAAATTATCTCATAGTTCTCATTTTATATTGTCCTTCTCAGCTAAAATGTTTCAGTTAGCTGCTCACTAGCCAGCTTACAGAATATTGTCAGCTAAGTGATATTCTACACTGTGGCAAGTAGAAAAGAATGTTCCCTTAATGAGGTGCAAAGGTTACATGTCAGAATTTACCCTCTTGGCTTGTCTGCCTCACCTGGGAAAACTACAAATGTATCCACTTGAACATATGTGGTACTCAGTCCCTGAGATGGTGTTGCTAAGGCATTTGTTTTTCTTTTGATTAAACTTTCTTTTTTACAAATAACTTAATTCCAGAGGGATTACTGGTGGGTTGTTCTCTAGCTCTGTTTTGAATAAACCAATTTCTGTTACTTAACGGTAATATAATAAGTGAAATTAGGGTAGCCTTCAATACCACCAAGTGGGTTTAGAGTGGTAATAGGAAAGCAAATAGAAGGTCAATGGGGACTTTCCATGCCAACAAGAACAATTCGGAACCTGATTTGACTTCGTTCAAGTACAATACCATTGCAAAGTAATGAAGCATGAGTTACCCAAATGTTATTTTAGACAGTCCTGATTTTAAAGGCCATAAGGTTGAGGGAGCTCATCTTTCCAAAGAAGCCCAATGTTAATTGCATGTTTCTCTTTTCCCATCAGGACTGTTGTGGACAATGCCTCCGATGGACAATTGTGTAAAGTGGAGTATGGTATGTGAAGGAGTTAAGCTCTTACAGTTTGAAAAATGACCAAGTCATATGCTTTTTAGGTTTACATGCAGGGGCACTGCACAAGAACATTGTTATAATTTCTTCTAAAATAGATAGAATTAATCTTTTTAAAATTCATTTTCTACTGTAAAATAATACAAGAGACATGACAAGGTTTTACTGATACCCATAGCTCTCCATGCTGTTCTTTGTCTACACTGTGGTAAAGGTTTTGGGTATGTATCATCTCATCTTCTTTTAAAAACAATTGCACAATCTATGAAAAACTCTCACTTAAGATGAAGAAACTGAGCCACAAGGGAGTACAGAATATTCAGTATAGGCTTGTATCCTGTAGATTTTATACCCTGAATCTAGTATAGGCTACTGCATACTATGACAAAATTTAATAAATATGATGCAAAACTACCAGATTTGGTCTTAACATGGTTTGCATTCTAGTGACTTCTAGTTAATAATAGCAATAAAAGAAATATGTCAGATAAGTTATGTGGTACAATTCAAAAGACACACTTTGTATTGTCTTTAAAAATGTTTTTAGATAAATTCTGTGCATCAATGAAGACGTAGCTCCGTTTATCTAAGTTTATATATAGATAGATTCATTGCATTTTAAGAGTCTTTGTGCAAATAAAACATTTATTTGCAAGACATTTATCTACAAATATAAAAATATTTAACAGCGAGGTGACTTACCTTACAACATCCCATTCTTATCTTTTTATTACGCTGCTGGGATACGTCGCTATATTTCAACGTGGTTGCAAATTGATTTTATTTACTATTTTGACATTTTCTTCCTATAAACATATTTACTTCTAAGAATTGGAAAGGAACATGAAAGAGGCATAATACCTGTTTAAAGTTATTTTGTCAATTTTCTAGCAAACATAATTGAGAATATTGGTGTTTAAGGCAAAAGTGGTCACATTTTAAAAACATATTACTAAATATTAACTTAGCCACTAATACTAGTTATCAAGGGTGCACAGGCAAGGCAGATAGAGGTTTGGGGACTCTGAAACATCCCCACAGGGCCTTGTTTTAAGCTTTGAATGTGACTAACCCAGATACTTGAGGAATTTAAGAGAAAGACTATGGCACATATAAGGGAATGCAGGATTAGGGGCATGTCCTTTAAAGCTCAAATGTTTAATGTAAGTGCCATTCCATAGAGTTCTGGGATGTATTGTAGGTTTGCTTGCCAGACAATCCAAAATGAGTAACTCCCTGCTAAAAGCATTCCTGTAGAAGGAGCAGCGGGCTGCGTCCCGCCACCCAGCTCCTGGCTTCCTGGCTAGCTTTACACCCAAAATAATTACGTGAAAACTGTATTCTTTTAAACACTGCCTGGCCCATTAGTTCCAGCCTCTTATTGGCTAATTCTCACATCTTGTTTTAACCCATATTTAGTAATCTGTGTAGCACCACGAGGTGGTGTCTTACCAGGAGAGATCTTAGCCTGTGTCCGTCTCAGAGAGGAGAGGCATGGCAACTGCCTGAAGCGTCTGCCTGACTCTGCTTTCTTTCTCCCACAATTCTGTTCTGTCTACTCTGCCTACCTAATTTTCTGTCCTATCAAAGGGCCAAGGCAGTTTCTTTATTAACCAATGAAAGTAACACATAGACAGATGACCCTTCTCCATCGCATTCCACAGAGAAGACATCTCTTATCTCACCAAGATGTCTAAAGAGAACTACTGTCTTTTCTCCCCCTTACCCTACTTTACTCTGATAGCTACTCTTTCAAATATTTTTATTCTTGTTTTAACTAAAAGGTTAAAATGAGACTTCCCGTTTTATTCTGAATTGTAGCTTGCTTCCTTCAAGATGAACATGGCAATATTTGTTGTGTTTTCAGCTTGTTCCTACATTAAATGGATTTCTTTTGTTTTTATACAAGTAAGGCTCATGTGAATAGGTTAATTTACTGAACCCACATAGGACACAAAGTCAGGAAGACTTTGCTTCCAGTACTTCTAACATGGAGTGACACTTTATTTTTCACCAGCCTGTTACAATTCTTGCACAATAGTATAAATTTAATTGCTATTTGTCCCTATTGTTGATTAGTTAGATCAGATCAAGTGACGAGTGTAAACATAACACTTTCATTACAAATGTCAAATTAAAATGGATTGGTCTGATTTTCAGGAAGCAGTTGTTACTATTTCATTAAATAATATTCTTTAAGGTAACCAATAACTATAATTATGTTCAAGTCACATGTCTGTTTTGGGATGCTTATACCTGGCACTGTAAGGCCATATCCTATTAACTTTTCACATGGAAGAATGTGTCTTTCAAAGAAATCCTTCTTGATCCCTCGGATATACCTGTACTGTGGTGTGCATGTACATCTAATGTATTTAATTAGCTCTTCTGTTTGTGCTATACATAGGAGCTTTTACTCAACAAGAACATTATGCTAGAACTGAAAATCTACTAAACACCCAGGTGAATGAAGAAGAATCCACAACCACAACGTTACTAAACCAGAACGTTCTCTAACTACATAACTACATTTTGAATATTTGTCCTTATACCTACAGAGAAGTATAGCCCTCACTACTTTATCAAGGAAATTTCTCTTTGCAACAGATGGAGACCATTATAGAAATCTATACCCAAATCAATCAAAACATAGAATTGTGGGTCCAAGTCACAATTCATACGGAGCTCATCTATAAAACCCCCTATCTTTAAGAGGATTTAAAAATATTGTTAGAATCAAAAGATGAGTGAGTTTAATGTTTGGTTGTGTGTCCTAGGAATGTTGTAATCTATATTTACTAAGTACCACTGCCATGACTGCCTAAACTTAAGTTGAACATGAATAATATTAGTAGACAAGCTTATGTAGAAATGGGAACCCTCAAGAGTCCCCAGTCCTACACAAAAATATCAGGCAACAAAACAATAATTTGAACAGAAGAAATATTCTTCCCCAGGGAAGAACATAACCAGCTGGTTAGCTAATATCAAATGGTAAGCCCTGAGAACATATATGAAATTATTTAGACAGAGCAGGGTGTCTTTTTGTATTTGGAAATATATGTGTGTAAAAATGTATAATTATTATATATGTATATAACACAACTTAATGAAAACAAGAAGCCATGAATTTGATAGAAAATAGGGGGATATGTAGGAGTGAAGGCAGGAAAAGGACAGGGAAATGGTGTAATTATGATGTCAAACAGCAAAAGAGACAAATTTTAAAACCACAAAGAGATGACATACAATCTTTGTAACAATGCTAAGACTATTGGTTGCTAAAGAATCAAGATAACCACTAACTATGGATACTGTGTCTACCATCATCTCTTTATTAGATGGGACATTGAATGTGTTAAAGTGAAACTTTGCTATGGAAATCTGATAAAGTCAGGGAACTAACTTTCAGACCAGAAGATCATGGTGATAGTGGAGGATAAACAATCGCAGCAGATATGATAACTATTTCTAAAAAAAAAAAAAAAAAAAAAAAAATCTTTCCTTAAATTTTGGTACATATAGGCCGGGCAGTGGTGGTGCACGCCTTTAATCCCAGCACTCGGGAGGGAGAGGCAGGCGGATCTCTGAGTTCGAGGCCAGCCTAGTCTACAAGAGCTAGTTCCAGGACAGGCTCTAAAAAAGCTGCAGAGAAACCCTGTCTCGAAAAACCAAAAAAAGAAAAAAGAAAAAAAAATTTGGTACATATGACCAGATTAATTGAATGTATAAGCCATTAGATGATATTCTATCATTTTATTGAGAGAAATAAAATGTTTATGACCCTTGCTATTTTTTAGTTTATAATAGGCTAACCACTCACTCACTCACATATTTTATTTAGAAATGTTTGTATTGTCAGACCATGGTGATGTTTCAGATACATTACTATTAGTTCTATACAGAAGAGCGAAATGGAAATGATTTATATGACATTTGCTTTCAGATCATGTAGATAGCTTTGTGTGAGTCCTCTTTAGTAGTGGTTGATTTCTGTCGACAAAATTTCCCCTGTCTGGAATAACCCCTGTCTGGAATGTTTTCGAGCATCCACACCGAGGATGAACTTTATTTCCAGCTTATACACTAAGTGGTTGACTCTCTCTACACTGTCTTTTATACTTGATCCAACAACTACTGTTACTGACAGCTGTTTTGCCTGAGATTTTTCTGGACAACAAATGCTGCTTTTGGTTACAGCTTTGGTTGCACTCTTCTGCTGAAGAAAGGTTAAAGCCTGTAGGAAGTTTCGGTCTTTCTTGCCATTCTCCTACTTCCTTGGGGCTCACGATCTGATATGCCTCAGACCTCTAGAATCATTCCTCAGTTGTACAAGTAGCTCAGAAACTTGTAACACCTAACAAGAACCTTTTCCTATGTCCATGTTAGACATAGTCAAGGAGATTGGTGAAGATAAATCCTCCCAACTGGGGCAAGGCAGAGAGGAAGTAATGGGAGGATGAGCAAGTTCCTGCTGAAAGAGAAGAAAGAGGTTAAGGATCTTTATTAGAGCTCAAAGTCAGACTCTCAAGATTTCCACCTAACCATGTTTTGCGAGTAGACTGTGCCATGGCTTCCAATCATCTCTTTTTTTAGGGAGTATTTGCAATGAAAAAATTCCTTTCCCTCTTAAACTATTGCTTATCTCATATGATAGATGGAGGCAGAGAAATGATCCTTTTAGATCATTCCTCTGGAATCATTCTTCTGATATCTTAAGCCAATGTTGCCTACATTACAAATTCCCTACAGACTGAACTTTGACCTACAATCTGAAAGTGTGGCACTTTTGGGAGGTTCTTGCTCTTATGGAGAGATTGATGTGAAGATAATATGAAAAAATATTTTTTAAAAAAATATTAGAGATATGATTGTAGCAGAAGCATTGACACTTCCCAAATATTCCACACACTGCCCTATGTTTCCTCACTCCCTTAGATGGAACTGGACAGCACAGTGTTCATGACACTGAGCTGTTTAAAGTAGTCATATGCATAATTTCTGTGCCAGAATATTTGATTTTATTTGTACCATTTATCTCAGGCTTCTTAACAAAATACCAAAGATTATGGGTCCTAGATGATGGAAATTTCTTTCTCACAGTTACATAGTAGTCTGAGATCAGTGCCCAGCATGGTTGGCTCTGATTCAGGCCTTTTCTTTGCTGGGAGATAGGTACTTTACTTGTCTTCACCTGGATTTTCTTCTGTATGCTGCATGGAAGTAGAAGAGGAGAGAGATTTCTTTTTCCTTCTCTGTACAAGGACAGTCATGAGTCCTACTGGATCATGACCTTATGTAACTTAATTAACTTTGTAAAGACTTCATCCCCACTGTGAAATACTGAGGACAATGGTTTTACACATTAATTTCAGAGACACACAGTTCAGCCTGCAACACCTACTAGATAGTTCCTCTGTCTTATTACCCTGCATTGACAGCTGAGGTGTTTGGTCCATTTCAACTTCACAACAGCAACAGCCTCAGCTTCTTAATCTATCTGCCCTGGCAATTTGTTCAGGCCTGTATCATATTAGTATGATTGAGAGACATATTTTACTGTGTTTAGCCATGAATAATATGTGGAGCAACCACCATTAACTTATTCAAACTAATTTAACTTATTTTTCTGATTTATAAACCTCGTGGAATTTCTCTTTTTGCAGTCTGTACATTTTACTGTAGCCATTCATAGACCCATCTATGTTGCCCCTTGAACTGCTTAAGGCCAGACAATGTGCTTCTCATCTTTACTTCTCTAGTTCTTAACATGGCATCCGCTGAATGAATAGCAACAGTTCAGAAAATAAGTCAGGTTTTTGACTTCATGAAAATAATCCAATCATGCTATCTAATTAGGTTAATTACATAGTGCGGAAGGCAGGAATGGGGAGGGCTGTGATGTGAAAAAATCATAGCAAAAAAGTATGTTAGACAAAACCTTTTAGAAACAGTGATTTTTTTTTTTGGAGTATCTAATTTGGTAAATCTCTTGCTATGATAATAGAACCAATTTTTCCCATAGGATAAAGTATTAATTAAATGCCCTAGGAAACAATTCTTATCATGAAATGGAGGCTCTGATCTTAGTTTTGGTCCATTAACTCTGAAGTTCAATACATTTTTATTGAACCCACACGCGCTTTAGTGTGAATAGCTTTTCACTAATTGGTCTATTGGGATCACAGTGACAGTTTTGTTCTTCCTTTTAGGCTTTTTAATTTTCCTTCAGAAAGTTCCTAAACTTTGCTAATAGTCATTAAATCAAAGAAGGATTTCTAGACTCATGTGGGTAAAAATCAATAGGGAGACATTTGAAATTCTGGTTTGATACTCCCATCTAGTATATGGTCACTATTCATGGCTACAGGAAAATAAAGGAACACATTGGGTAATTCGTCTACTAGATAGGTGCACATAGCTTTATATGTTGTTATTTATGGAGCTGGGGTTTACTATTTTATATATTAGCGGTATCTTAGCTGAAGTGTATTATTTTTTTGCTTTCTTCCAGGGATAATGGTCACATAACTGGTGTCATTTCTGTACACAAAGCCAAACTGTCCTCAGATTGATTGAATCATATGCCCACTCTTTTTATTTTCGAAAATATCTATCATGAACATCCTTTGGTGGATATAAAATGCATAAAAGAGTACAGTATTTACAGAATGATTATCAACAATTCAAAAAATCTCTTTTTTATAAAGACAGAAATCCTATTAATACTCTTGAGGGGAAACTTTTATTTTGAGAGAAATAGCAAGCAAGAATGGAGATGATTCTGGGCTTGTTTAGAAGTACTAATCTAGATATCTTTGGGCAATTAAAACATTATACTTGTTGAACATTCCCAATACCCAAGCACCCAAATATGAAATGATAAAAAAAAAATCTTGAGCTTTTGCTGCGTTATGTATGGGCTCAAAATTTTCATATGTTGGACCACATGGAATATGGTTTTGAAATTAGGGTCACTTCACTGGCAAGTTCTATAAAAATATATCAAAATATGCACATCCCCCAAATTTTAAACACTGTCATATTGAGAATTTCAGATGGGGATCTTCAATCTGTCCAATGCACTATACATAATAAAAACCCATATTATATATTCATATATTACATATCTTCCATGATCTCGCGGCATGTTTAAATGATCTCTATTTTGCCTTTTCTTTTTAATTGTTGCACTTGGAAGTTGATTAGAGTAGACAAGATGTTTTTTCTTAATACTCCTAAAATATTTAGGGATAAGTAAATTCTGTCTGTGGAATAGCAGAATCCTTAATTATATACGTGCAGTGTTTGTTTTCATTAATAACCCCTTCATAGTTATTATACTGCAGTATTTCTTCCTATTTCTTATTATCTAATTGTTAAAAATTAGGTAGCAGGTTTTCTCAAGGCTTCCAAACACTGGTCATATTATTAAAGTTAATGAAACTTTATATTTTGGAGATGCCAACTTTGTTGTATTAAGCATTGTACTTAGTATGAGAGAACACATTTTGAGCAATGATTTTTATTAAAAAAAAAGGTTGAATTTGCTTGAAATTTGTTATGCAAGAATTGTCACTCATTTGGATGTTTGCTTCCAACATTTATGCAGTTATGTGGAGTGAAATTGCCGCGTCAGCAGTTTGAAAGTAGTGTCGTCTTTCACAGAAAAAAAAAAATGAGCATAATCAGGAGACCTGTGACTTATTCTGCAGGTCTGGTAAATTTGTGATATTTTTGGAAACCAAGCTTCCATGGAAAATTGGTTGGTTCTTTTGCTCTTAAAATGCAAATTTACAATCATGGTGAAAGAGCAATTGCTCCAAGCTGTTGTGAGAATATGAATGCAAGCAACTCTCAGTTCCTCACCAAGGAAGCAGAGTTTTCTACCTTTGGTTCCTTTCATCAGCCTTCACCAGAGTATGTGCTCCCCGATGCTCAGGCGTTATGATTATAACCATGAGGACAAGTGAGGGTCAGTGGTCAAATACCATGCCTATCTTTTATTTTCATAACATAGTGGCACAATACTATTGATTAGTATGTTTGACAAAGACTGCCAATGAGAAGAGTAGTTTGACTTATCAATTTTATTAGTTTCCAGTAGTTAGTCACACATACACTCACTACATATATATGCAATGAACTAATAAATAATCTTACTTTATATAAGACTAGAAAATCTAGGTTTCAGTATTTGGCTGGTTGTAGAACATATATTTTTGGAATTATTCAACTACAAAGTAAGCCATGTGGGACTAGTGAGAGGCAGAGAGGGATAAGACAAGTCAGAATAATGGGGGAGTGAATATGAGCAAATACATGATATGCATGTTTGAAATAGCTCAGTTAATCCTATAGTTTTATACAATGGATATTAGTAAAAATAGAAATAAATTACATTATATACAGTGTGGTGCTTTGAGAAATACATATGCCAAGAACTGGTGAAATGGAGCCAATTAAAAAATTTATCATTCAAATAATCTTTTTTTAATAGTGAAAACTTTGGAGTTTCAGGATATAGAATATTTTCCTCTCCTGAAGTTTCTTTGTTTATATGAGCAGTGCATTATTTGTATACGTCAAATTTTCTGTCTGTATAAATTAGTTTGACTCACAAAATTTTGTACAAATGTATTAATATATATTTCTTAGAACAATGTTTCTTGGCTTAGGTTTAATGGAGTGCTATTTGAAAGAAGTATTATATTAAATAACAATACTATGAATTTTGTTTCCAGTCTCGTTTGCTGTAAATTGCATTGTTTCTATTTTCACTTTTATACAGAAAGACACTGAACATTCAGATATGAGTATTATTTTAAAAATAAACTCGTAGAAGTGAAAATTTCTGTCATATGGTACATCTAAAACTATCAAAAGATGTCTGAAAATTGTATGCCAGTTTTTATTCATATTATCAAGAGAATCAGAACTGTTCTGCCTCTAATTGATGCATTCTGTGTTTTGTTTTGCTTTTGACAAGGGAGATGCAGTGGAGCCTTGTTTGAGTTTATCGTTCCTCGTAACCAATTTTCTGACCATATTTTCTTTGTGTGTTTTCCAGAGTGTCAGTAGAGATTCTCTTATAAACTGATAACACTTTGGCCCTTTTATGAATGGACTGTTTACTGTCTTATTAGGGGCTGTAAAAATTGTAGTTGTGAATACATGTGATTTTTTCCAATAATATCATTAATTTTTCCCCTGGCCCTGGCTTGTATTTTCATTTTGTCTAGGATGTCTTCAGAAAAATGGTAGAGTTAGTTTTGATGACACAAAATTCTTCAATATATGGCTCATTAATTGTGTCTATTTAGATTTAAAAACCCTTTACCTTCATTTTACTACTAAATGAGAATTTTCTTTTTGTTACTTCTGTGAGTTCATAATTTTAAGCTATGCATTTATGACAATGACTATTGTCCTAGTTTAATTTCTGTTGCTGTGCTAAAATACCCTAACAAAGAGCATCTTAGGGAATAAAAGGTTTATTTTAGCTCAAAATGCCAGGATTCACACAATCACAGTACAGAAGTTAAGGCAACAGGAACTTAAAATAACTTATCACACCACACCTATAATATGAGGAGAGAGAAATGAATGCCCACCTTCTCCACATTCATCCAGTCTAGAATCTAAACCTCAAGGTGTTGTCAATCTCAAGCCTTCAAGCAGCTTTAGCTAAAGAAAATTATGATCTCACAGTTCTGAAGAATGGATAACTCAAAATCAATATGTTAGTAGGATATGTTCTCACTTAGCTTGAAATGGATTTCTTCCGGTTGTGTTTTTAGAGCATAAGTTTTCAAATTTCATAATGCCAAGACCCTTTAATGCAGTTCCTCATGTGTGGTGACCACCCCATCATAAAATTATTGCTACTGGTACTTCATAATGTTAACTTTGCTACTGTTATGAATCATAATGTAATAACTTTGTTGTCTTTCCATGGGGAGCCTTACCCTCTCTGAGGAGTTGGGAGTGGGGAAAAGAAGCAGGAGGAGGGGAGGGGATGGGAACTGGGATTGGAATATAAAATGAGAAACGATACTTATTTTAAAAAATAAAAATAAATAAATAAAATTTTAAAAGCAAGGTATTAAATTGCCTGAAGTAGTGGCTCTGCTTCCTGTCTGGACAGCACACTACAGCTGACCTTGTTGCTGGGGATGCAGGTGAGCCAACACTGAAGGCGAGAAGAGTGCTGACCCCGCCCTCCCTTGTCTGCCAAGTGGGTGAGGAAAAGATGCCCTCCCCTTCCACCCATTTCTGTCTGTGGCAGGCGAGAGAGCTGGTTCCAGGGTCACAGAGTGAGAGAACTAGCCCTGCCCTACACCAGCTACAGCATATAGAAGAATGGGCCCTGAACCCACTTACGTTGGGTGAGGTAGCCAAGGCAGTGTTGGAGAGCTTGACCAGGTAGTGAAGATGAGGCAAAGCTTCCACCCAGGCCCAGAACCAGGGCTATGAGTTGGCCCACCCAGCATCCACCTCATCTATGAACTGTTGGAGCATATGAAGTGGCTGGATCTCTATGACACAGAAACCAGCATATCCAAGAGTAGCCCCAGTGACAGACCATTATTGGTGGTATCGCAGAAAACCAGAGGGCTCTAGCGAGACCAATGACTCATGGCAGTGAACACTTGCAATAAATATGAATGGACTAAATGGCAAACTGTATGATTTAACATACTACACTACAGCTTTCACAGTAAGATTCTTCTTTTTTTTCTTTTAAGTTTTGTTTTGATTTGTTACATCTGCCCTCTGCCCTTACAACCTCCCTAACAAATCAAAACCCAAATTAAAAAAAAAAAAAAGATAAAGGAGAGGTATGCACCACCCTGCCCAGCAACAGTAGTTCGTGTTGTGTGCTCTCTCTCTTTCTCACTGTGTGACTGTGTGTGTGTGTGTGTGTGTATGTGTGTGTGTGTGCAGACGCTAGGGGATAACTTTGGGTTTCATCGTCAAATCATTGATCTCTTTTGAGACGTGTTACCATTATGCTGTTCTGCCTTTATGGGTCCTAACAGAATACATCACCAACCACAACTGCTCCCCCTGTCTAAGTGCTTGCTAGCATTTCAGGCATAAACTAGCCTGCCCCAGGGTCTTCAGCTGTAGTCGCTAAAAGCATCCCCTGTGCATATGCATTGTCAGCATTCAGGCAGATGCCTGGACAGCCCAAGGTCCTACAACTGACACCTAGTCAGTGTGTGTATGCTTCATCGCTGGGCAGTCTCTGTGCACATGCACTAAACCTCCTTTAAAATCAAATTCTGCTCGTCCCGCCTCCGTTTTCCAGCTGCTTCTCTGAAGAGACTGCAGGACTTATGCCTCTTCTTTCCCAACCCTTCCCTTTTGCTAATAAACCTCAATTTTTTTTAATTTATTAAAAATTTTATTAAAAATTTCCACCTCCTCCCATCTTCCTCCCCCTCTCCCCACCTCTCCTTCTCCTTCCTCTCCAGTCCAAAGAGCAGTCAGGGTTCCCTGCCCTGTGGGAAGTCCAAGGACTTCCCCCCTCCATCCAGGTCTAGGAAGGGGAGCATCCAAACAGACAGGCTCCCACAAAGCCAGTACCTGCAGTAGAATCAAAACCCAGTGCCATTGTCCTTGGCTTCTCAGTCAGCCCTCCTTGTCAGCCATGTTCAGAGAGTCTGGTTTGATCACATGCTCCATCAGTACCAGTCCAGCTGGCCTTGGTGAGTTCCCATTAGATCAGCCCCACCTGGTGTGATTCGTCCTCACCAACAGCACCACTAAACAACCCAGGGTCTTTCACTGGCCCAGCCCACAACTTAGGTGGTGACCACAGATGCCCAGGTTTCCTCCTGTCTCTGCTTCATTAATACTGGATTACAGGGACAGACCATGATGCCCAAGGTTCTTTGTTTGTGTATTTTGTTTTCATTATGTATGTTTTGGAATGAAAATTAGGTCTTCATGCTTATAGATAAGCACTTTATTAACTTATTTATATACCTATTTATTCCCCTATAACACTAATCTTTAGTTTAGTAAACAATATTTTAGATAAGTGAATCATTAGAGAATTACCATCCCTTTTATAAAGTGTGATAATTTTCTTTTTTTTTTTTTTTTTTGGTTTTTCCAGACAGAGTTTCTCTGTGGTTTTGGAGCCTGTCCTGGAACTAGCTATTGTAGACCAGGCTGGCCTCGAACTCACAGAGATCCGTCTACCTCTGCCTCCTGAGTGCTGGGATTAAAGGTGTGCGCCACCACCGCCGGCTCAATGTGATAATTTTTAAAGCAGTGTGCATGTCTAAAAATATTCTTTGTGTTAAAAATTTTATTTTCAATTGTTATACAGAATACGATCATTGTTGTACCCTGAGTTTCTAGGAAGAAAGGAATAAATAGTTGGATGAGCTCCGAGTTACTAAGTAAACACAAGATTCAAGGTTCTTCAGAGAAATTAGCATGATAATGTAATATTTTCTTGGTGTAAAAGTACTTCATCTATGAAAATTACTGCAACTGAGGGATTTTTGTTCTTAAATTTTAAGAGATATGTGATCTGTCTAAGACGAATATTATTAGAACCCAAATATACTTGAATATTTAAACATTTTATATGAAGAAAGTTATGGATTAAAGTTGATATGTCGCATACATTGGAACCTCAGTCATGATTTTGTTTAAGACTATGAATTCATTTAAACAGTGTGTTAAATCAGTTCCCACCTGGGAAGACTGATGTACATAGAAATTTTAAATCTAGGCTTAAGATGTTCACTGGCAGAGCACTCACACAGTAGGAGGCTTTGATTTTAATTCTGATGTGGAAAAAACAATGCCCCAACTTAAGTCTCATGTTAGGTGTATATTTTCCCAAAGAGTTCTGAGGATTAAAAATGTTAATTTCGTTGTCCAAAGCTCATGTATAATCATGTCTATTCATAATAATTGTGAGCAATCCATTCATTTCAAGCATATATGGTTATCAGCCATATTCTGTGATGCAAAAATCAACCTATTTGTTTTATGACAATTGTGGCAAAGACAAATTTCTGCAGTCATTTTGAATATTAAATTAATCAATAATATTACCAGCATAAAATGTGGTGAAGTTGTATAACTTATCTGAAACCTAAAATGTAAAATATAATTTTTTAAAACAGCATTTATTATCATTTTCTTTTAATAAACTCACAAAAATAATACATTTAATTGCATAGGAATATTACTGCATAAAATGTATCAAAATTATAACATTTTAATACCTTACATTATAATAGCTTGATCTGCATGTTTGAGACTATAATGAGTTTGACTGGGGTAATTAGACTGTTACGTTAATAATATTTTTCAAATCATTAATAAGAAGCAGTAAGTATTTGTATTTGGTAGCTTTGACCTTTTATAATCACAGGACTCTGTTACACACATAGCTGCATTTCTGTCATGAAACTGGAACTTACCTTCCTGACTCAAAGGTGAACCACGTTGAATCCCGACCATATCTTCTTAGTGAGCTAAGAGGCCACATCACCAGCTTGACCTTGGCATTGTGGATATCCCAGAGATAGATATTCTCATGAGTGATCTGCATTGTGCATTCACCATAAATATCCAAGTTGGGTGTAGGCATAAGATAAACATTGAATCGTTCTACAAAGAAACAAAAAGCATAGGGAAAATCAAGGAAGTGTCCTCACTGTCCTTGGCAACATTAATGTACACTGGAAAACATTACTTCTCTTTATTTTTTGAAGAGAGTTCACTAAGCTATCATTGCTCATTCGTTCATTCTCATTGCACATTACTGTACTGTGCTGTAGACAGAACTTTGTCCTACCTGACCCCACAGCCGTTCAGTCACAAACAAACACACAGAGGCTTATATAAACTATAAACTGTTTGGCCTATTATCTCGGGCTTATTATAACTAGCTCTTACAACTAAAATTAACCCATAATTCTTACCTATGTTTAGCACATGGCTTGGCACCTTTTTTTAGTGTGATGGAGGAGTGTCTATGTGTTACTTTCATTATTAATAAAGAAACTGCCTTGGCCCTTTAAGAGGATAGAAAATTAGGTAGGCGGAGTAGACAGAACAGAATTGTGGGAGAAAGGAAGCAGAGTTGGGGAGACGCTTCAAGCAGTCGCCATAGTGAGTCACCATGCCTCTCCTCTCCGAGATGGACGCAGGTTAGGATCTCTCCTGGTAAGCGATCCACCTCGTGGTGCTATATAAATTACTAAATATGGGTTAAAGCAAGATATGGGAATCAACCAATAAGAAGCTACAGATAACAGGCCAGGGGCCAGGCAGTATTTAAAAGAATACAGTTTCCGTGTAATTATTTTGGGTAAAGCTAGCCAGGTGGCGGGACACAGCCCACCATTCCATCTACATTAGTGGAGCATTTTCATCTTTCTTCCTTGTCTGGTCAGCATGCTTATACTTTCCTACTTGTCTCCTAGCCAATGAGAACTTTATTAAACCAATAAAAATCTTGACAGGTTAAAAGAGCATTATCCCACAGCATTGCATACATGCTTTGTAGTGAGGATTGCATAATGCTTAAACTGTACCATTGAAACATTAGAGTAATAGCTAAGCAGAATCTCTTCCACATGATGCTTATTCTGCTTCCTAACATAGTCAACTGGTTGTCATAAACACAACCTTTTCAAGAAATCATTCCTTATCTATCTATCATCTATCTATCACCTATCTGTCTGACTATCTATCTATCATCTATCTATCTATCTATCTATCTATCTATCTATCTATCTATCTATCTATCTATCATCTATCTATCATCTATCTATCTACCTATCTATCATCTATCAACTGTCTGTCTGTCTGTCTATCTATCTATCTATCATCTATCTATCTATCTATCATCTATCTATCATCTATCTATCTATCTATCTATCATCTATCTATCTATCTATCATTTATCATCTATCTATCATCTATCTATCTATCTATCTATCTATCATCTATCTATCTATCTATCTATCTATCTATCTATCTATCTATCTATCATCTATCTATCATCTATCTATCTACCTATCTATCATCTATCAACTGTCTGTCTGTCTGTCTGTCTGTCTATCTATCGATCATCTATCTATCTATCTATCTATCTATCTATCTATCTATCTATCTATCATCTATCTATCTATCTATCATTTATCATCTATCTATCATCTATCTATCTATCTATCTATCATCTATCTATCATCTATCTATCTATCTATCTATCTATCATCTATCTATATTCTACCTATCTATGGATAAATACTACTGAATCAGTCTCACCTTTGTGGCCTGAAGCATTTAATGTACAATCAGAGTAACTCCCTAAGTACAGAGACACTGCAAAATAATCCTGTGTACATGTAAAAACAATGTAGTCAGAGTTGGCATACAGTAATTGCAGATATTCATTACTACCTTCTACAAAACTTGAGACATGCCCTTGGTAAGCAATCTAAAGATATTTACTTTCTTTCACTCTGGTATATTTTATAGTTGAAAATTCTATTATTAGGCAGTAACTCTAAACCTTGCTTTGCAATTTTCTGTGCATCTCCAAGGATATTGCAAAGTTCTGCAGGTTTTGATTCCCATTTAAATGCATTGAATGCACTTTTAGAAACAATGGTTTGTAAGTTCCAGGAAATAAAGAACGTATAAAGTGCTGTATAAGATAAGTGTGCTTCCTAGCACCATTTCCTTGGTTTATAGTAAGTGATTAATAATCTACTTGTGAAGAAATGTGCATAAAAACTAATACATAATGAATAAAGGATGTGAAAATTGAGGTATTCTGAAAATAAATAACAACATGATAAGTTCAAGAATTACTGGCAGAGAGCTTTCTGTACATTATAAGTAATTCTGAAGCATGCTGAAGAGGCAGTGTGGTAGAATTAATTATTTCAAAAAGTACACTGAAGCAGTTGTAGTTAGAATATACATTTTGGAATGTAGTGCTATCCATCATAACACCATGTTTTTAAATACTGAATGCTTACTGGTGCTCAGTGGGAATTGTCCGGTTAATAAGATTGCTTTCTGGCAAGTATTTTACCAAGTAAGGATTCTTTGAGTCAAAAAATAATATTCAGATTTGAAGTGGGTTAAATTAACTTAAACATGAACGCTTGAACAATGATAGTTATATGGCTGACATTTATGCTCAGTTCTAGTTTTTTTGAAACAAAAAATAACATGTTTTAATTTTTTTACTTTGGTTACTGACCCATAGAACTAATATGTATATGGATTTCACATTAATTTCCAATAAAATAGCAATGGAGATCAATGTTATAGCTAACAATGAAGAACATTGCCCCATTAGTTATCTTTAATGAAAAGGTATAAATATGTACTCATTCTATATATTTTGTATTAGTCTTACATGCAGTCACTTAAAAAAATAGACATTTATATTACATCAGTCAAATGCCCTCCATATTTCTCCTCCCAGTGGGATTATATATAATAAATAAAAGAGACACTGATAAATATAACAGTTTTGTGTAAATAATACTTGAACTCAATGACAATGACTCAGAAATCTAGACAATGCTTGAACATACTTCTTTGGTCAACACACATTTGATGAAGTTCATCATTTATATCATATTTCATTTCAGTGACATCTTTTGTCACTGAATGAATGTCACTGAAATGCTGTTCTACAAGTGGAAAGTAAACTATTCCTATTTTTCTATTTCATTAATTTTAGTGTGAAGACAGTCAAAGAATCAATACCAGGATGTTAATAAATAAACATTCTACAAAATACTGTAATAAGACTACTACTGCTTATGACTCTTTTGACCCTCAATAATCCAGTTTTTTATTTTAAAAGTAGGACACTTTAAAATTACCATATCAATGAACAATACAAGAAACAAAATGCACACACACACAAATAAAATACCATTTTGTTTTCACAGAAATAATATGTGTTCAAATGTCAGTGGTAAAACTTTATAAAGGAAGAATGCATATTAACTATTTGCAGAACTTTGTAGATAATATTAGAATTAAAAATAAGTGAATTTAAAAATAGTCACATAACAAAATGTTCTTTTTCTTTTTCTTCTTTTTTTTTCCAAGACAGGGTTTTGTTATAGTTTTGGAGCCTGACCTGGAACGAGCCCTTGTAGACCAGGCTGGCCTTGACCTCACAGAGATCCACTCTGCCTCCAGAGTGCTAGGATTAAATGCATGGGCCACCACCACCTGGCCAAAATGTTCTTGGTATCAAAGCCATGGAATCATTTTTTACACGAGAATGAAATGTGATTGGATAATTATAAAGGCAACACAAAGCAGGTGGTATTGCAAATGGATCTTCTTTTCTCGCTTGCCTTTGACTTTTCCTTACCTCAAGCATACTTTAACCCTGCAGCTCGTTAACTCTTCTTGTTATTATTGTGGTTTAGAATTCTCCAACCTTTCTTCTGATGCACTTTTTTTTACAATATTTGAAATAATGCAGTGGAATAAGTATATAAGGTAAGTAATTTAAACTATTGTCAAAGAATGTTACTTTTAAAATTAAAGAGCAAATATTTCATTTTCTTGGACCAAGTACCAGTTTATAGACTTTGTTATTCCTCAAAATTACTGTAAGGCAGGTTTAAAAAGAGAATCAGATTTCATCCATCATCTCTACTAGGCAGATTTGAGTTATTCCAGAAGATGATAAAGCTTTCACGTTGAGTTCAAAATTTGTTACATTGTTGGTTTGTTAAATTAATTATAATAATGATAAATTAAAACTTTAAGGTTTAAATGTAAAATTAATATTAAAATATGGCCAAGGATAAAATAATGATAGAGGAAACAAAGCTTGTAAAACATGCCATGTTCTAGTAGGACAAACAATTATACTCTAATATTCTCTCATTAGCACCATCTCAATAATTTGTGATGGACTTGATAAGAATAATTTCACATGCCAACTGGAACAAAAGAAAGGATACCAAAAGATATTTTTATGAAAGTTTATCATTTGTCAAGGTATGGATTTTTTTTCCAGTTTATTTATTTTTTATTAAAAATTGCCATCTCCTCCCCTCCTCCTCCCCCTTCCCTCCCCTCCCCTCCACCCACCCCCCCCACTCCCTCCCTCTTGAGGCCAAACAGCCATCAGGGTTCTCTACACTATGTTGAGTCCAAGGTCCTCCCAACTCCCCCCAGGTCCAGGAAGGTGAGCAACCGAACTGACAAGGCTCACACAGAGCCCGTCCATGTCGTAGAGACCAAGCCCATCGCCATTGTCCTTGGCTCCTCGGTCAGCCTCCACCATCAGCCACCCTCAGAGAGTCCAATTTGGTCGCATGGGCTGGAGAGATGGCTCAGCCGTTAAAGGCTAGGTTCACAACCAAAAATATAAGGTATGGATTTTTATTTAATGTGATAACAATAATAAAAAATACTATTAAAGAATACTCAAAAATCCATTTCCAAGTAGCAAAAGAACTAAAAAGGAAACAAATTATCACTTTCAGTGATAATTATCTTATAAACAAATAAAATTTTGTATGTATTGTCAATGCTGTTGAATGTAGGAAAAAGATTTTTAAGTTATGTAAATAATTTTCAGATTAAATATACTTCTATTCAAAACTATAGTGTTTAAGAAAATCCCCAAAAATATCATCCATAAATCTACAATTTGATGAAATTTATGGATACATATTTGCTCCTATAAAAGACCACATAATTTTATTTGAAATGTCCAAATAAGAACCAAAACTGAATGTTTATTAAAGTAGCCTGTCAGCCGGGCAGTGGTGGCGCACGCCTTTAATCCCAGCACTCGGGAGGCAGAGGCAGGCAGATCTCTGTTTGAGACCAGCCTGGTCTACAAGAGCTAGTTCCAGGACAGGCTCCAAAGCCACAGAGAAACCCTGTCTCGAAAAACCAAAATAAATAAATAAATAAATAAATAAAAAAATAAAGTAGCCTGTCTAACAAAGGTATGTAATGGTGCAGTAGGTGTTATAAAATGGACCAGGATCTATCACTGGTGCACCACCTGGCATTTAGGAGCTCATTCCATAGGGCTAGATGCTGCTCAGCCTCCATGCAGTAGGGAGGGACTTGGTCCTGCCTCAACTGAATTTGCCAGGCTTTTTTGACTCCCCATGAGAGGCCCTACCTTTTCGGAGGAGTGGATAGGGGATGGGCTGGGGGAGAAGTGGTGGGGAGAGCAGGAGGAGGGTGGTTGATGTGTAAAATCAATAAAAAAAATTGAAAAGAGAGAGCAAAAAAATAAAATGGATTTGATCCTATGTTTTTGGCCCGATAATGGTAGTTGTGATTAAGAAGTGCGATCCAGGTGAAGAACCCCTGTCAGATTGTGCAACAGACTATGCCATTGGTTAACAGAAGGAATGAAGTCTTCCTTCCTCAGGTGGTGGGTTTTAAAACAGGTCTATCTAGGACTGAGATTAACCCATGTATAGTTATTTGTTTAAGCATGGGGGATAGAAAATAATTGGAGTTTGCAGTTGGAGAAGCAAAAATCAGAGACTCACATAGCAAGTATAAATAAGCAGAATGCAGGAAAATTATTTTAGCCAACTTTAATAATAGTTTTATTATTGTTGTTCACTCAATAGAAAATACATACCAAGGCAAATAGTAAATTTCCATGAACCTTCTTTCTTTTTTAAAATTAGTATTTTATTAATTCTTTTGAGAATTACATACAAGTTATTTTCATGACATTCTTTCCGACTTCTTTGCAGGTCCTTCCAGATCCTTATAGACCCTCTTTATAATTTATTTTTTGTTTAATAACTCATTAATTCCAGTTTGTGCTGCTTTTATACTCTGGGAGTGGGACCATCCATTGGAGTGTTGTTGACTACCAGGAGTCACACATTCTTTTCCCAGAAACTCTCCTATTAGGAGGATCATGAAGCCTTTCTTCCACCATACTAAAATGTGACTTGGTCTGATCTTATGCAATTCTTGTAAGTTCTGTGTCAGCTAATATGAGTTCACAAGTGTAGTAGTTCTCTTTTGTCTAACAGATGCTGTTTTGTGTCAGTCATTCTGAACACCTAAGTCTTAATCCCTTGGAGAGGGATGTAATACAGATGCTTCATTGTGGCTATGTACTGCAAAGTAACTTATTCACTGTTTTTTAGCCAGCTGTGCGTGTCTGTACTAACCACCATCTACTGTACAAAAAATTCCTTTGATGAGATCTGAGAGCTGCACTACACATAGGTAGAAAGATGTAAATTTGGAAGGCAGTTTTATACCATGTCCAAAAATCTCACTGTTCTTCCTTCTACCTCTTCCCCTTCATATGGTACCATGATAATTGCAATTTTTATAAGAACTACAAAACACAGATAGAAAATATTAACAGATCAGAAAATAAACACATCTTATTGGTCAAATTTATTGTTATAAATTGTATTTTCAGAAAGATGCTTTTGAAAATTTCAGGTTTATAGCATGTAACAAAATCCAGTGTATTTGTCATAGCATGGTGGCTCCATTAGTTTGTCTTTGCTGAAATAAGTTTTAAAATGTTCAATGGGTGTCAATGCATTCTCTTTTTTTCAAAGAATGTTCCTTTTATTAGCTGATTGCTGGTAACTTTTATCCAGTCTATCCCATTTTCCCCTTTTGTTCAGAATGGTGGACTTGGATATTATGAAATGTAGCACTAAGTATCCTGCCTACCTAAAAGCCAGGAGATGCACTAATATTAAAACTCATCACATTTCTACAGAAATTGGTTAAATCTAACAATAATTTACACCTATGAAGATTCTTATATTGGCATTATATTTCCCACTTACAATTTAAATGCTGCTCAGAAATGTGTTTCATAAAATAAAGCACAACTTAGATATTAGGTTTTGAATATTCTTTGCATTAAGTTTCATCTGTAGTTCTTATGCTGCCTAACACTCTGAATTTTAGTTCCATGATTTGCCCCAGACAAAAGCAGAACCCACATTTATTTTTAAGAACTATGTGTTTTATTAATAAAGACAACTAAGAATTATTACATTTATATAAATAAACTAGTTATGAAATGACTAATTTTGACTATGTAACCAGGAAAGTTGATGCTTTTGAATTTTATGAATTTTTTCTATTAACCTGTGATTATATGAGGTAAAAGACACTGTTTGTAATCTCTCTTAATAAAATACCTCTAAAGAATTAACAAAGATGATTTACAAAAGAGAACATGTAAGTTAAATTCATTCCTTTAATTAGTTCAAAAACAGATGCAGATCGAGCATGATGTATTTTTAAAAAATAGTTTATTTTCCCCTGCCACTGCTCCAGAAGAACTATTATTATCCTCTTCTTATTCCTGATGTTCCCTGCAGCACATGTGCATTTTCTTAGTTCACTGTTGGTCATGAGGGTAGATTCATCTTCACGCCACTAATGATTTAGTCACCGTGATCTGGTTGTAACATAATATCCTCCCTTCTCTCAGGGGAAGTCGGTGGCTTGGAACTCAACAGATAGCCATTATCATTCACTTCAACATCTCAATTCTTCTGTAACTCCTTAGGTGGGGATATATGTCTTGAAAAAGGAAAGAGACAAAAGGGGAATCCGTGCTAACTAGTTACTACTATTGGAGGTTTAGTTCTGTGTTGCTGTATACCTAATATGAGCAACTCGGGAATTGACGGTCCTTTGGAGGGTATGTAGAATCATCACAACATCCAAACCCTTGCAGGATAGTTCACCCTAATGGGGGGTTCTTATTTGCACACAGGTTCTGCAGTCTTGACTTGTTCTTTTTCTCTATACTCACATTCCCTTTCTTCAAAAGATACTTTTCAAGGCTAGGTAAGCGTCCTGTTGTGGATTGTATTAAGATGAGTCAAGGTGGGCTAACCATAAGTATCACTTGTTTTCCAAGAAAACTCATGCTTGATGAATGAAATCAGTGTAGAAAAGCGGTTTGTTGGATGATCAGCATCCTTGTATTTGAATATCATGAAGAGCTGAAACTCCTTTTATTCCCCAGACCTTAGATACATCATGGGGAAAACAGAAGTCACTTCAGTTTCAAATACAGGTGCTTTGGGACTTAGTCTGGCATTCTGCTTTGTCAGACCTTTGCATTTCCAGCAGTGTCTCCCATTGCCACCAACACCCCCAAACTCTACAAATATCTTCTGCCACTGTGGGGAATGTACTGCCCACACTTTCTTATAAAAGCTCTCCATAGAATTGAGTTCAATAATCCTCTATCCTGTTCCAAATAATTACTTAGTATTTTCTCTTATTAGACACAGCTCTGTGGCTGCCAGACATTTATGAATCCATAATTGCAATTCCAGAGTTGTTATTTTAGAATTGTGAGGTACCACATGCAAACATACTTTTGTAAGAATACAAAACCAATAAATAATTTAGTCTGTACTATCTAAGCAAAGCTTCGGATACTGGCATAGTATGAACCACCGAGGAAAAAGTCAACATCTATAGGAACAACTGAGCAAAAGCTTAAGATTTATTACAGATATCCAAGAATGTGGGTCCACTCCATTGTGTAATACAAACTGCTTTATTTAAGTTACACAAAGTGCTAAAGATTTAATTGTAACCTCGTCTTACACAGAGGAAATGAACAAAGTGCCAGCTTCTTCTATTTTACATATTATTTTAAAATTTTTACTGTACAGTGATATTGAAATGAATACCACTTAATTCAGGACCATAAGGAACTGATATGCAATGAGGAATTTTATGATTGTATATCTAGATATATCCTTAAATAATTAGCAGTGAAACAAAACATGACTCATGCTTGTTAAAGCTTATAGAACTCTTTAGAAAATGTGACTCTGTCCCTACTTAAACTAGAAGTTTATTAAAATTTATTTGATTGTAATGTGGCTAAAAATTGTATATCCTGTTGCAATCTTCTCAATGCAAAGACTTCTGTAAATGGGAATACTGGAATACCTGCACTTTTTAAATGAATCACTAGCATTTAAAATTCTTACTGAAGTTATAATGCAAAATTTTCCAAAGAATGACTACTGATATAATTTTCCAAGTAAGTCAAGATTATTTCAGTAACTATGGAAAATACTTTAAGAATAAAAATCAGTTATTGTGCCGGGTGGTGGTGGCGCACGCCTTTAATCCCAGCACTCGGGAGACAGAGGCAGGCGGATCTCTGTGAGTTCGAGACCAGCCTGGTCTACAAGAGCTAGTTCCAGGACAGGCTCCAAAGCCACAGAGAAACCCTGTCTCGAAAAACCAAAAAAAAAAAAAAATCAGTTATTGTTATTCATTGTAGAAGTAATTAACCCTCATTAGAGTACACATAAATATGTGAACATATACAAATTGTTATTATTTTGAATGTAAAATATTTAGCATTTTTGTTACAGTTGTTATGGTATATGTTCTTTCACATGCTATTATTCCCTGAGAATAAAATTCTTAATAAATTTGATAAATAACTCATTTTTATTTCACTGTTAGGATTTACTTTATGCTTGTATGTAAAGTATATTTGGATTTAAACATCCTTGATTATGATTATTATATACATTGGATACTGAAATATGAATCATTTGGCTAAATGACAAAAAAATTTCAAGAATTTATTGACAGCAGAATTCATATATATACACACACACACACACATATATATATATATATATATTCCTATATATATATATATGTATTCTTTTAAATTACTTGATCAGGTTAATTAAAAGAAAGTTGTATCATTTCTTTTCTGGATTTGTAATTCTGTGTATGAAGTCTTTTCATTACCATGTTTATGATAAATATTTTAGCTCATATTTCCCATGTTATTTAATTAAGGGATATAGGAATTAATTTTAATGTCATTACTTTTTATAAAATATTGTTCATTTTGAAGGATTGTTCCATTTATGACATATGAATGGAATGTTTATATCGTTTGCTCCTGACAAAATACACTGGGGCACAGAATATTGCTGTCACCTCAGGACATTTTTCTCCTCCACCATGTTCTAGCTATTCATCACTCACAAGTAAGCACAGCTCTGATTTCTAGCACTTGGAATATTTTTGCCTATAATAGTAGGTTCTTGTGAATTGGCAGAAGCCAGCTTTAGCAGAGTGCTAATTTCCTCCATCTGTGAATTTCTTTTTTTATTTACTTCACCTAAAAATATTATGGTGATTTTGGCATTCATAAATTTGATTTTCTTGATGAATTCTGCCTGATTTCTTTTTATAGTCATGCTTTAGTGTTGTATGTAAGAAAGAGATATCTTTAATTGCACCCATATTAAATCAAATCTTGAGTGTGTTATGAACCAAAGAATGGATAGCATCAGATTCCTACTTGGTGAACCAATGAGTTTTATCATGGTTACAAATATATGGTGAAGGGTTATTTACAGGATCAGAAATAACTGAAAGTCAGCTGCATCACCAAAGCATACCCTACAAGGGGTGACAGCTCACAAAACCTGGTCACCTGCTTCACACTGCACAGGTTGCAGATATCGCAACAGGTTGGAGAGTGTCTTTCCAACTGATTCAGTTGATCTAAACATCTTCCAGGCAGCTGGTCTGGTCTTGGGGTTTTCTTTGCAGGTTGACTTGTCTGGGAGTCTTCTTTGCAGCTTGGTTACACTGGGGGGCAACTCCCAGACTGCTTACTCTGTCACAGAGGAGCCTAGTGAATTTTGTCATTTTGAAGGACTTCCTGAAACTATTTTGAGCTGTTTACCTTCTTGCTTAACCCTGCAGGATGGATTGTTTCAATCTCAGAGGAAACTATTGTACAACAGAATCATATGATGTTCTATATATGCATGCCATCATTCTAGGACAATTTATTTTTTAATGCCTTACTTTTTTCTAGGTTTCTGAAGAAATGCTTGTGATCTGGAGACTAGGAAATTTGAAAAATCCAAAGCTTAAAATGCCTATTTGTCATTCTCTTTTTCTCTGAGCAACATTGTTGGAGGTCATGGAATAGATTTGTTAGAGAAGAACTCACACGCACACACGCACACACACACACACACACACACACACACACACACGAGACAGAAAGAGTGAGAGAGGTGTATTTGAGTCACTGTGAAAGCAGTTGACAGAATGAGATAAGGTAATCACAGTAAAGAATTTAACAACCATTTTTATATAGAACCCATATTTTCTTTCACCTTTAAAATTATTTCCATAAATATCTATTCTTAGCTAGCCTAGAAGTAAATAAGATCAAATTGTATGAAGAGTTAGGATAATAGTAGAGGAATAGCAATTTGAAAGCAAAAAAATGTTGAAGCAGTCAAAACAAAGTAGTTCATCTTTCCTTCATTTAAGAATAGTGTGAGATCACCAAAAAATTCATTAAAGTTTTTTTATTTTATATCAAGTCTGCAAGCCTATAGTCCTTATTTCTCAGAAGAAAAAGTTCAGTGTATGTAGTGCCCGCCTGTACTATGTGACAGTGTGGCCTTACTCCTGTATTTCAGCGTTTGCAATACAGGACCCTTCCTGAGCCTCAGGCAAGGGGCTGGAGATTGAAACACACAAAGACACACACTTCTAGTCACTGGTAAAGAAGCCCCTTATTGAATAGCACCACAAAGTCTTATAAACCCAACACAGTCAGGTGGGCCAGCAGGTGAAAACTTCATCTCCTGATCCTCAATCAAGGACAAGGCAACACGTGCCCAGGAAGCAAAGCTGGACACAGCTTCAGTAGCACAAATCAGAAGGCCAAGTAAAGGTCACTAACAAGGAAAAGCAGCTGGAGGTCAGGACTCTAAGTGGTCCCAACAAGTACAAATCTAAGTATGCAACTGACAATAAAACACATTATATTTAGAAAAATTATATACGATTTAGAATCTAATACCTAAATAATGAGGGCATAAACCACTAAATCTGTAATGGCAAATCTTTCATAAATGATTTATTTTAATCTGTAAAATTAGTGACTTCACATTGGCCAAAGGGCCACCATGGAAACTCCCAAAAACCAGAAGCTACTAACAAGGTTATTGGTTACCCTCTGCAAACTAACTGGTGGGAAGGTCTTAGTGCTGAAAATAATACTTCTATATCTCATTGAACACAGAGAACTTGAGCTGGTGACTAACTAGAAGCTTCACCCCTATTGACTAGCATTCATGGTACTGGAAGGTACTCTGCAGGTTATAAGAGGAGAAAGATAATAATCCTTAACCCATTTCAAAACCTAGACTAAAAACCTAAACTGTGATCTGCATGCAAGATATACTGGTGAAATAATGATACAAATGTTATAAGAGTAATCAATCACTTTGTGATGAGATCTAAGGCACCCTCCATGGAAAAAAAAAAAAAAACCCTGATCTGAAACTGGTAAAGTGGTCAAGAACATTACACTAGAGAGGCTATGAGGCTAGGGGAAAACCAAATAGTATTATTCTGTTAAAGTAGCATAACAATAAAATGACATTTAATGACCATCTGCTGTACCCATAGATCAGTACCTCAATTAGCTCTCATCAAAGAAGTTTCTTCTTGCAGTAGATGGGAACTAACACAAAGTGTTAAATATGGAACATGTTAAAAGTGCCAATGTGCAGAGACTGGTTGACTTTGGAGCAGTCATTCCTAAATGAGAATTCTTTAACAAAGACACTCCTCTAAAGTCCAGGGATCTGTATCAAATAGGAGGCAGAAAGAGTGTAAGTGCCAGAGGTAATAGATGACTGAAAATAAAATAAAGTAAAAACAGCGTCTTGCAGGCATAACACGATCATTTGAATGATGTCATGGTGTTCATATATGTCCATCAATATAAAATATTCAGTTTTTTCCAAGGGAATCTAACCAGGTACATTAACAACATTATAGGAAATGCTCCATGCCCAGGAGGCATTGACCAACATAAAAAGATCTCACTTGTATATTTGTAGACCTTTTGCTTTAATAGCATTGTCTTATTGGTCTTTTGTGTGTATGTTTTAGTTTACACTTATGTGTAGTTTGTATGTGCATTTCTTGTTTTTAAAAAAAAAGGAAAAAAGAAAGAAAGAGAGAGAGAGAGAAAGAAAGAGAGAAAGAAAGAAAGAAAGAAAGAAAGAAAGAAAGAAAGAAAGAAAGAAAGAAAACTTAGGTGTATATAGATCTAGGAGGAACTTAAGGAGAGGAAAACATGACCAGGTTATATTATATGAGAAAGGTTTTACAATAAGAAACAGGTGCAAAATTAATGACTTCAAGCATGTAATAAGACGTAAATGATTCCATCTATTTCTAAAAGTTTGTTATGCTTGAAAAGTTTGAAGCAATGACTGGGAATAAGTCAAAGAATACCTTTAAAGAAGTAAACTGTAAAGACTTCATTTAGCTAACTTAAGCAATAAGCACCTTCATCATAATTTTTCAGTAAAATAAGGGAGTACACTGTCTATGGAACAGTGACTAAAATATACCATTAAACTTGAAGGAGAGGATCCATGCTGGCTGGAAACATACTTGATTCTTGACCTTAAAGTTCTGAAGTCTTCTGATATTTATTTCAGGAAAGCTCTCAAGTCAAGTTACTATTTATATAGAAGAGTCTTACTGAATAGGAGGTGAGAAAACTGGGGAAGACATGCAAAATTGCATGTTTGTTAGAGTTATTAATAATTATCTAGCCATAGTAGAGTCTGAAATCTTATTTTGTTGAGCTGTATTTTTTGATTTTCCTTATGTAGTATGAATAGCAAATTTCAAATATTATTGATGTTCTTAGTCACTAAGAAGAACGAAAGACAAAGGGATGCATGCAGACTCTAGCACTTTGAACAATGGCTGTCCTGGATGTCTTAGTAATCAAGGGAAATTTGATTCATAGGAAAAGAAAATACTCTCTACCCAAGAATTGCCTTTTTATTACTAAACACAGGAATGTCTTCAGCCATTTTGAAAGAAAGACTATAAATTTAAGAACTAGCTAGGGATGCTGGCCTATTGCGACATCTATGGAGTGTTTTTAATTTTAATGCAATTACATAATTTTACCTTTCCTACTTCAGACTATTTCATATACCCTTCCTTGTTCTCTATCAAATTACTGACCTTTTATCATTAATTATTGTTATATGAATATACATCATAAATTATTATTATGGTATATGTATATGATTATTATAAAATGATTAATACATTTATACCTTAATCATAGTTTTAAAATAAAAAAGTTTTAAAATATTATTTTATTTTTAAAATAAAATACTGTCTATGGAATAGATGTTTCCTTCAAAAACACCACCAGACGGTCCATGCTGGCTGGAAACACACCTTAGTCTTGACCATAAAGTTTCATTACCTCCTGTTACTTATCTTAGGGAAACTTGCAAATCACACACACACACACACACACACACACACACACACACACTCACGCACGCACGCACGCACACACTCACATACACATACACTCACATACATATATACTTAAACACATCATATTTATTCTGCATAGCATTACTTGTGTGCATGTTTTTAGGGCTGACCACTTGATTCTGAATGACAAATTGGTATACTGTTCCCTGAGGAGAGACTATATCTCTTAGCTGCTTGTAGAACTTTGTGTAGGGTTGAGGCACTGTGGTCTTTCCTCCTTGCATGTCATAACATCTATTGTTGTTTTTCTTTAGTTCATGGTTAGCCAGGTTTTTTGGACAATGTTTTGTCTATCAAGTATATTTTGCTACTTAAATAAACTAAGAGCCACCTTCTACAGCTCAACAACTGTGTACAGATTTGTGAAATACATAATTAAAATCACATCTATCTATACCTTGGTTAAGCTTATCAGAAATTCTTCTAAAGCAGGCATTTTCAGCTTTGGTGGAATTATAATTTCAAGTTTGTTGTAAAGTTTATACAGAAATTTTTTTGCTTTATTTTTTTTTTACTTATGCTTTCTTAAAAGAAGAACACTTGTAATTTTTTATAAAGGTCTTGCACATAATTTAAAGTTTGAGTATCTTGGAGTACATATTGAAAATTTTCTTTCAGATTCCAAACAAATCCAGAATATTATTAAATCTGGAACTGACGTTTAATGCTCTAAAGTATTGCATTATCCATTTGGATGGAACCCAAATGCAAGTGTAGTTATTTGAAGTGAATGCAAATAGTTTATACTGGATACTCATGGTTTTTCTACTCACAAGCTTAATTTAATCATGTCCCCTATTTCTTTATGCTCTTAAAAAGTCTTTATCAGCCACATTTTGAATACCTCATACTTTGACTGGGGAGTATATGTTACACAGCATAGTTAAAGAAGGTATTGTTTGTACCACAGCAACCAGAAAACATTTGACTGGGGAGTATATGTTACACAGCACAGTTAAAGAAGGTATTGTTTGTACCACAGCAACCAGAAAACAATTGAGAAATGGAAATCTGAGAGAGTGTGGGAGAGGATTAGAATATTTTTTAAAAATTACAAGAGTTGCAAAAATTTTTTGATGACTGGGTAAAATCTATCCAAAAGAGGCAGCATCTGACATATAAATATAAATGTATATGTATATACATTTTTGATCAGTCAGAAAGAAATTATTTGGTTTCTCATTTTAGTTACAAAAAACAGTCTTTTTATAGACTATGAGATAATGATGTTTGTTAACAACATGCAACAACATTATAATCACCAAGGGCTCTCATGACATGCTTTACCAGGGCTATTAATTTATATGCTACAAATTCTTTGAAAAAGCTGCACCTAGCTTCATCTATGATACTAATTAAACATCATAGAAAATTTTCTAATTTTGTGATTCTAGATTTATTATTAACACAGGCAACAAATCTAGAAATGAAAAAATTGTCATTTAGACAAATGATTCATATTTTATTGTCCAATATATATAATAATCCTAATCAAGGATGTTTAAAAGTATCTATACCTTATACACAATAATAAAATAAATCCTAACATTGAAATAAAACAAAGTGAGTTATTTATCGAATTGAGATAAAAGTCATTATTGCAGTTTAATTATATTAGAAAAACCAGTTTTAACTTCAGGATTTTTCAAATGAATAATCACCACATAGGTTATAATACTTGTGATAATAATTTTTCAGTTAGATAAAATGTACTGATGATGAATTAAAAGTCATTGCAAATAAAACCTACAATATTTCATTGGACAGTATCTAGTAGATGAAGCTGGTTTCATTGCTAATTCAGTACTAATTAAGACTATGAAACTTGAATTATCATGAAATTGCAGACACCCCTGTGAGATTAAACAGTATTCTATTAGGTACACACAAACCTCCTTCCCACCAATAATATTACTAGCCACACTGATGAATATCTTGCATATCACCATAGAACCTTCATCTAGTGATGGATGGAGATAGAGACAGAGACCCACACTGGAGCACTGGACTGAGCTTCCAAGGTCCAATGAGGAGCAGAAGGAGGGAGAACGTAAGCAAGGAAGTCAGGACTGTGAGGGGTGCGTTTACCCACTGGGATGGTAGGACTGATCTAATGGGAACTCACCAGGGCCAGATGGACTCTGATGGAGCATGTGATCAAACCAGACTCTCTGAATGTGGCTGACGGAGGGGGATGACTGAGAAGCCAAGGACAATAGCACTGGGTTTTGATTCTACTGCATGGACAGGCTTTGTGGGAGCCTAGTCTGTTTGGATGCTCACATTTCTGGACCTGGGTGGAGGGTGGAGGCCCTTGGACTTCCCACAGGGCAGGGAACCCTGATTGCTCTTTGGACTGGAGAGGGAGGGGAAGGAGACGTGGGGGGAGGGGAGGAGGTGGAAATTTTTAATAAAAAAAATAAATTAAAAAAAGAAGCGATGTTTCAAAAACAAACAAACAACAAGAATAGCAACAACAAACCAACCCACCAACCAAATGGACCACAACAACTAAAAAGAAGATTTTTTTGTTGCCAGTTTTTGGCTATTACAAATAAAGCTGCTATGCAAATAGTTCAAAAAAAGATTTAATATACGGGCAATCCAAATTTGTTAATATAACAATTTAATCTATTTTAGACATCAAAGAAGGAGATAAAAATGTTATTCTTTCAAAGGCCATATGCACAAAGTATAATACCTACCTAAGTTTTTAGGCATATGGCTTTGTCACTAACAAGAAACCAGGAACTTGGGTTGAACATTAGAACTTTCTCTAGTTGCTACATCACTAAAAATTTCTTAACAACCTGTTGATAAATTTGTTTTCTTTTTTCAATATTTTTAGTAATTCTCTAAGAATCCCATATGTTGTGTTTTGATTATATTCACTCCCCTCCCCCATCTCTTCCCAGATTCTGTAATCACCAAACTGTGTTCTTCGTTTATTTCTATAACCCACCCCTCATTTCCAGCTTGTTCTGCTCATTCTTTTGTATGTGTGACTTTCACAGGAATTTGTTTATGACCAGCAGTCACATCCTTAAACAAACTCTTCAAAGCATGAATGTTCTCAGACATCTCTAAGCTCCCACTCCAGTGTAGTTCCAACTGACACAATAGAATAGTAGGTAGTCACTCACCATTCTGTTCCCGCTGCACCCCTGCTGCCAGTAGGTCAGGCTCCCCTAGGCTGATGTCATTCAGCCTTGTCCCCAGGCATTCCATGCAAAGGTGTTTGCACCACTCCTCAGCTTCCAGCTCTGAAAATGAGCACACACGTCAGGACAGGGGAAAGGTGGTGGGAAAATACTTCCTGCTTGTCCCCCAAGAAGATGGTAGGACTTGAACAAAGAAAGATATTTTGAAGAATCGGGGAAATAATTTCCCACAATTTTTTCTCATTTATTATTTTTATTTTGTGTGTGTGTGTGTGTGTGTGTGTGTGTGTGTGTGTGTGTGTGTGCCCAAAGAAGCCAGAAGAAGGCATTAGATCCTCTGATCCTGGAGTTATAGCAATTGTAAACTATCTAATGTGAGTGCTAAGAATTGAACTTAGGTCTTCTGAAAGCCGCGTGTGCTCTTAACCTCTGAGTCATTTCTCTAGTAACTACTTCCCATTTTTGATAATACATTTCAGCATGCTTTTATGTATTAACCATAATACTACTCATTTTAGACTATTTTAGAATGAGTAAAGTTTTTGACAGAAATTTATTAGAAAAGTAACTTAAATGTAAAATAAAAATAAACAAGTGAACAACTGAAAGAAAAACTATATTAAGCACGTGAATATTTTCCTGATTCTGCTTCAGAAGTATGTGGCCTAGAGGTCAGATCCCTAACCCATTGAGAATTACAATGAATTGTGAATTTGTCCTAGAATGGGATTAATGTATGTATTGGGATTCATTTACTACAAAGAATAGGGAGGTGTCATGACTGTACCTTGATTTCTATGTAATGTGTGTCCTACAGGCTTATATGTTTGAATATTTAGTCTCTAGGTGGTGACATGTTTGGGGAGGTTGTACAATGGTTAAAACAGTAATCCTCAGTCTGTGGGTCACAACCACTTTGGAGGTCCTATGACCCTTTCACACCTAAGACCATTTGCATAACAGATATTTAACTTATAATTCATAGCAGTAACAAAACTACAAATAAACAATAGCAATGAAAATAATTTTATAGTTGGGGGTTACTGTGACATGAATAACTGTATTAAGGGGTCACAGCATTAGGAAGTTTGAGAATAGTTGCTTTAAAAAGTGTGATTCTGCTAAAGGAGGTAGACTGCCTGGAGGTAGGGCTTGAGACTTTTAGGTGGTCTTGCTTCTAGTGTGTCGAAGACATCTAATCCTTTCTTGACATCTTATAACACCTACCAAGCATTCTCACCACTGAGGAGCAAGCTTAGTCCGGTAACCTTGCAGTTGGATGGATTTATTAATATTGATATCTTCTGAACCATAAGTCAAAATAAATCAGTCTTCCATTTCAGTAAGGCATACTATCACAGTAATGACAAAAATGGCCAATACACATCTACAGAGTAACTTTCCAATTACTTAATCACTCATTATTCTTGTTGTAGAAAATTATTTGAAGGTATGTTGCTTTCTTTATGCTGCATTTGTTTAACTCTGTGGAGCTATGATTCACTGCCAATCTAAAACACCTGATGGTCTAATAAAGAGCTGAACGGCCAATAGTGAGGCATGAGGAAGGATAGGCGGGGCTGGAAGTATAGAGTATAAATAGGAGGAGACTCTGGGAAAAGAAAAAGGAGCAAGGCAGAACAAGAAGAGGAGAATGACAGTAACTGGCCACCTGACCACCCCGCCAGTCATGGAGTAAGAGTGAACGCAAGAAATACCAAAATAGAGAAAGGTAAAAGCAGAGGCAAAACATAGGAAATTTTAAGAAAAACTGGCTAGAAACAAGCCTAGCTAAGGCCAGACATTTATAAGAAAGTGTAAGTCTCTCTGTGTGTGATTTATTTGGGAGCTGGGTCACAGGTCTCCCAAAAAGCCAAAGGTAAAAACAAACAAACATCAACATTTTGGCATTCCAACATGGGATTAGAGTAAAAGAAAATTCAACAACACATTCTTGTTTGGATTATGTCTCAATTTCATTGTATTCGAAAGATACTCTTTATCATTGCTAGAAATAACAAGAGTTTCTCTGATATAACTAAAATCCCATTGCTCACCTTCCTGGACATAGGGGGAGCTGGGAGGACCTTGGACTTAACATAGTGAAGGGAACCCTGATGGCTCTTTGTCTTGGAGAGGGGTGGAGAGGGGGTATGGGTGGAAGGGAGGGGAGGGAAGGGGGAGGAGGAGGGAAGGAGATGGAAATCTTTAATAAAAAAAAAATGAGGGGAAAAAATCCCATAGTATGAAAGCTTTAGGGTTAAGTAACATGAGTTACTCAAGTTCTAATATGATGTCACTGTGGATGAGGGGTCAATGTGATGACAGAATAGGAGCCAAGTAGCCGCAGATTTTTTTTTTTTATAAATATAAAGCTTGATATTCAGGGGCAATCACCAATATCACAATAGGAAAATTGGATCCAAACTTCTGCATTGGCACCTGCCCAGAGAAGTTTCTGACTTTTCCATACAGCATAAATCTGTGCTGAAACTATGTAATATAGATTTCCATCAAACCTCTTGCTCTTTGTGGATGACACTACAACCTTTGCTTTGACATTTTAAACTCCTCATAAAATGTTATCTGTGACAAGTTTTCTTGACTTCAGGGATTTTAATATCAAGTTCTTTTCTACCATTAGGCCAATTCAAGCAAGGTCAAATCATGCTTCCCTCCGGAGTTTGGTCACACTGCCTTAACATCAAATAGGCTTGATTAACATGTTGTCAAGAGAGATTTGCTGCTTCTTTTTAGTTTATGTAGATCACAACATTCACTAGAACATAAAACAGAAAGATCCTGTATTTTATCACATGATCAAAAAGTGTCCCTGATATTTTAATTAAGGCAAGCATTATAACTACCTCTGGTGCTGTTGAGATATTTTATCATTTATAAATTTATTTTGTATCTGTCTTATTACAGTCAGATTTCTCCTCATCTCTGCATGTGGGTATGTTAGTCATTTAAGGAATATTTTTTAGAAACTGATAATGTCCTTCCTTCAAGGCTGAAGATACCATGATAGTAACTAAAGTTTCAAAAATTGTAGAGGTATTTACAGCATTTTTTCCCCTGACCTCTGGAATATACTAAAAAAAATCCTCAAGTCATTACCTGAAACCTGCAGTCACACTGGATTCTAGGAACAAGAAAGCTTGTAAGCAGGTAACTTCTTTATGAAATTGCTCTTTCTAATGAGGGAACAACTGCCCCATAATGAGAATATCGCCTGCTCTACTATGAAAGGCCAACCATTTCAGGATGGAACAAGCAACATTTGCTTGTTCCTTCAAACAATGATTCTGAGTCCCCTTGTAATAAGAATGGGGACAAAAGTTCAACTAGACCATAGTCTGAACAAACTAGTACTTATGCATAGCCCTGTTTCAGTTCTTCCCCTGTTTAATCCAATATTTATACCAGTTGCCCCCAAATGGAGATAAAGATTATTGTACTGCTGTCTCATATGATTATGTTAAGTATTAAATTTATTTCCTGCCGTAAACATTGCTGTTTTCCTTTGCTTTCTGGGAGTGAGATGCTGGATATGATTTATTGGGATTTCCCTCTCCCCAGAATTGAGCTTCTGGCCTGGGACTTTGGAAACCCCTTCAAACGATCTGAGATGCACCATCACCACAAGGCTAAACCCTCTTCTTTCCAGCAAGTGACAATCTACTTTTAAATCTTTTGAACATGTATGACTCACTGAGTTTAAATGGTATTTCTACATAAGCCTGAATGGGAGGTTATTTCCTAGAACATGAACAAATTGCATATGGTTACATCAGAGACAAAAGTAGCACCCCTTCCGCTAGCCAGTACTAACTGTCCTTTTTCAAATAATGCAGCTATGGTTTTTACTTGTTCTTTCTTATGTAAGCTCTGCATGTTTAAATATTTTGTATATTAGTTTAATGCATTCTTTTTACTGAATTAGTATTTTTCTCTAAGCTCTGTTTCATAAGAACCTATGACCTCTTGCAAACTAAAAAGTACTTTACAACTGGACTATACTCTGTACTACTGTGTGTGTATGTGTGTTATTGTTTTTATTTCTTATTAAGAACAGATGGAAGTTCTATAGACCTATTGCCTTTTGTCACTTGTTTTACACATTAAACTTCTTAGTCTACACCAAATGTGCAAATAGATAAATTCCTTTGTGGATGAAGAGACATTAAATATTCTGTAAAGTTTTCTATATCTTTCTTTTCATGAAAGGAATGTTTTTTCATTAAGCATCTTTAACCCAATAGCTTATGTCTGGGCGTAAGCTCTGAACTCTGTAGCAGAAACTCAAATATTTCATTATGTCTAAGATTAAATTAAGAAAGTTGGCGATTTTGAACCTGAAAATTGAAAGGTACCTGGTTATAGCAAGAAAAATGGACAAAGGTAAAATATGTGAGAAATGTGTTTGTTTGTGGAGAGAAGAGATGGGCAAACAAAAATTGTAGGCCAATATGAAGTTCATATCTGGGAAAGTGTCTTCCATTTCACTTTAAGAGATCCAAGGCTGTGAGAGTGTTTCCCTTTTAATAAAGAAAATGGCCTCTACATGGAATATCCTAAGAAAGGCCTTCTGAGTAAAATATTACATTCAAGCTTTATTGCTTTCATTAAATCTGGGCTGAAGACAACTACATTAAAGTTAAACGATCCAAAATGAGATATACTTGAAAAAGAAAAGAATTTCATCAAATGTATAGAAATATCTCCACCAGATAAAACTCCCATTGCAGAATTAAAATGTATGACATTGGTCATATGCTACTTTATCATATGATCCAGGCAAGACTAGTTTTGTGGCAATCCTAAATCATTGTAACCTTCCCTTACTGCATTTAGCTCTTAGTAAAAGTCTCAGAAAAGTACAGATGAAATACTCCTCTTATCTCCTTCATATTCCACAATTTTCATTGCATTTTCTTTTCAGAGTTTTCTATGATTGAGTGATCAATGTTATCTTCATATTTATTAAAGTATTAAATAGCTGATTTGCTGTAAACTGAAGAAAAATATTTCTCCAAAAACTATTTCTAGGAGAATATAGTGCTTTTACTCATTTTCAAGTAAAATATATAAAGCAATATATATTTGTTAAAACTTCCATTCTTGCAGAAACACTTTTTACTAAACTGACCTCATTAATAGTTCATGCACTTCTGCTTTTCCCTCACACTTAAAACCTTGATAGTACTGCAGCGGACATGAAATGACCGCATCTCTGTTTAGCATATACAAAATAACATTTCACTTCAGTGTCAGATTTGAAGAATTGATCTGCTTAGAGATGGGGAAATAATAGCTTTGTTTCTGAAGAGGAGGTATTTTTCTTTTCTCTCTATAGAATGCCTCTCTGATTTTTTCTATAAATTTGATTCACACTTAATTCTCCTCTAAAGTTTGTTTCAAATACAACCTTCATTCAGCTTCCCAGACCAGTTTACATGGGACATTGTCACTCTGCATTTCTCATTGTGTTTTATTGAAGCCCAAATGCCACTGACAAACTTTTTTCCTTTCTCAACCACAATAGTTTAAGATATAGGTTTTTAGGAAATTCAATTGTTTTAGTACCTTGAAAGCATAGTGCAGTACACAAGCATGGAAAATGATCAGTAAATGCTGAGCAAATAAATAGAAGTGACTATCAGTTATTTCTTGAATATTGAATACAATTTGTAGGAGCACATGAAAATAAAATGGGTAGAATCTTTTGTTGAATTCTTTAAGGTCCAATGCAGTAGGCCTTATAAACTTGACTATCTAGATAAGAAAGATATTGGAACAGAAAAGAAAAAAATGTCAATTGTCTTTCTTTGCCAAAGTCCAGGGTGCTAACCTTCACCCACTCAGAATTATTTTTCTTAATTTCATTATCTATATTTTCCTTTGACTTTATTATGGATGTTTATTTCATAAGGAAAATATTATATCAATTGTATTTGATTCTAAATGAGCTAAACTATTGGTCATTTTTATAATCTATATAGATATGACAGTGAAATCTCCAAGGAAGCTCAACAATGGAAAGCCAACACAATGAGTTACTACTTAAGTGAATCTAGTTGTTTATTGAGAAAAACCAAATTATTTTTGGTTTAACAGAAACTTGAATAGCATTTATTTTTTAAATTGGAAACTTCAGTCTGTTATTTTTCTCATTTTCTGAATTGTGGAAGTTAGGTTTGGCTTCCAGACAGCCAACTAAAATGTACCTACTTGTTTTCCACAGTAACACATGACAAATATCAGCAACTGACAGAATAATCAAATATGACATTCCTCTGCCTGGCATGAATGCATTGCAGAGTGCTTTGATATGGAGTTTAGCAAATGACACAAAAGCTCATAATTATTCAAAGAACACAAAAAGGAACAGAAATGAACACCTTTACGTAGTGTGAAATCATATTGCATGCACCTAAGTGTGTATGTACATGAGTGTGTGTATGTCTCTTTGTGTTCATGCGTGCATATGAAAATGCACAAATGTGTGGATGTGTGTATGTGTGTGTGTGTGTCTGTGTGTGTGTGTGTCTGAATGTAATTTTTAGAGATGGGAGTATGATGTTAAAACATTACAGGAAAGAATTACCAAAAAGAAGTTGGGACCATGTCATCAAGTGACATATTTTTTTCTGATTCACAGCCCGTTATCTTTTGAACATGTTCAATGATATCCTAAAATGGTACATAGTAATCAGAGGTATTTCTCTTAAAGAAATACAAAAAGGATATCTTTAAAACAGTATGTTGAATCATTTTATAATTCCCTGATTATTGTGAAACATTGTGAAATAAGATTTCTGATTGTCCTAGTAATATTGAATATCTAGCATTTACCAAATGCATTGCAAACAGTGTCCTCACAAATAACCACAGGCAAACTGAGGTGAAAGTCATTTTTATATATTTTCTAAGTTATTCCTGAATATGTTTTAACTCTAAGACAATGGTATGTTTACATTCTCAGTATCCTGGAGCTCTATTCCTGTCACTGCATTTAAAGATCAGTTTGTTTGTGTCTGTAGTGTCCTTGACTTTATTTATGGCTGCTTAATCAAATATACAGTTGGTCACTGTGAGCAATGTTTTATCCCCCCACAGAGATCAACACCTAAATTAAAATATAAAGTATCTATTATGAACATACTCCTTTAATCCCAGTATTCGGGAGGCAAAGACAGGTGGATTTTTGTGAGTTTAAGGTCAGACTGGTCTACAAGAGCTAGTTCCAGGACAACCAGGGCTGTTATATAGAGAAACCCTGTCTTGAAAACAAAACAAAACAAACAGATATATTATGCTAAACCCCAATAAAACAACCTCCATTTTTTCTTCAAAAAAGAAAAGAAAAAGAGGAATTTTTCTTGGAATATCTTTTCATGCCCTCCCAAGTGTAGTGGATAGGAGTGAGTGTCATTAAGATTATCCATTACAACTGGCTATTGTTATTTGTCATTAAGATTATCCGTTACAACTGATTTTACAACATATTATAATACAATCATGAAAACACAAAAATATATTTTTGTTTTAAAAAAGTGAAACTTAACCACATGGCCCAGAACAGTACTCCTGAGTCTTTTCCACTGGAAAGTAAAGTTTGTGTAGCAAAACTGGATGATAACAAATCATAAAACATCTGCATGGTTAAATATTAAAAAAATATAAAAGACTGAACTCTTGATGCATGAAAAAATGTGGAGGACTATGCAGCTATTTTGCTGTGTGGACTCTATAAGGTACTGTGACTTTCACTGAATAATATTCTTGGAATGCAGAAATGGAAAGCAAGTAATGATTACTAGTAGCTACTAAGAGCAAATTAGAGGTGTGGGTTTAATTACAAGGGCTCCTACAGTGGTAGATGCATAAATATGCATATGGTAAAATAATATGAAACTGTACACAAACTTTGTGTTTATTCTAGTTTTCTGAATTTTGTGTTCTTATACCTTGACATAAGTCTAGTGGAGGAAATGTTTCAGAGATATATAGGAAATCTGAGAGCTTGTACCAGACAAACCAAACTTATATCTACATGAAACTGTAAATCTAGAGTGGCTTACACTGAAAGGCTCCAAAATGGGAATGACGTAGATGTTCTCATTAGGTAATAACCATGCATACAGTGAAGCCGACCTGTACTGGAGTTCCCAGCAATAAAAGGAATAATGTACTGAACTTATGTGGACATATCTCAAAATAACTATGTAGATAATTTACAACAATTTTAAAAGATTGTCTACAAAATGATTACATTTGTATAACATTCTCTGATGACAATTTTTTTTAAGATGGAAGACATGTCCCAAGACATATGGGCCAATTGGGCTGGGCTGGGCTGGAGGTCAATGAGATTATAGTGGTAATGTATAGATGATATATGAGTTGTCATGAACTTGATTGTGTTTTGCTAGGAATAGCTATAGATGGTAAAAAAAAGTTTATATCATAAACATTCAGACACACACACATGCATATATGCATACATGTAGAGACATACAGAATTAAAGGAAAACACAAATCTTTCATTTGTTTGTTTTTTTTTAACACAAGCTTAAGTTTAATTGAAGAAAACCTTCAAAACCTTCATTAACAACAAATAAGGAAATTTTAACAATGCTTACCATTCTTTAAACATCATGTACATTATTAATATATACTGTGTATTTCCAATCAATTCCACTCAGGCTCAATTCAAGAAACACAATTATAACAGGTTTTATACAAAAAATACTTCACTAAGAAAGTAGGTAAACTGCACAAAAACAGTACAAGTATAATGTGCATAGCAATATAGCTTGAAGCATCTATTTATGGCTTTGTTTTTATTGAGCTATATATTTTCTCTGTTCCCCTCCCCTTCTACTCTCTCCCATGGTCCCCATGCTCCTGATTTACTCAGGAGATCTTGTCTTTTTCTACTTCCCATGTAGATTGAATCCATGTATGTCTCTCTAAGGCCTTCTTTGTTGTATAGGTTCTCCGGGATTATGAATTGTAGGCTGGTTTTTCTTTGCTTTATGTCTAAAACCCACTTATGAGTGAGTACATATGATATTTGTCTTTCTGGGTCTGTGTTACCTCACTCAATATGATATTTTCTAGATTCATCCAATTGCCCACAAATTTCAAAATGTCATTTTTTTTCTGCTGTGTAGAACTCCTTGTGTAAATGTACCACATTTATCATATCTTTTCTTCAGTTGAGGGGCATTTAGGTTGTTTCCAGGTTCTGGCTATGACACACAATGCTGATATGAACATGGTTGAGCACATGTGGTTTAGGTACAATTGAGCATCTTTTGGGTATATACCCCAAAGTGGTGTTGCTTTGTCATGAGGAAGGTTGTTTCCTAATTTTCTGAGAAATTGCCATACTGACATCCAAAGTGGTTATACCAGTTTGCACTCCCACAATCAATGGAGGAATGCTCCCTTTACAGCATATCCTCTCCAGCATAAGTTGTCATCAGTGTTTTTGATCTTCACCATTCTTACAGGTATAATATGGAATCTCAGAATTGAAAAACACAAATCTTAAATGTAATTTTGTAAATTGGATCAATGCCAATCTCCTATTGGCAATAATATTATACTATGATCTTCTAAAATGTCATCTGTGGAGTCTATTTTATTCATCAGAACTGTATATGAAATAGGATTATTTCAAAAGAATCAGTAAAAAGAATAACATTAATATTGCTTTTTTTACACATTGCATAAAGTATATGTATTATAACACGCACAAACAAAACATGCACACAAATATATATGTATATTTTAGGTTAGGTTTGATAGGAAGAAATATTCCTTGTCCTGTATCATTAGTAGTAAACATTTTGAATATGATGAAAGTATTACAGTACTTAAAATCTTTAAGAGACAAGACTAAAATACACATGATAAGTACCATGACACTTGTAATTCACTTTCAAAAGTTTGGTAACCTCCTGTTCAGCTCACATTGGTTGTTCATGTGGGTAAGACTTTATGATGTAGCTTCTGATGCTATTATGAGACAGAGTCTCACAGCAGACAGTTAAGGACACCAGTAAACATGCCAAATTGGATGGGGGGAGCCCACTAGGTTACTGTCATACACAAAGAACTACAGGCAACCGAGTAAAGCAGGGACCAGGAGAAATGCCCCTCCTAGGGAAGAGCACATCAATTACTTGTCTAATGCTAAATGATCAGTCCTGAAAATATATTTACAAGTAACATTGCATAGAGTAAGCAGTTCATACTTGGGACTATATAAGTATATACAACTATATATGTACCTGCAATAACAAAGATAAAGAGGTCATGAATCTGAAGACAAGAGGTATGTTTGAGGATTTGAAGGGAGGAAAGGAAAAGGAGAAATGTAGTTAAAATACAATCTCAAAACTAAGCTAGAAAGTGTTTGGTAAATGTGTAGTGTAAGTCAAAAGAGACAGGAAAAGGGAAGAGAAAATAATGTCAATATTGTAAAATTAAACTGCTGAGTTCAGGTATAAATGGTCTTTTTATCTATATTCCTTCCAATTTTTAATTTTATAATATTTCAAAACACATAAATCAATAGTTCTCAACCTGTGTGTTGTGATCCCTTTGGGAGTTGAATGACCCTTTCACAGGGGTCGCATATCAGATATCCTGCATATTAGAATTTACATTAAAATTTATGACAGCAAATTTACATTTGTAAATAACAATAAAATAATTTTATGATTGGGGTCATCACAGCATGAGGAACTTATTAAAGGGTCACAGCATTGGGAAGGTTGAGAACCACTGACAACAATAAACAAAATTCCTGTAGTTAATAACTACTATTAAAGAAGCAAAAACATACCAAATTTATTCAGTATTCCAAATGCTGGCAACTGGAGAGAAGCAAGGTCATAGTTTCATAAATGAGAAAGTATTTGGTAGCATATTTTAATGTTTTTCTTTGCTGTAGTTTCTGTCCAGCAATGCAGGTGCTGTGCAAAATGGGTGGAATTGACAATATGATGCAGAATAATTTATTATCTTCAAGAAGATAGTTGACAACTAATACTTACTTTGGGGCCTCACTGCACTGTAGATTTTCTCAATTAGTTTCATGATGTGGAAACTTAAATCTAACCCACCAGTAAAATAATTGTAATTGGGAAATAAATTATTACAAAACCAATGAATAATTATTATCATGATTTAATCATTTACTTCTTTTAAGATAGAGCTCTGAGTTCTGCTCCAGTTTTAAAGAATTGAAAAGCACAGGATTGCTTCATAATCTTTATAGAATTATCCCAATACCAGTAATTATCTAATTATGCAAGAGAGTGAAATAAACTGATACTCAAATATAAAAAAGATGTAATCAAATTTTCCCAATATACATCTCGCAATCAGTTTAGTTAATTATTAGGTAAGATTTGTGTATGTGGCTCTGTATCTATGTGTGCATTTTTATGTGTCTCTCTCTTTCTCTGTCCCTATCTCCTCTCTCCCACCACATGTGTCAGTGTTTGTAATAGCATGATTGATACTTCCTATTTAATTATTGAGTCTGAGTTAGGTTTTTTATGAAAAAAAGGAAAAAAACATTTTTATAGCAAACAATTATTCTGGTACATTATTGGAGGAGGTTGGCACTGTTTAAAATAAAAAGCCACTGATAAGAGGGTACTTATAATATTTAGTGAAAATCACGAGCAAAGATATGGTTACTACAGTTTTATTTATTTGTACAACCCTAGAATAAAGAAAATTTCTTTTAATGTATGTCTTTGCAACAAATAAAAATAATCTGTCACTTCCTTAATTTTAAGAATTGTGATTCTCCATAAAAGGAAGACCATCTGAGAACAAAGCATTTCTTCTCCTCATACCGTCTCTCTTGGCCCTACAGTTTGCCTCTATCCCTTTTATCGATGTCACTGACCTCAAGAAAACAGGGACATATACATCTGCTGCCAGCAGAAACACTTTGCTTGCCGCCAGTCATGTGGCTATGACCTAAGATTCTGTTCCTTAAGACCATATTGTAGATTAGGGCAGAGATTCCAAATAGCCATGAAACCAGTAGAAAGACTGAGAGCTCCATGTAGCAGTCTGCATCTGCCTTTCACTAAAATGTTCATCTTATAAAATTTTATCTTTTATTAAATAAGAATTAAATAAAGGCCACTTAATGCAAAATCAGGAACACCTACAAAAAAGCTTATGGAGACTATTCTATAAGGTAACATCTGGAGAACACAATTTGAAAGACATAAAGGAAACTAACAAGAAAAGGCGTAAGATACCAGATTGAGGGAATATTTTGCTGTATTTGCAAATTACAATCTTTCAGTCCATTGGAAAGGAAAGGATGAGGTGAAACAGACTTTGCCTGGCATGCAACAGCAGAAAGGCCAGCCAAAGCTGTTAGGTTCTAATAAGCAGCATACAGACACCATAAGCTCTTATTTGTTTATTGGAGCTATGCTGTAGGTTAATCTGACATTTGTTCATGCAGTGAGTAGGCAGAAAGGATTGAGACATGGAAATAAGCAAAAACTGTGCCTAAAATTAAAGGTCTATGGGAAAAGAGATAATTGACTTGCATCATCAATTAATAAGATCACATTACAGCTGTAGCTGAAGAGAACTTGAGATTTTAGGAAGTATGGTTTTATTGTTGTTGCTTAGGGACATGAAAGGAATAGATACTTAATGGATAAAGCAGTAAATTAGATTTTTCTCTACCAATTAAAAGAAATGCTACCATTTGTGTCTTTCTTCTCTTTTTACTCTCGCTTGCTCTCCGTTCTTTCTCTGTGTTTTTCCCCTCTTTCTTGTATTGACTAAATCACATGCAAAAATCAAATGCTGTCTTTGGAGAGGCCTTTTACTGGTCCGAAACAAGTGACAGAAGCAGGCGTTTCATTAGAATCCTACAGCCTCTTACTGAGAAGAGCTGTATAGATACTGTACTTCAGCAAACATGGGAAGGAGACCAAAGCCAAGATACAGGGATATGTAGGTTATGTAGCAGGATAACTGGAGAGACTTCACACTTGTAAAAGGCAAACCAGATCTGGCTTTCCTAGGGCATCCTTTCTTTGAGTTGGCCTCATTCTCTCCTCCAAAGGCCTTCTGTATCCTCTTCAAGTGTGAACCCTTTATCTATGATAAAGCAAAGAAGATCTTTCATTAATGTAAAGAGGGTTCTCTAGGAGCCAGAGGATCCGAAGGTACTTAAAAGGTATTTTAAGGTTTGTTTCAGAATGATGGAGAAGTGTTCATTGATTTCAAGTTTTCCAAGGTGGAATAGCTAACACTTGAAATCTTGGCACTCAGGAAGCTGAGAAAGTAGGATTGATGTAAATTTCAGGTCAGTTAGTGTTACTTGCTGAGTACCATGACAGCTTTTGTTAAATAAAAAATGAAATTGTCAAAAGACAAAACAAAACAAAAACCAAGATTTTAAGATCCCAACGTATCAGGGAACTCTCCAGATATAAACTTCCCTAGAAAACTTGTGGCCATTGTGAGTTTTTTTGGTTAAGTGGTGTGTGTGTGTGTGTGAGTGTGTGTGTGTGTGTGTGTGTGTGTGTGTGTGTGTTGGTGCTGTTGTTTGTTTGTTTTCATGACTTAAGCTATTACATTGCTTCTTCTTCCTGAACTATGGGAAAAAGCAAAGATTATGAAATTTAGTCTTGCCCTTATGGTCTAATTTACCAGCCATGTAATTTGGTATTTATTTATTTTTCTACAAAAAGAAACTACTAGTCTGATTCCTAGAATTTTAAGTATTTCCTTGACTGCTACGTGAAATAATATCAATGTTTGTTATATCTTAAGTATTACTAAAAATCATTCTCAAGCAGTCATCTGCTGCGCTGTGATATGTGTGTATGAGTTCATGTATGTTCCCACGTATGAAGTTGCATTTACATTTTTATATTCATGAATGTGGAGATCAGAGTTCAATATCTGGTGTCTTCCTCAGCTGATCTCTATCTTATTGTTTGAGACAGGGTCTCCCATTGAACCTGGATCTTAATGACTTACCTAGAGTGGCTGATCAGCAAGCCTCAGGGACCCTCTTGTTTGATCTTACAAAGAACACAGATTATAGGGGTACCACCACACCAAGTGTTTCACACTGGAACTAGAGGTTAAATCCACACACTAGTTTGGCAAGGATTTGACTGACTAAAGGACTGTCCAGCCTCAAGCTTCAAGCACTTTATTGAATAATTCTAGAACCTCCTTGGTACCAAGAAGGTATTATTTTTATTGAATAATTGCAGAACCTTTCTGTTATTTGGATCTTCAAACCAAAATGAACCAATTGTACATAATTTAGATAAAATTATTGTGTTAAACTAAGTTAAAACCAAATATTAAGGTCCTTTGATTCAATGTTGACTTAGCACAAACTGTTACTAATTAGTAAAAACTAGAAAAATAAATCTCTGTGGTACTCTAATAATATAAAGAAAAAAATAAGAAATTGTCACATATGTTTGAACAAAGAAATTCAGAATCCTAAGCTCACTCCAAATAAAAGTCAGAAAAGAAATATCAGAGTCTGTGTTTCGCCCACGGGTTAGTTAAATGAAAAACGACTTAACAAATATGTGATAGAATGTTATAGAACACAGTTGATAAAATGTGTTTCTTGCCAGATCCTGCTTGTCCCATCTTTTATAAAAATTTAAATTTTATTAACACACAATGATAGTTGTTTGCTTTTTCCATAATACTACTTTTCTAGATAATGACAAGATCAAATAATGTTTACAGATAATATATGATGCACAAAAATTGTCATATTAACTCTTAGGTCCTTAGGAAAAAGTTTCTAGAAAAATCTTAAAAGCAATAGAAATGTTGAGTGGGGATTTAGCATCTCTTAAGTCTACAAAACAGTAGTAGGTCTGAGGCATGACATTCAACTGTTTGGAACCAGTATGTGTTAACAGAAAGCAGTGAGTTCTGGGTAACATCCGATCAGATATGCTTAAGACTATTTCTCAAATGAGAATTCCTTTCAAAAAAATCAACCAACACAGACTTTAAAATTTGGCCAAGAAATGTTATCCAGTATTCCAAAAGAATTAATGAACTACCAAAATAAACCTATAACTTGGTGCTAAATGAAAATAAGAAGAATATGAAAACCATTTTTCTAGGTTCTTGGTAGAACACATCTTTCAGGGCATGTATATGGGGAGATAAAGAATAAAACATCTATTTTGGTGGTAAAATGTTTATGGAGCTCTAGACTATGATTATGGGCCAACAATTTTCCCTTTGTGCCTCCCATCATGCCAGAATCTATTTAAAATGGAGAGCAAGTCCCTCCAACACTAAATTTTGTGAACACAAAATGTACCACATGGATGCTTCACAGTTATTGGGATCATGATTCTTCTGTGAATGACGGAGGGATAAAATATTCCCAGAGAGTAAGGAAGTAGCTTTTTAGAAGAGATAAAATAGAGTTATACAGGCTCATAATTTTGGTAATTACTGAATTAAAAAAAGGACAAGTGTGGCTTTTTACTCTTTCTAAATCCTTCAATATGTAACTTCCTGATAAATTTTCAAGAGAGAAGGTATTTAACATTGTATTCCCCAAATTCTGCTGACCATGAAAGATCATTGTCTTGAGCACTTCTTTTCACCTCATAAATAACAATGACTGGTATATTTTTATTGAGTAGGCACATAACAATTACTCTAAAGGATAATTTGATTAAAGGATGATTCAGGAGTGTTGGGAAGATCCACATAGGTAAGGCCAAACTCTGAGAATATTCTCTTCTGAGGCCTCTGTAATAATTCAACAGGCCAGAAGTAAGGATAAGAAATCTACCTTCATGTTTATAAGTTTTTAAGACTATATTTATATTTATATATCTTATCATCCTATAAGCATAGTATCAAAATGCAATATCTACTCATCCAACATTAATTCACTTCACCTACCATGTGGCTTGCAGCCTCTCTCTCTCTCTCTCTCTCTCTCTCTCTCTCTCTCTCTCTCTCTCTCTCTCTCTCTCTCTCTCTTGTCTTTATTCCAAATTTGGGCTTCACTGACCTAGGTTTCATTCATGTAAGTTTATGTGTTCTGCAGTCTGAGACACAGAACAAGACATATAATGTAGTTCCTTCAGAGATCCTCTGACCAGAAATTTAGCTCAATACTGACAGTTGAAAGAAGCAAGAGAGACCTTGAAGAAATACCTTTAAAGAGAACAGGTAATGTGCCGTGCTGTCACGCCCTTATCACTTAATATTTGTCATGATTAATAATCTCCAGCTCACTAAAAGAGGCTCCTGTTACATGGACCATAATTATCTTTGGTTGAGTGGTGTGTGAATTTAATGTAGTAAAATTAAATTAAAATTTAAAATTCAGAAATGTTTTCTTCTAAGTCTATTTAAAAATGCAGAGTCTGTGACCTCGGCCAGAGCAGGCCTGAGACAGCAACCTCCACCAGAGCAAGCCCAATGCACAACCTCTACAGGAACAGGTAAAAGGGAGCAACCACTGAGCAAGTAGGTCCAAGCCAGAGATCTCTGAGGAACCGGGTGAGATTCAGGGACCTCCAAGGAAGCAGGTCTGAGCCAGAGACCTCTGCGGGGCCAGGCCCAGAAAAGACAGGGACCTCCGTGGAATCAGACTCAAGCCAGGGACATCTGTGGAAACAGGCCTGAGCAATTGACCTCTGCTGGACCAGGCATAAGACAGCGATCATCGCAAATCAGGCAACTAGCGACCTCAGTGGGAGAAATCCCAAACAAGTAACCTCTATGAGAGCAGGCCTGAAGGACCTCCAGGTTTGCAGAGCAACACTTGGGAGTGCCTGGTGACATTCGGGAACATTTAGTGACCTTGTGTAACTGGAACCATGGCCCTGACTACACCACGAGGAGTAACCATCTGAACCTGGCATCCACTGGCACCTGGAAGAATGATCACCAGAGACACAGCTACAACTACACCAATCAGAGGAAAAGGTGGGTAGACCAGATAAGAACACACTCAACCCTACAAGGGGTAACACGACACCAACAAAAACTAGTGGCTGTACAAGAGTAAGACTTGAACACCCAAAAATAAATGAAGCAGAAGAAAATGACCTAAAAAATAACTTTAGGAGAATGATTGAGGCCCTTAAGGAGAAATGAAAAATTACTTCAAAGAAACGGAGGAAAATACAAACAAAAAAAAATTGGAAGGAATCAACAAACCCTTTAAAGAAAACCAAGAAAAAAACAACCAAACAGATGAAAGAAACAATTTGAGACTTGAAAACTGAAATAGAGACAATAAGTAAGACACAAACTGAGGGAGTTCTGGACACGGAAAATATAAGAAAATGATTAGGAACCACAAAACAGGCATAAACAGAGAATACAGAGATGGAAGAGAGAATCTCAAGCACTGAAAGTATAACAGAGGAAATAGATTCATTGGTCAAAGAAAACATTAAATCTAACAAAAGCTTAACACAAAATATCCACACCATGAAAAGACTAAACGAGAATAATAGGGATAGAAGAGAGAAGTGCAATTCAAAAGCACAGAAAATACATTTAAAAAAATCATAGAGGAAAACTTTCCAAACCTAAAGAAGAATATCTCTATGAAGGTACAAGAAGCTTACAGAACACCAAATAGATTGGATCAAAAAACGTTCCCTTTGGGTTCACCTTCTCCTCCTGGATATTGGAAGTAGACAAGATTGCCGGGCAAAAATTGGGAACTTGGGGGTGGGGTGGGATGGGGGCAAGGGGAGATGGGGAGAGAAAAGCGTGAAGGGGAGGATGGGGAGAGCTTGGGGAAATGGGATGCTTGGGATATAGGAAGGGTGGATATGGGAGCAGGGAAGCATATATCTTAATTAAGGGAGCCATCTTAGGGTTGTCAAGAGACTTGACTCTAGAGGGGTTCCCAGGTATCCTGGGAGATGCCCTCAGCTAGTTCCCTGGGCAGCTGAGGAGAGGGAGCCGGAAAAGGCCAGATCCTATAGCCATACTGATGAATATCTTGCATATACCATAGAACCTTCACCTGGAGTTGGATGGAGATAGAGACAGAGCACCAGACTGAGCTCCCAAGGTCCTGATGAGGAGCAGAAGGAGGGAGAACATGAGCAAGAAAGTCAGGACCGTGAGGGGTGCATTCACCCACTAAGATGGTGGGACAGAACTAATGGGAGATCACCAAGTCCAGGTGGAATGGGACCAAACCGGACTCTCTGAATGTGGCTGATGGTGGAGGCTGACTGAGAAGCCAAGGACAAAGGTGCTGGGCTTTGATTCTATGCATGGATGGGCTCTGTGTGAGCCTTGTCAGTTTGGATGCTCACCTTCCAGGACCTGGGGGGAGTTGGGAGGACCTTGGACTTCCCATAGTGTAGGGAACCCTGATTGCTCTTTGGCCTGGAGAGGGAGGGAGTGGAGGTATGGGTGGAAGGGAGGGGAGGGAAGGGGGAGGAGGAGGGGAGGAGATAGAAATTTTTAATAAAAAAATGAGGAAAAAAACTCCCCTTGCCACATAATGATCAAAGCACTAACCATACACAATAAAGAAAGAATATTAAGAGCTGCAAAGGAAAAAGGCCAAGTAATATATAAAAGCAGTCCTATCAGAATTACACCTGACTTCTCAATGGAAGCAATAAAAGCCAGAAAGTCCTGGTCAAGTGTTACGCAGACATTAAGAGGCCACGTATGCCAGCCCAGAATACTATACTCAGCAAAACTCTCAATCACTATAGATGGATAAAACAAGATATTCCATGACAGAACCAGATTTAACCCCAATTCCAGCCACAAACCAAGCCTTTCACAAAAGTACTTGAAGGAAAACTCCAACCCAAGGAAGTTATCTACATCTACAAAAACACAGGCAATAGATGATCTCACAACAGCAAATCCCAAAGAAGGGAAAACAAACACAAAATAACATCACCAACAATGAAAATTAAAATAACAAAAACTAGCAATCACTGGTCATAAATATTAAATAATATAAATGGACTCAACTCACCTATAAAAAGACACAGGCTAACAAATTGGATACAAAAACAGCATCCATCCTTCTGCTATATACAGGAAGCACACCTCAACCTCAAAGACAGATTTGCCTCAAAATAAAGGGTTGGGAAAAAAATGGATCTAATCTACATGGGAAATAGAAAAAGACAAGATCTCCTGAGTAAATTGGGAGCATGGGAACCATGGGAGAGAGTAGAAAGGGAGGAAAGAGAAAGGGAAGGGACCGGACATTGGGAATAATATTAGAGAGGAAACCATTGGAGGGAAATATAGTATTGAGGAAGTTGGGAAAAGCTATAGGACACATGAAACATGAAAACAGAAAAAAAGCTTTATATGGTAGATGGAAAGGTACAAGGAGGGGTTCAGAGAGATGGATGATAATGAGAAGGAGGTGAATAAATTCTCTGAGAAAATATCACAATGAAACCTGATGTATATGCCTATTAAAAATTAAATAAATACAGAAAGTCAATGAAAATAAATCAATGATAGTTGGAGAGACATAATAAAGGTAGGAAAGGTATGAGTTGCTTGGTTTTCTGACAGTCCAGGAGTAAAATACAGTCTGAGGGTCATTGGCTTAAAACTTCTAGCTCATAATTATTTCTGCATGAATGATAGAGATGGCTCACATCATTGTGATCTAAGCTGCTCCCTGAACATCATAGTGATGTTAGCTACAGAGATTGTTTCTGATCAGATGAATTTTTATGAGTAATTACATGTTACAAGTAGGGTCAAACAAAGAAGCTCATAGAAGAAAACAATACAGGGCTATTGATTCATATATTAGCTAGATGCTAATTTACTTTCTCCTTACTTTATATTTCTTCTGTAGGAATCTGTGGAGTGTATTTATCTGTTGACTCCTCAACAAACACTTTAAAAGAAGATTATTGAAGCTATTAAATATATTGAAGATTTTAAATATATAAACCATATTTAGAGCAATCTCATTTAAAAGTATTTTAATCACTTTATAGGATCACGCCATCTGTTGGTAAAAGAATGTTAGTTGACATATTCTACTGGGTGTCATTAAAATTTAAGATCTATACATTGTGGTGATACAAACCCAACTTTTATCCTATACTCTAGATGGCCTCCTGACATACCAGTTTCTTCATGAGGACAGAATATTTTCATTCTATTTGGAAGGAACTTTTGAAAACATGTTAAATGAGATATAATACTTGAATTCAAGAACTGAAAATTTTTTAAAAAATTAATTTTAAACTTTCTAAAGAGAAATTTCAGAAAGAGAGAAGTGCAAAAAATTCACAAAAATCATTTCAAGCCTCACACCCAAGAGAATTGACATGTTGATCATAGTCTAGATGATGCTGAACTTCAAAGCACACACTCTGCCATGTATCAGTGAAACCAATCAGTATTATAAAGAATAAGTAAAATACTTTACAAGAAACAAGGAGCATAATAAGTTTTATAATAAATTACTTGGTTATTAAAAGTAGAAAAATACTTTTCATTGAGTAACAAAATTATGGTACACATCTCTTTAATTTAAAAGAATTAATGTTTAATTAATGTTTAATTAATGTTTAAGCAATATAAAGATTTCAAAGCAAATGCTTGTGATGGTGATAAAAAAGATTGGAGGTGAAGGGAAGTGAGCTTGCACAAGTAAATGTAAGCATTCAGTAAATCTTCAAGGTATTACTTTGATTTGGAGAAATATTTTTGGAATGATGTTCAAAGTTAATTGTCATTTTAAGCACTTTGGCTATAAAGGTGAATATTCATTTTTGTTTGTATACATCAGATATCAAACATCTGACACTATGGGAAAGTTTGGTAAGTTCTCTCTGATAGCTTCTAGTCACACTGCTCACATTGATTCAGTGAGGCCTCTGGAAGTTGAAAGAGGGTTAGATATGGTATTGCTTTTTCAGCTTGTATGGAACAAATGATCAATAATACACACTAAAGCAAATAGAGTTAGGTGAAGAAAGATGGTCAGATGAGGTTGATTTCTGTGTTACTTGCCCAAAGTCTTCTGGGAAAGGTCAAGACACAAATATTCTTTTAATACCTCAAATTCTGATTTCAAATTGTTTTGTTTTAGTTGGCTGGAAATTACCTAGAAGACACAACAGCACCAAAAGACATTGTGTTTGCTCATCAATACAAATTTTGAAGAACTTTCTCATACAAAAGGCAATTCAGAAACAGTCTTTATCATATTGTCTGTGTATGTACATATTTTTGAATGCAGTACTTGTTCTCAGGGATATAGTCAAGTATGCTTAATATAAAAATAATATATTAATATATATTTAAATAATAAAAAGGATAAATGCCCAGGATTATTCATTAGAATAGGAATAATTTTCTGTTCCTGGAAAATTAATTAATATCTTAATTAAACAAAGATTGTAACGTCTTCAACATATTGTTTAATAACTTGAGTTAACTCTTTAAATTGTAGCAGTTCAGTTACTCATATTTCTAAGCACTCAAAACATTCTTTCATCTACTTTTTATATCATAACAAAAGGCCAATAATTTATACTTTTCTGAAAAACAAAAGTGTTCAGCAGTTTTAGCAGTATCAAAAGACTTTTACAGAAGTATTTCATGAGAACTCAGCAAAGATTTGCAATATCCAATGTTATATATTCAGTCAGAATACCATTTGACCATTAAACAGAGAACAAAGAAATCCAAAAATAATGCCTGGGGCTTTGGCTACGGAAATGAATATAATGATTAATGCTTTGTGCAACTTGGGGCACATTTTCCTCAAGGAGAATTACAGTGCATCTCTATTATTATAATTTCATTTTTTATTGTACTTTACATTGCGATAGCCACCTTTTTACACTAAACGCAGCCTTTGGCTGTATTCTGACAGTCTTTTTGTGTTTTTATTTCATGAATAAAAAATAACTGAAGTAATAAAGATATAGCTTTCATTATTCATGCAAAAAGTTTAAAGTAAAATAGATTTGAACATAAATACTAGTCATGGTGCCAGGGAGGTGCTCATGAGGTCCCACCTCTCCTGAGGGATTATTAGTCTTTAATTGTTAGGGACAGAGGGCTCAATTTTCTTTAGTAAGTAGTGTAGCTCCTAATTCGTTGCCCTTGATCCAGTGAATTACATCCCAATAACCTTCATTCAAGACATTCTAACTAAGCGAGCCACACATAGAAAACATGAAATTAAGGGGGACATGTATATGCTTATATACATGTATATGTATAGTTTTTATATCACTTTAATTCAGGCTAATAATCGTCATATGGGAAGAGTGAACCTCAGTGAAAAGTTCCCCCAGCACATTGGCCTATAGGCAAGTCTGAACATTTTGGTTAGTGATGTGGAAGAATCCAGCCAACTGTAGGTTGTGTCATTCCCTGGGTAGGTAGTCCTCTATGTTTTAAAAAAAGTGGTCTGATCGAGTCATGAGAAAATATCCAGAAAGCAATGTTCCTTCGTGGCTTCCACATCAGTTTCTGCCACAGTGTTCCTGCCTTGTACACTCAGAGATGGTGTGTGACGAGTGTTGTAAGAAGAAATAAATGGTTTTCCTCCCAAGCTGCTTATGTTTAAGATGTTTTATCACAGCAGGAGAACCCCTAACCAAGACACTAAGATGGGTTTCAGCAGAATAAGGAAAGGAATTGGATGACAATGAGGAACGCGTGTGAAATTGACTAATTTTTTATTATATATGCATATGAAACTGTCAAACAAAACACTGAAAAGTAACTTGTATTACCTAATAAGCTGCCATTAGGAATTAACATTCTATGAAATGTTATTGCATTTTTATTGAGCATGTGTTGATATGTTCAATGGTACATAGATGACAGCAGTGCTGAAGACGATTCTTATTTGGAATGCAGAGATCTATGACATTCTCACCTCTGCAGGGGCCAGTTTTCAAAATAAAATTATTAGGTTTCAAAGATGAAAACTATCCTTTAAGTAGTAGCTGGAGAAATAAAGTTGTTTACATCATATTAACTTAATTTTTTCAGTGCCTAGTGCTCATGATGCTTTCACTCTAATTCTAAATAAATTAACATTAAAGTTCATTTTTTTGCAAATTATACTCTTTAAAAAGTGACAGATGTGAGAAGACAGAGAACGATGTGGGAGAAAAGAACTTGTCAGACTGTTGCTTTTTAATTAGATACAGTACGTGGGATGTGAGACATGTCACTAGCAAGTTTAATAATTAATATATGGCTATTTAATATGATTAAAAGAAAAAACAACCATTATATTTATGTCTCATTCTAGACTTTATCAAATCTGAGCTCCTGAATATGCAACAAGCCACAGAGGCATTGCCTTTTTGCTCTGTGCCTCCAAAGACCATATTATCTCCTGGAGAGCTCCAAGCATTTCAGGCTAAAGTTCCCATACAAAGGAACTGTGGGATAGATTACATCTAGTCTGAAAGGTCTTAGAACAGCAACCAGGGTAGCTTGGCATGGTCCAAGCTCCTCAAACTAGTAGATTCCTGACATTCTCTCCAAATGGCTAGGAAATCATCAATACTTCTAGCCCTTATTACCCAAATTGAAACTCATTTTCCTGCTATATAACACCTCTCCTGCCAGGAGCTTAATGTTCTCTGAATCTTCGCTATGATTTCTCTGTAAATACTTATCCTAGGTGGTTCACACTTGAATATTGTTCTGTTGTTTGGCTTACCTGGGTCTTAAGTTTACTTTTGTGCATGTGAGTTCTACTCCAATTTACCTAAGAAACATTTTTACAGGAAAAATTACTCAAATAGTTCAGCTAAATACTCAGGCATACTCAAAAAATAAATGTAACAATTGTTTCTGTGTACCTCTATTTCAAAAGGCTCTATTTCAGAGATGTGATCAGAGCATTAAATAAGGTATCCATAACTTTAAAGTTTCTTTAGGATAAGCTTTATCTTATAAACCTTTCTTTAAGAAGCATAGTTTGCCCTAACATATTGAATACTTTGAAGAGTATCAGAGTATATAAACTTATTCTCTGATTAGTATACGATTTCCCAAACATTTAACCACACATGCGACCAAACCCGTCTCTCTGAATGTGGCTAACAGCGGGGGCTGACTGAAAAGCAAAAGACAATGGCTCTGGGCTCTGATTCTTCTGCATGGACGGGCTCTGTGGGAGCCTTCTCAGCTTGGTCGATCACCTTCCTGGACCTGGGGGGAGTTGGGAGGACCTTGGTCTTAACATAGAGTGGGGAACCCTGATGGCTCCTTGGCCTTGAGAGGGAGGGAGGGGAGGTATGGGTGGAGGGGAGGGGAGGGAAGGGGGAGAAGGAGGGGAGGGAAGGGGGAGAAGGAGGGGAGGGAGGGGGGAGGAGGAGGGAAGGAGATGGAAATTTTTAAATATAAAAAAAAATAAACCATGAGAGAAAAAAAAAAAAGATAAAAAAAAAATGTTAGCTATTTATGTTATAAAACATAAATGGCCAACCGACTACAATATGGAGTAATATTAATCCAAATATTAGTTATAAAGAAATAAAAATTGAAATAAATTTTATAGGAATATTTTAGGCCACAGTATTTTTGTACTTTATATAAAAGTTAATTTAGAGCCTCTTGTTTTTTCTATTTTTTGCATTTGTGTGATTTGATAGGTTCATATAGATGCCTTATATACAAATATAGGTTATAGATAGTTAATGTGGAGGAAACGTGCTGCCCTAAAAGATAAATTTTATCATGTACTTTTGTAAAGTCTATTCAGTCTCTGACTTGAGTGAATTGATACCTGAAATTCTTGTACTTGAAGGTTGTAGAGTTCAAGAAGGAATATCCATTCCTAAATTATCACTCAGGTGTTTTAATAAACTATGGACACATCCCCATAAAACATTTTTTAAATGTTTTAAAACATAATAAAGAGAGATTTTTATTTTTATATATATACCAACTCCAGTTCCCCCTCCTTCCACTTTCCAGCTTCCTAACTACCCCACCCCCATCCCATATCCATTACTAAGCAGAGGTAGGGACTCCCTTGGGGAATCAAGAAAGTCTGGCATACCAATTTGTGGCAGGACCAAGCCCCTTCCTCATGTATCAAGGCTGAGCAAGGTATCCCACCATAGGGAATGGGCTCCAAAAACCAATTCATGGACCCAGGTAAGTCCTGGTCCTATTGCTATATGGCATAAAGCATAGTATAGTTTGACTCAAGTTCTATTTGAAAATATAGTTATTTTTCAGTGTCTCCGTCCCTCCTTTGGACTGCCATTAACACCTCTGTCACTGGCAATGTCTTTCTTTGACTGGCAGCGGAGTCCCTGTTCTTTTCTAGGTTGACTTCAGTTTCTCCAACCCAGTCTTCCTCTTTCCTCCTATGCTCTGATTTTCTAACTGCCAAACTGTGCTTTAGGTCAAGACACCTCATGCTTTTCAATGCTTATTTATTCTAGCTAGTCCACATTTAAAAACCAAGTTTATATTTTAATCAAGAATCTCAGCCGGGCGGTGGTAGCGCACGCGTTTAATCCCAGCACTCGGGAGGCAGAGGCAGGCGGATCTCTGCGAGTTCGAGGCCAGCCTGGTCTACAAGAGCTAGTTCCAGGCCAGGCTCTAAAAAAGCTGCAGAGAAACCCTGTCTCGAAAAACCAAAAAAAAAAAAAAAAAAAAAAAAAAAAAAAAAAAAAAAAAGAATCTCAATTGTTCCTCTACTTTAACAATATTTATTAAAGTTTCTCCCCGACTCTAAACTTGGCATCCCTATTGATCCCCAGGCCCTTGAGGAAGACAGACAGCCCAAGCTCTGAGTCTTCTGTATCCTTTTCTGTGAAGGTTTTGGTTTAGAAACTTGATGACAATAACTATACCATTGAGATGTAAATCTGTTTAAAAGTTCGTTGGCAAGTTTGATCATCCAAGGACTTCTTTACCTAGTGTTGTAAGCCACCCTTTGTGTAATCAAACAACAGAATGTTGTCATCCTCTAATCTCTGGAAGTTGGAACCTAATGTTAAGGGCATGTAGTTCCAACATGTAAAACTACCTTATTATGAATTGTTTCCTTGTGTAAGACTGCCATATACTGTGCTTTAACTTTTCTTTAGGAAACAGTTATTGCCAAATTATTAACTGTTGTTTATCTTATCTGATTCACCTTTTCTACCTCTTTCCCAGTGGGTTATATGTTTTCTGCTTACAGCATTTTTCCAGCATGGAATTTTCTCTATTTGCAACTTGAATAACATATAATAAGTATTTTGTTAGCTGTTGAATAAAGAAAAATGGGAAGAAGGCGAAACACCCTTTTCTCTGGTAACCACCCATGAAAACAAATGCTGATGTAATTGGACAAGGTTATGAGAGAGATACAGGGATAAAAGTAGAGACATTGATATATGCTGGTGCTCAGATGACTCACCTGAGACATTATTATCCTAGAGATAACACTGACAATCTAAAATTTTAGAAAAGCTAATAGGCTTCAGGATAACAAAGCTTAAGGATATGATTATTTTGGAGTTCTGATTTTATGAGTCCTAAGCCCTGAATCAAAGAAAACATAGTAAGTGCTAAAACGTCTTGTAATGGCAGATCTCAAAAATAATCGGCAATTTGTGTATTTTTAAAGGAATTGAGATATGCACTTGAAAAAGTTAAAAAAAACTTGAACAATTTTATTTTTTATGAATATAAATTTACATTATAAATTTGTGCATTAGATCTTATAATTTCAGAACATGATAAATTTTATTATCAGAAACAGGCATAAAGATGCTAACTGCAGTGGTGGATGGGTAAAGATTCTCCTCTAGTTTTGACTACTCTAAATTTATCTTTAAGAATATGAGTCTCAGAAAGTCAGCTCAAGGTGAGTCATCCCCTTGTGTTGCACTACCTGAGTATTTGACCAAGTCAGAGACTTTATATCCATGACAAATTGCAGACAAACTTAGTCTCTGGCCATAAAATATACTCTTCTCAGAAATTTAAGTCATGAGTGTGTAATAAAATAATTCTAACTTGTGACCTTAAAATGAGTTCTCATTTGGGCTTGACACTCATAAAGATTGTACTGTATTCTCAGGTCCTCTACTGCATGGCTTTATAACCTTTTAAAATGACAATGGACATCTACTTATATGACAAGGTTATGGAAGATGATACAATAAATGTAGAAAACTACGTTTTATATCTTCCTTTCACATTGTTTGCTCAAGTTGTTCAAGAATCCACTTCAACCTTCAAAGTATATTAAAACAATTAAAATACCTATTAACTTAAGAAACAAACACAATATAAACATGTTTCCCACTTTTGTTACAATTCTATCAGTCTTTAAAGTTGTATTATATTGGTTTACATGCGTTATTTAATAGATGTTAGTGATTTATCTTGTCATTATGTATATGTCTCAAAATTATAGCTTGTTTACATATTTTGATATTTGTATAAACATAAAACACACATCTCACTAGTAAGATGTTATTTTTCTTCAAGGTCACAGTTGCAAATTTATGGCTCTATGATAAATACGATTCTAGTTCATGATTTACCTCATATTGTCTATATGTTGTGCATTTTTTAATTGTTACTTGATCAAAGACTCATATGAATTGCTTAAATATAAATAAGATAGATATGCCTTATAAGAACAGGAATATTTTCAAATTTCTCATAAATATATGTACCCTAAAACTTTAAAACACAAACACTTATAGATAATGCTGAGACTACAGCATGGAACAGAGATTTAAAACAGCCTGGACTTGCAAAAATATTTGTCAGCAATGAAAAAAATAGACAATGCTTAATAGGATAGGCATAACACACATCATTAAGTAAAAGAATGTAAAAAATATTTTATAGATGCAAGTTGGTAAAAAATTAGGTTGTATTCATGACAAAATAATTCAAACCAGGATTCATCATAAATCAAATAGCTTATAACAATTTTATCAATACAAAAGCATGTTGTAAGATTATTTTTAAAATTGACCCCAGATATGAACCAAAAGATAGTATTTTCAAGTAATATTTACTAGACTAAATGTTAATTTGGTAATTGAATGATATTTAAAGATGTAATGCCATGGGAAATGGTTAGAGATATATTTTTATACATAAGCAACACAAAACACATTTCAGCAAAAGGTTTATTTTTACATTTGCCTTTTCTATAACCACAGACAGAAGTTAAAGGATTACTCACTGGCTTTAGATACAAATGATTAAGACTTGAATTATAAACCTATTTCTACCAGGCTTTATAAAAATGGGTATGTTTAAACATAATGATATGCTTGCTGATTTCAACAGCTAGGAATCAAAAGTAAATACTACATAGATATGCTCAGTCTTCTTGGAACCAATGGCAAGGTAGGGAGTATGGTGATTACGGCAAGGTAGGGAGTGTGGTGATTACGGCAAAGACAAAATGTCCTTAATTGTTTCAGTGTTTTGAAGGAAAGTAGAGAAATTTAGGCACTAATTGGCACAACAAGTTCATTTCTGAAATGTTTTCAGATTTGTTACCACTATAATTCCTAAATGATTGAAATAACTTTATTCTTTATATAAAGAATTGATAAAAGTTAGCTATCTCAGCTATAGTAGTGGTAGCTAGAAGTCACAGTATTGACTGAGTAATAGGTGCCTGCCCTTCCGAAGGCCCTCAGTCAATTCTCAGCAACCACATGGTGGCTCACAACCATCTGTAATGAGATCTGGTGCCCTCTTAAGGAAGATTCCTGGTCAGTCATCCTCATCAACTTAGGCCATGAAACCCAATATGGACAAGTTCAACAGAACACCATATATGGGCTGCCCATGCATGCTTCAGCACTGCCAGGGCATAAATTTCATTTTTTCATCTAATTATTAACAGAACTATTGAGAAGAAAACAAGAGAGCCAAACTCTATGTACTACAGCAACAATGAGAAGAGGCTGTTAGTAACATTCTATGTCCAATTGCTTAGAGAGAGAGAGATAAAGAGAAAGAGGGGGTGCTGAGCTCTTGGAGGACAGGGGTTTTAAGTTCCCTGGGGGCTGGGATTACAGATAATTGTGAAGATTCTAATATTCCTGCCATGAACCAGAGCCAGGTGCTCTGCAAAGGAGGTATGCACTCAGGCACTGAACAGCATCCCCAGCCCCATAGCCTGTCAATATTTTTTTAAAAAGTATTTATATATGATAGACAATGATAATTGCTTCTTCTGCTCATTGGTAAGAACTCTAAATCTCATTTCTCCATGTGTTCTTTGACAGTTTCCACTCAGTGACTATGCTTTAGGTACAGAGGACACAACAGCTTGTATTAAATCTAACTTTATGTTGATAACTGCCCACACTATTTATAAATAAGTTCAGTCAGAACAACTTACTAAACCACAGCTGTGTTCTTAGGAATATGTTTAAGAGCAAGAAAATAACACTAATACTTAATTCATAGCATTTCTTTTGTACCCCAAAGAAAAATGCTTTTGGATGCAGGAACTCTCATATATTCTTTTCAAGAAATAATAGTTAACAAAACCAAGTTATCCTTTAGATGTATGATTTGATTCTGTAACAAAGAGCATAAAATCATGACAGGCATAGATTTCTGAATGGCGAAATATTCCATCATTCCCTGAATCTTTCTTTAGCATACAGGACAAAGTCATGTATATAAGACATTGGCTTAGTAGCTAAGAAGAAATCTGATGTTTGCTGAACACATTGTATACTTTGGCCTTAGAACTTAGAGCATTAAAGCTAAAACTGTGCTGAACATGGAAGCTCCCTCCATAGGACAAGTTTTCATGGTGCTTGAAGTGTTTTTGCAAGCAAACAGGAAGAAGTCATCATCATCATCAACAGACTCCTTCCTGTTAGCTATAATAATAACTAACAGCTGGTCAGGATTGCAATCTATTGCAATAGTGACCTGACTGTTAAGGGAGTGGCTAACAGATTTTTGGTTGGACTTGAATTTCATGCCTGGTTTTCTAAAATTGTTCAAGAGTCAGAGGCTGGACTGGTTATAAGCCCTAACAGGGAGCCTACTACTAACAGCCATGTTGTTAAACTACCTTCTAAATACTCATGTTTATACCCATAGATTAGTGTTCCTCCCAGCCTTCATCAGAGATGCGTTCTACTACAGAGAAAAGTGGTTAATGCAAAACTCACATCTAATTAAAGTGCTGAGAATAAGTGATGGTGAAGAGCTTAGCCATAAATGGAACAGCTAGATTACCTATCATCCACTTCGAGATTTAGGGCGCATCACAGACAAAGGGACAGGCATGGTGTAAGAACCTAGAGTGGGGTGATGTTTAGCAAAGAGAAGTCTTCTAGATGGGGCATAGTCATTGCATTCACTCAAAAAAAAATCTCATTGATGCAATAGTTATCTGCTCAAGACTTGTACAACCTTGGCCCTGCAAACATTTCACTATGGATGGAGGCAGGGGTCTATAAGACCTCTCTCTTCCTGAGTAACTATTGGCAGGTAACATTCACTGGAGAAAATAGTGCCATTGTTTTCAGTGATGTAGCAACTGATAAATTGCCCTCCCACCAGTAAATAAAAAACTCACCTATGGTCAGGCAAGAAATTCTGATTAAACTCAGTGAGTCATATGTAAGGAAATGACAAAGTATGAATGGAACTTGTTTAAAAGAAGGCTTTTAGGGGCTAGTGGGGAAAAGATGATGGGAAGCTGGAAAAGAGGGTGCAAGCATCTAAAATTCAGGATATAAATGTATGACACTCTTAAAAAGTTGAAAAATGTTTCAAAAGTCAAATAAACTTTCAATTATATAATTTTAATACACTGTGAGATCATTCTCTCTCTTTCAAAACACACTACAGTCATCAGCAATTGATTCTTACATGTTTATTATGTATAATACCTTATATTCTATCAAAATAAACTATTATGTTTGTCACTGCTTTCAGGGAACCCTTGTGTGCCATGGTGGAAATGTATACTTCTATAGCTACTATGAGATTTGGTATGTTTTTAAATTAAAAGTTAAAATTACTGTTTGATTAATGAATCCGAGCCTTGCATATTTATTCAAGGGAAATAGAGTCATCATATTTAAAAACTATTCTCATATTCACAGTAGTTCAACTCACAATAAACAGGGAAGGAAACAACAATAGTATGCTGTACAACATAATCATTAACCCGTGATAGAAAGAAGAAAAACTCTGTTGTGCATACTCATACGACCAGAGATACATTGCTGTAAGTGGAAAATGCCAGGATCTAAAAGATTGGTAAATAAATAGAATTATTAAATGTGGACCTCAGGAACTGAGAGTTGAGCACTGGTGATTCTCAAATGTTAGGGGCAGTAGTGGGAAGGAAGGTATTCATAAGGTGTGACCAAGGGGGTTCTAAGCTACAGTGTGATTGGAGTGAGTTCTGGTGTGCTACTGCAAAGTGAGGTAAAGATCGATAACTGTAATACAGCATATATTTAAAAATCTACAAGAGGGACCCTGCAGCCCCCACCCCCACCCCGGCGGCCTCTGAAGGTGAGCCGGGCGCTATGGCATTCTGTGCTGCTCTGGCCTACCTGATGCACCAGCAGAAGGTGCTGTGGCTATACAAGCGCATGCTCTGCCACCTCGAATCGTGGTGTATCCACAGGGACAAATACCGGTACTTTGCTTGTTTGTTGAGAGTCCGGTTTGAAGAACATAGGAATGAGAAGGATATAAAGAAGGCTACCCAGCTATTGAGGGAGGCAGAAGAATAATTCTGGCAGAATCAGCACCCTCAGCCGTACATCTTCTCTGAATCTCCCGGGGGCACCTCCTATGACTGCTACAATGATGGAGGAGTGTCTATGTGTTACTTTCATTATCAATAAAGAAACTGCCTTGGCCCTTTAAGAGACAGAAAATTAGGTAGGCGGAGTAGACAGAACAGAATTGTGGGAGAAAGGAGGCAGAGTTGGGGAGCCGCTTCAGGCAGTCACCATAGTGAGTCGCCATGCCTCTCCTCTCCGAGATGGAGGCAGGTTAAGATCTCTCCTGGTAAGCGATCCACCTCGTGGTGCTACACGGATTACTAAATATGGGTTAATCAAGATGTGAGTAAGAGGCTGAAATTAATGGGCCAGGCAGTATTTAAAAGAATACAGTTTCCGTGTAATTATTTTGGGTCAAGCTAGCCTGGTGGCAGGACGCAGCCCGGCTCCCTTCTACACTACAAGGTTCCGGAATGGTGCTTAGATTACTGGCATCCCTCTGAAAAAGCAATGTACCCTGATTACTTTTCCAAGAGAGAGCAGTGGAAGAAGCTGAGGTTGGAAAGCTGGGGTCGGGAGGTAAAGCAGCTGCAGAAGGAGACATCACCTGATGGTATTATGACTGAAGCTTTGCCTCCTGCCAGAAAGGAAGGGGACTTGCCCCCACTGTGGCGGCACACTGTGACCAGACCTCGAGATCGGCCTGTGTAGATACAGGCCCTCACTGTTCATGCTTGCAAGTGGAAGAAGCTAGAGAACATGTTCACGCTTGCCCTAACAAAACCAGCTAACCATGCTCGGCTTGCAAAAAAATATCTACAAGAGGAAAACGCGCTTGAAGATACAGATATGTTCGAGCTGAATTACACGTTAATACAATGTGCAGATGTATCAAAACATTATACTACCTCATTAATATATTAAATTGAACTTGTATTGATAACGTTTTAAGTTAATTTTTAAACCAATTTCAGAGGAGTGTCTGCTATCTTTCCAGTTTCTCCACTGAGTGCATCACATTCAACACTATGCTGATCCATTAAGACTTTGAACCCAATGTGCTGACATCCCATATCAAGTTCAATCATTCCTTCGTGCCTTCTACCCTTTCTTTACTCAGTCTCGGGTCAATTCTTAGAGTTTCATCCATGACAGAAGAAAAGTTCAGATTCTCATTACACCCTGGGTCCTCATATTTTCATGAGAAAATAAGACAGAAAGTTTATTCCTTTCACAAAAGACGATGCCATATAAAAACAGAAAAGAATAAAAGCACACAATATTAATAATGAAAAGAAAGTGGGTATAGATATAAGCAAGTTAAAATACTAAGACATACAGTAAAGGCTGTTACCACTCAGAAAAAAATTGCACATAGTAATTGTGACAAGTGATTATATTCTGAAATTATCCATAAAATATATCAAGAGCAAACATTCTGGAATATACCCAAATATGTTACTGATAGTGGGGGACCTGAATTTGAACTTACACTGCTGATGCCAGAGGCCAATGTCTTGGCCACTTCACTCAAAAAGGATACTAAAAGACAGGGGAAATGGATAATGTTCCAGAAACATCTATCATTAGAATATATTCAAATACAGGTACAGAAAACTAGAGTGGCTACAACATTGGTAAAAAAAAGTAAAATTTTACAAAATCCTCACAGTAAGATGGATTAAAAAACGATATGCAAGTTACAATGCATTTATTATTTAAATTGTTCTAGATTTTAGAAACTGGAGCAAGTTGTAATCTCGTTATTTAAACATAATATTCAGATTCTGAGCCCTCAATAAAAAGTGCAACAAATTCACAGACATACTAAAACTAAGACAGGATTGGGAAGATCCACTGCGCTGTTAGAAAGTATAAAGAACCATGTTTCAAAACACACATCTGCTCCATTCCTGCTTGATAAAGATGAAAGTATTTTCATCTATCAGCTAATTAGCTTGCCAAGTATTTTATACAAATATTCATCAAAGTCACAGAAGAAACTATTTTCCCCCATTTGTGTAGGACTGGTAAAAGCCCCGGAAAAATTTAAACTCACACTCTGGTTTGAGTGAGTCTACAACATAACCTTGCTGTTTAATAGATCAAAAGTAGAAAATGTTTTGGGATAATTTAACCTAATGATTATTTTTTATTATTTTATTTTATTTTATTTTATTTTGGTTTTTCAAGACAGGGTTTCTCTGCAGCTTTAGAGCCTGTCCTGGAGCTAGCTCTTGTAGACCAGGCTGGTCTCGAACTCACAGAGATCCTCCTGCCTCTGCCTCCCGAGTGCTGGGATTAAAGGCGTGCGTCACCACCGCCCGGCACCTAATGATTATTAAAAGGAACAACATGCAGTTATACTCATAAATACAAATACTAAATGTATGTTAAGATTATATCCCACTCTAAAAAACTCAAAGCATTAGTAGATAAAATAAAAATAAAAAATTGAATATTTGGGAATATAAAATTTTAATGGGAGCATCACTGATACCTCCACTCAAAGTTTTACTTAATGAGATGAAGTTTTTGAACACCATGGTGCATAAAACTAAGTGTATTTATATCATATAAAGATATACATATGTACATAAATGTGTTATGCATGTGTGTTTACACATAAGCTCAAATATATGATATTATTATGTATACACAACAAACTGAATTTTCTTCTTTATGTATGGTATACATAATTTCACAGCAAATACTAAATATCTGGATCACCAGTTTTAATTGTTGAAATATTTTTATGACAATAACAAACTGATAAATTATTGGTGCATTTTTTTGTTGTGCTTACAAACAGAACTGAAATGATTATTTATCATCCAATACAAGTTTATCTATTTTCCAATAGAATTCTGTATACTTTTTATTATTTACTTTTTTTGCTTGTGGTTTTGGCTAT